>NC_060267.1:81582825-81882825 GCF_021613505.1 Equus quagga
TCTTAACGTCCACCAAGGAGACAAAATAGTTTCCTGAGTCTTTTCATTTTTTTTTTCCTGGAGTCTAAAGAGGTGTCTCTTCTCTTGATCTGTAACGCTTTTTCATGAGTTTTTCGTTGTTTTTTTTCCTATTATTCGTGTTCAAGAAATTCAGAGTCTATCTAAACCCTATGAAGATACAGGGTGTGAGAAATGTACTGGCCTCACTCTCTGCCTCATGTGATGGCTAAACCCTCTTTTCAGATCTTCTTCGGGAGGAAAGACTGATGTATGCGGCTCACAGCTCAGGTCTCTGTTTCTCCAGATAGCTCAGCTCGACCGAGGGACCTCTTCTCCTACGCTGATGACTAATTCTCTAAGCAGGTTAGACACTTGGAAGACTACAATTCCCAGCATGCAGCAGTATCATGGTTCATCCTGTGTTCACTCTTTGCCTACAGCACCACATTTGTGGGCTCGAACGCCACAGTTCAGACTATGGCCCACACACATGCACATTTTCTGTTGAAGATTCTGAGTTCCTGTCTCTGGTTGAATGCAGACAGAGAAGGAGAGAAGGATGAGGATAGTAGTAGTCAAAGGTGGGAGGGGAAGAGCAACATTCTGGTTGTACCACAGTAGAAGGATGGCTGCCTTATTTTCTGATTTTTGGGGTCCCAGGGTCTCAGACTCAAGGAGGCAGTACAAAGTCCCTTCTGACTTTCTTCAAGTGATCCCAGTTTCATAAAACAAAGTAAGGCAGGTTTCTCTCCGTCCAACTCCATCAGCATTAGAGTGAGTGGAAATCCCTCTTTGATTTTGTATTAGGTTGGTTACCAATCCTAGTTTTGGGTGATTTTGTGAGCTTTTATCTTGAGCTTCCATAAGTATTTAGTGGAGAATTTAAAGAGGCTGTATCAGGGCCTGAGAGCCAGATGCCATCTTAATGAGCATTTTTCATTCCTTGCTATAATTTTGCAAATGTGATAAATTCCGATCTTGCTCTCACCTCAATTAGCCCCATCATTTTTTGCTAGGAGCATTGGGAACATCTTCTGACTCCTCTCTGCCTCCAATCCTAACCCTTCCATTCCATCCTCCACCCCAGTCACCAAGAGCAATCTTCCTAAAGCTCTTTAGTCCACTCCTCCGCTCCAGGTCTCCAGCTCAGCCATTCACACCCTCGCTGAGCACCTACTTGGTACAGAAAATGGCTTCCAGTTCCTCCAGGGTCTTGAGGATGAGAGGGTCAGCCCAGAGGTTTCTTCTTGGGCCACCGGGCCACAGTCTGTCTGGGAAAATGCAAGGCAAAGGAAGTTGGTCCTTCAACTTCTTCGGTTTCATCCCCCTGAGAATAGTACTGTCAGAGTCAGCTACGTAATTTGTGGGACCCATCGCAAAATGAAAACGCAAGGCCCCTTGTTGAAAAATTATTAAGAATTTCAAGATGGCGACAACAGAGCATTAACCCAAGGGTGGAGCCCTTCTGAGTGCAGGGCTTTCACACGCATGAAGCCTGTCCTGGGTATTATGCTTAGACTAATGATATGTTTTCAGATGGCTAGAGATGGAAACATTGATAGAGATCACTTAGTCCAAATCTAGCCCCTCCCCTATCAACTTGGAGAGTCGGGTCTGAAACTCAGAGGGGGACAAGATCTTGGCCAAGATGCTAGAACAAGTCAGAGACTGGTCTCTTGTCTCCCAGTTAGGGGCTCTTCTTCTGTGCTGCCCCTCGAAGCTCTCTGTCACTCATTCACCCACACAGACGTGGATGAAAGGCCTCTGCTATGCCAAGCCCTGAGCTCTAGCATCGATCTCCTCCTCGTGGCGCAGAGGCAGTGGTTCAGGGAGAAAGTGTCCCAGATTTGGAGCAAACCTTGGAGCCCTTATCTCATGAAAACCTTGCATGTAACCTGGGCAGGTCAATTTTTCTCTCTCGGCTTTAGTTTCCTCCTTTGCAACAGGGAGACATTGAACCAGCTGGGCTCCAGGGTCCTTCCCAGGCCTAAATTCTGTGACAACAACAGGGAGGAAAGCATTTCATGGGAAACCAAAGCACCCTCTGCCCACCAAGGATGTAGCTCTGGGCTAAACAGTTCTTGGGTGAAATTAAACTCCGCTTTCAACTAAATTTGCCAGTTTTTCAGCCAAATAATAATAATAATAATAAGTATCACACCTACAAGCTGTTCCAAGCCAACCTGCCCTTAAACAGATAATCGGATTTGCATAAATTGGGTGCTGCTGGGGTTTAAATAATTCATCAACATGGCAGGCTCTTTTTAATAGCCAAATAGAACTGCCAGACCTCAGGAAAGGATCACTGGTAACCCACATCCCGAGGATGTGAGCTGCATGTTCAGGATGGCCGGAGCTGCCAAGTGAGGTCTGGAGATGGGACTCTGCTTCCTGGTTCTACGTGGATTCGGACAAAGGGTGTGTTTTTCTTATTCCGTGGCACTGATGTGTTCAGCAAAGTTTGTTCACATAAAGTGAAGGGAAACACTTGGGTCCCTTTGAAAAAGCACCAACTGTCCCGATCTGAGGTTCCAGCAGACTCAGGGGAAATGACAAGGACGATGCCACATGATGAAGTGATGGGAGACAGAACTGGAGGAGCTTCAGCAAAGAAGATCCGAGTAACGGGAAACAAGTTCACAGCCTTCAAATCTCTGAAGGGTTGTCATGGCCTAGAGAACACAGTTGTTTTGGTAAGGCCCAAAGTCAGCGCCCGTAGGAACCCACTGAGAAAGAGGTGTCAGGCTCTCTGGAGATGAAGTTTCCATCTGTCCTTCAACAGCTTGTGCTGCTTCAGTTGTCGAGATCACCCACCCAAGAGGTCATCCATCCAAAAGGTCACCAGGAACACACTTATAGTCAAACAAAATGGACTTCATTGCTTGTTGCAACAAGGAAGGACACATCCCGTGGGGAACCACAGGGAGTCTCAATGACAGAGTGTTAAGATGACTTATATAGGATTTGAGGCTCTCTTAGGGGATTTAGGGAGGGTTCAAGGAAGTAGGGTTCACTCAACTAGATGCTGTCAAGAAGTGGGGGTAATTCTACAACTGAGGACACAAATAAATCCTACGAAGAAGAGAGCAAGGACACAACTGAAACAGGAAAAGAAGAGTCACTCCTATTAGCTGGAACAGGAGGTTGTTTAGCCCTTTTGTGATTTGACCATGATCTTGTTTGTGTCTGTGCTCAGGCAGATGGTAAAGTCATCTTGTTTTTTGTCTAATTTCTTACAGTCACAGAGTGACCACGTGTGACTCCGGTGTTAAATGAGGACGTTTATGTCCAACAGGACAACAGGAGTGCCAGGCCAGCTCCTCAGAGCACTGAGGCCTAACTGTAAGTGACAGACCAGTTCCTGGAGCAGAGGCTGCTCCTCTCTGTCTCACAGCCTGTTTTTTTCACAATAAGAGAATCAGTTTCATAGTTTATCTCCCATGGACTCAGAATGTTCAGTGCTGACTTTGCCGTCTTCCCCTTAAACCTGTCCTTTCTCCAGGGCCCCCCAGCTTGATAAGTGGAACCACCACCCACATGGGACCCTGGTGAGATATCTGGACATCATCCTAGCCTCTGCCCTCTCCCTTACCTCCTCACATTTAATCCTGTCACAAATCTTCTTGATTCTGCGTCAAAATTAAACTCAGATGCCTAGAGGTTTTGTTGTTCTTGTTGAATCTTGACTGCCCAAGTCAGTGTCCAGGGAGGAGACTGTGGAGATGGCAACAAGGGAGGTGATGGGAACAACAGAGGAGGTGGCATGGCCTCTGTCTCCTTCCCCACTAGTGCCTTGGATGAGTCTGGAGTCCCAGGGGAGCGAGAATTTAGGACAGAAGCCAAAGGAGCTGTGCTGGGGACAGACCGTATGGGACTCAGGGCCAAGCAGGGTGGCTTTGGGACCTCAGTCACTGTGTGTGGCACAGAGTCAGCGAGAGAACCTTTCTTCCCCAACTCCACCAAAGGCCACCATGTGCCTTGGCCATCCTCTTCGTGCGGAGTTGCCAGCAGATAAGGGCAGGTGCACCCAAGGGGGCTGAAATCTTAAGAAGAGCATGAAAAACAGAAACAGAGACCACTGTAGTGTAAGCCAGAACAGACAAACAAGAGCAGAATTTCCATGAGTATCTACAAGCCAGGGGAGAGACTCGATCTGGAGGCTTCAGGTCAGCAAAATATGGATACAACTATTAATATGATTCTGTTAGTAGCTGTAGGCTGGTAAAGATGGAGTGTTTGAATCTCACAAAATCTGTGCCCATATAATTTAGAAGGTCCTAGACTGGTTCTTCTCAAACTTTCTGTGGTGAAGGACCAGATGTTCCTGTTGATTCCCAACCTACCATGGGCCATTGTGTGGACTGCTGCGTGTGACTAAGACATGGTTCATTCCACTTGCACCTCACCTCCCGTTTCCAACCACAGCCAAACTGGTCTGTACCCTGTTCAACAATGGAAGCCTTCTGACCACATGCTTGGGTGTCTCAGCAAAGCCCAATTGCTGCAAAATGTTTTAACACTTACTTCTGCCCATTTTCTGAGCTTATCACTCCTCCTCCCAAGAGGTGGAGACAGTGCGTGGGGTAGGGCAGGCGGATGCTTTCTTCCCAACAGTTCATGGTCCAGCACCAGGCTGGGGATCACAACTTGCATAACACCATCCTTGACCATCAAAGGCCAAGCAATCATTTCAAAGTTACCTAGGCTCACCTCCTCTTCTCAATATTGCAGCAGTTTGCTAAGCCAAAGTTGATCCAATTAATTTCTCAGAATCATAGAGGCCAAGACAGACTTAGGACCTAAGGGGAAGTCAACAAGAATGTGATAGTCAAGTTGCATCTTCTATGAAAGATAGTATGTGTATTAGTTTCCTGTGGCTGCTGTAACAAATAAACCAATAAACTTAGTGGCTTAAAACAACACAAATTTATTTTCTTATAGTCCTGGAGGTCAGAAGTCCGAGAGTCTCACGGGCTAAAATCAAGGTGCAGGCAGAGCTGGTTTCTTCTGGAGGCTCCAGGGAAGAATTCATTCCTTGCTTCCTTCCAGAGGTTGCAGCATTCCTTGGCTTCTGGCCACACCCCTCCAAGTTCTGCTTTCATCATCACATCACTTTCTCCAGCCTTTGACCATCTTGCCTCCCTCTTATAAGGACCATTTTGATTACAGTTAGTGCCCACTAGCTCATGTCTCCAAGTCAAAACCCTTAGCTGGATCACAGCTGCAAAGTCCCTTTTACTATAGACAGGAAGATTGGCAGGTCCTGGGGATTGGGACACGGGCTTCTTTGGACTGGCCATTATTCAGCCTACCACAGTAGGGAAAGCACATTTTCTTTGGATTCATCTTCCTACATCAGGTCTCATTCAGTGGAAAGAGAACCAGTTTTAACCTCTCATAAGCTTGTGTTCAAACTCCAGCCCAGACATTTCTTGGTTGCATGACCCATGGCATTGGCATTTCACTTTTTCTGAATCTCAATTCATCCATCTGTAAAATGGATCATTGTCCTACCTCAAAGGGTTGCTGTGAGGACAAACATGAATGTGTACTCCAAGGGCAGAGCACCCAGTAGGCGCTCAGTAAATGCTACTTTGATTCCGTCTGGATGTGTGTTATACTTTCCTCATCTGCCCGCATAAAATGTCAGCGACCTGGGCCTTCTTTCTCACTAGTACTCAGGGATCCACGCCATTGTGATTCCGCATCTCTCCCATGTTTGTCTTTTATCTCCACGAAATCTCCCTTGTACCATACCCCCAGCCGATGTCCGTGGCAGCAAAGGCATCTTTCCAGCCCTGGACCAAACACAGCAGAGACGATGGGCACCACACAGGAGGATGGCCGCAGGAAGATTCACAGCCAGACCTCCCTCCTCCCGGTCTGCTTTGAGGCCAGACATGAAAGGCCTTTTAAGAGAGATGCAGGGAATTGTCATTAGAGCCTTTCTTCTTTTGATAGTGGTGCTGCCAGAACCAGAAGGGGGGACAAAAAAAACCATGTTGATGTGCTATTTATTAGGATACAGTGGGCTGCAGGGTATATAAAATCATGAAAATCATCCTTTGGCCAAAACCGTTACTGTAATTGTGCCCGTTTGAATACTGTGTCATATCTAAAATTTTTCTATTGGTAGTCTCAAAGAAAAAGCATAGAATTTTAGCATCTTAGGAGAACCCAAAACCATTTAATCCCTTCTCAAAGAAAGCCAATAGATATAGAAGAGTGATTCAGTCTCTACTTGCACATCTTTAATGACAGTAAGCTCACTACCTCCTTTCTCTAATGTTCTCTCTTTAGGGCCTTCAGGATGATAAATAATTATGCACCCATCCCCTCCTATTTTGAATCAATTGTGAAAGACACAGGGGAGTCAGCTGGGGGTAATACATCGGCTTCTTTGCTCAAAGGGAGATTGGAGTAAGCAAATTGGACGTGAGACCAGAATGGGCTTTCTATGTCTCCCCAAGTCTAGGACCAGCTTACAGTGAGAGGTGGGTTTGCGGAACAGCCTCCCACCCACCCACCCAGCTCATTGGAAGATCCTAGCTGCCTCACACCCAACTCAGGCTCAGAGGGTAGGTGGATGCAGCACAGTGCTGCTTTGTGAGAGAGTGGCATGTGTCTCCCTGCTCCACCCGACACACAGGGACAACAGATGCAGACCCTCACCATCTCACCGATGGGGTGAACCATCCTTCTCCTAAGGCTTGGAGCCAACAACAGGCCAAAGCCTGGTGGAAGCGTTCTCCTTCAAGCGTCTGAGAGTTCCTGCTGTGGGTGCCACCAGTAACATGGGGAGGGAGGGCTTGGTTCCACCCTATGTGATTGTTTGAATCAATCGATTTGATTGCTTTCCTCTACGGAGCCCAAATCTGCCTCCATTCACTTCCTCCCTCTCTTCCCAGTTCTGTGCTCTGTCGCTCTACAGGACGGGAAGGTAAGGACCACACCCACCACCACGGGCTCCAGAGCCCAGCAACCCTCGTTCAAGCTGTGATCTGCTGCTGACTCATTATGTCTCCTCGGGCAAATTAATCTACCTTTCTGAGTCTCCATTTCTTCATCTGTGAAACGGGTGTGACGATGGTCCCTCTGTCATAGGAGGTGATGGCAATTTACTGAGCTAACCCACGTAAAGCATTTGCCTGGCATATGGTAATAATTTCATACTCACTGCTGGTGTTACTGCCACATGGAGTAGTGTAAACATCACATAATATAACACAGTCACGTGTCACATAATGACGTTTCCATCAACAACAGACCACATATATGACAGCGGTCCCATAGGATTAGTACCACATATCCTAAGTGTGTAGTAGACCATACCATCTAGGTTTGTGTAAGTACACTTTATGGTCTTCACACAATGACAGAATCGCATTTCTCAGAACTATCCCTGTTGTTAAGCAACAGGTAACTGCATACAAAAGAGAACTTAGCCTAACTGGTGGGACGGCTCCTGGTGGCTGCTCTGGGGAATGCAAGAGGAAACACAAGACCCAAACTCCACCCTTTCCCAGCCACTTCATTGAGGGAGAGGTGGCTGGAGAGCATCATGGCATGCATCCGTGTGCTCCTTCGCTCGCATCTGTGGAGCGTGTTCATTCATCCAGCCAGCCCTTTCTCACTCCTTCCTCTGGTTAAAGCCCTGTGCCGGTCCCTGAGGCCACGGAAGCTAGTCAGATCCCGCTCCAATCCCAAGAGAGCCCACCGACCCAGCAAAGGCTGCAGTGTGTAGCTGCAGAACAGCTCCCTCAGGAGTCTGAGGAGGAAGATCACTTCCGCATGGTGTTCTTGGGAATGCGTCCTGGAGGAGTGGGGATTTGCAACGAGCTTTGAAAGATGGCTAGAACTTAATGGGTGGTGTATCAGTTATTTATGACACAATAAACACTGTGTAACAAGCCACCCCAAAACTCAGTGGCTTAAAACAGTAAGCATGTACTTTTGCTCAAGAGTCTGTGCCTGACTGGTGGCTCTGTTGATCTTGGCTGGCACTTTCACATAGCTTGGTATCAGCTGGCAGTCAGATGTTCTAGAAGGGTCTTGACTGGGCAAGCTGGGGTAGCTCAGCCCTTCTCCACGTTCTTCTCATCCTCCAGCAGGATCATGTGGAAGTGGCATCCAGGGGATCACAGAGGAACAGAAGTGAGACAAGCTACAATATGCAAGTATTTTTCAAGACGCTGCTTGTGTCACACTCACTGACATCCCATTGGCCTTCAGAAGTCACATGGCCGAGCCCAGCCTCAGAAAGGATGGCCCTACAAAGTTACAGAGTGCAGGGAATGGAGAAGAACAGAGGCTTTTAATGCAATCGGTCTGCACAGGAGGAGTGACGAGAACAGAGGGAAGGCTGAATGAGCCGTGAGGGTAGGGTTTCCTCTCCCATCTGGACCAGAGGATGCCTCCATCACCACCACAGCAGCCACTTCCTGAGCATCCATAGTGTGCCAAACACAGTGTCAGACATTCAGCACCATTATCCCATTTCAGCTGCATGACAACCCTACGAAGCAGACATTCCCATTTTACAGATGAGAAACCAAGGCTTACAGAATGGAAGAGCCAAGATTCAAACTCTAGTCTCTCAGACACAAAACCCTATGTACTTTCCACCACCTCCCACTACCTTTTGCGCCCATGAGGAATCAATGAGGGAATTAAAGATTGGATCCAGATGGTCAAGAACCGGAAGGCTACCCTTGACCCCGCCCTTTGTAGAGATACACGCCTTTCCACCAACCTCACTTTGTTCCGGGGCTTACTTTTCTCACCACCACCAAGGCCCTCCCTGCACTTGCTGCCTGCACTTAGGCATCCCTATTTGAGCTTAATTAGGTTTGCAAAAAGTTCATGAGTTTCCGTAAACCTAATGGGCTCTAAAGAGAAAATAGAGATCGTTCTCGCCAGGTGTTTATTTGCTTCCCAATTGCCCCCACTGCACTCTCAGACTCATTTCCACATTCCATCTGGTTAATGGGTGCAGGTGAGGTTGAGCAAGGCGCCCCATGCCCTCCCACCATGCCCCCGCCTCAGCCCCATCCACAGCACACCCAGATGTGCCCTCTCCCCTGGCAAGAGACGGGAAGGAAATGAGAAACTCTCCAGACCAGCCTCATCCCCAAACCACCTAAATCCATCCTTCACATCCAGCCCTAGACATCTCTGCAAAGGGCAGGAAGGACATGATGTTTCTTGACTACCTACTACGTGCAAGGTGCTACACCTGTACTCTGTCATCTCATTCATTGAGCAGATGGGCAGAGTACGGATTCTGGAGTTGGTTCACACAACTAGGTTACTTGCCGGGGATCCCTCTGCCCCTCAGTTTTCTCATCCAGAGCTGGGGATAAACATAGGTCTCACCTCAAGCTCATTGTGAGGATTAAATGAGTTAATACTTGCAAAGTGGTTAGAACAGTTCCTGGTTCCTGATAAGGATGCAATAAACGTTTGCCACTATTATTATAATTATTATTTCTATTATCCTCACAATTCTGCAAGACAGGCACTTGCCTCATTCAGAGCTACAAAAATAGATTTGTAGGGGTAAAGCAATTTGCCCCAGATCACCCAATTATAAAAATAACAACTAACAATAAGGCTGAAACTTTCTCTGCCAGCAAAGTCCCTTCGCTGTCCACCACACAGCCACCCACCTCCCCTGTCTGTGGACTAGGGGAGCATCAAGGACGTGGTTTTCAAGGCAACAAACCCAACCTCCTCCAAAGCACAGGCAAAGAGCTCGCAGGAAGTGGCCTCAGGAGAGTGGAGACGGTCACAGCCTCTATTCCCTCCTCTTTGTTCTCTTTGTGCCCAGTGAGACCCCTCAGTGTCCAGTCCCATGACGTGGTGCTCCCACTTGTCCTCAGTCTGAGATGAATAAAATATAAGCCTCACCCAGGACCCCCTTCATATGCAGAGGGGGTAGCCGATTCTGCCTGGAGCTTAAGGAAGGCTTGGTGGATAAAGGACCAGGGGAGTGGCCTTGAAAGGATGGGGGAAGTTCTCAGAGTGGATAGAGAGGAAGAGAGGGAGCCCCATGCAGCAAATGCAAAGGACCAGAAACAAGGGAGCTTTGGGCTTAACCCGGAGTGGGTCAGAATCTGGTTAGTCCAGGGGATAAAATGATTGAGGCTGTGGAAATGGTGACCTCGAGTGTCAGGAAAAGGCATTTGGGCTTCATCCTGTGCACAGCAGGGAGCCACTTGAGAGTTTTAAGCAGATAAGGTGGCGTGATCACAGCTGGGATTTAGAAAGCTCGGTCCATGGAGATCGATTTGCGGAGGCAGATATTAAGAGAAAATTAACTTTGGAGGGCCTATTATGGGTCAGGTAACAGACCGGGCACTATGCACGTGTATCCCGTGGCACTTTCCCAGTGATGTCAGAACAGGAGTCTGCAAACTATGGCCCGCGGGCCAAATGCCCCCTGCTGCCTGTTTTCATAAATAACATTTTTTTAATACAATCACTGTCCACTTGTTTTTGTATGATCTGTGATTGCTTTCACATTCTAATAGCAGACCTGAGGAGTTGCAACAAACACTGTCTGGCCTGCAAATCCTGAAAGATTTACTATCATATCCTTTACAGAGAAAATTTCCCAACACCTGTGTTAGAGGGAACTATTATTATCCCCATTTTACACATGAGAAAACTGAGGCTCTGAGGATGAGGTGACGCAGCTTGTAAGTGGAATCAAGGAGGAGCAAGACAATGCCTGTGACAATCCTAAGGTAAAACCAGGAAGGCTGCCCCAGAACGCCTGACCCCACATCCACAACAGCCATCCCTTTGGCACCATCCTGTCCCCTCCCACCCAGCCACCACTGCGGTCAGCCAAGGGGACTCAGGCGCCTCTTTGTCAGCCAGAGCCCTTGCTCTGGTCCCCAAACCAGCATCAAATGACTAATTTAAAACCTAATGGTTCCACCATGTCCACCCCGGCTGCCCCTTCTTCGGCTTATCGCATCCTATTCAAATCCAAAATAAATTATTTCAGCTCTGCAGCCTTTGGATAAAGTAAAAAAATGAAATTAAAAAATAAAAAAGGAAAGAGGAAAGCTTTGAAGGGACAGCCTGCCTGCCTCCCTCGCCCGCGGTTCCAGGCCTTTTTTCTGAGACCACACCGATAACCTTGGGGGGGATGCTGCACCACGGAGGCTGCGAGGACAGAGCCACACCTCCTTCCAGACCCTGGACCTTCCACAGGCCACAGGACATGGATGCAGAGGTTTTAGGCCAAGATGGTCCCACATCTCCCTCCAGTGTGTCAAAGCACTGTCCTCTTCAATAGATCCGAATCCCGTGTTTCTAGGGGATTGGATTGCTGGGGAGAGGAACGGGCGATAATTGATGGTCATTCATTTATTCTTTAAGTATGTATTATTCACCTGCTGTACATATGCCAGGTGCTGGACGAGGCCCTGCGCATACGGGGATAAACAGCCAAAAGCAACCCTGCTTGTGTGCCCGCTCTCATCAAACCATCAAACCCCCTGCCTTTTATAGCTCACAAAGCCCTTTCTTCTCCACTTTCACTAGACTTTTCCCTGTGCCTCTCTGAAGCAAGTGGAGGAGGATGTTATTGAGAGCTTCATCTTATAGATGGGGAAACTGAGGCATGGAGAGGCAAAGTGACTTACCCAAGGTCACACGGTAGGTAGGCGGCAGAACTCCCCAAATTCTTCTCCCATCCAGGTCCCTGGCAGCATAATGGAGGGGTTAAAATCCTGGCCAGACTGACCTGGGCTTGCTACCTGTGTGATCTTGGGGCAGGTTTCTTAACATTGCTAAGTCTCACTTTACCCATCTCTGAAATGGGAAAAATGGAGTCTATCTTGTGGGGTTATTATGGGCGATTAATATGAAGAAAGAAATAGATTTAGTGAAATTCCTGACACACAGCAAGTTCTCAGTGAACAATTGCTTTGTCTGCTACCGATGTTGATATTGTCGCTGGATGATAATGATAAAGAAGGAGGAGGAAGCAGAAGGGGAGAGAAAGCACAGTGACGATTATCTGGCATCACAGCTGACTCCCAGTGGTCTATTCCCACAGCCCTTGCCCCACTCAGTGAGATGACGAAAGACTCGAGTTGTGGTCCTGGCTGTACTACGGACTTCCTCCTTGAACATATACAGATCCTCCTACTTCTCTGGTCTCAGTTTCCCCACTGCAAGTGAGGAAGATGGACAAGACAATCTCTAAGCCTCTGTCTTAGTCTAACTTGTTGGGAATTTAAGTCCCAATAACCAAGAGAGGAGAGACGCAGACCCCAAGTGGAGGGGACCAGAGAGAAGGCATGGGAGGGGCAGATGCCTTGGAAACTGAATACGTCAACTGTCTTTGAGGGAGACAGGCCCCTCCCAGCGCTGGACAGCTTAGGGGCCTCTCTCCCACCTTCCCTGATTCAAGGGGGATGTTTGTCAACAGAGAAAGCTGGCAAGAATGATCAGAAATGTGCCACAGGTCTCCTGAGCATCTTAGAGTGACTCTGTGTGCTTGGCAGCTGCTGGCCACCCTTGAGAGAGTATTTGTTTGAGGAAAGTTAGGGGCGTTTATCCAGGAGCATGCCTGGAGTCAAGGACGTTTTCCCACCCTGGCTCTTGTTCTGAGTCTCAGTGGTCTCCATTCCCACATGGCATGCCAGGCTCAGAGGCCGTCTGTGATCAGATGGGATGGCCACGGTGGGGAGGATGCCCAAGACACAGCCATGGGCTTGCGCCTGTCTGGGCAGGTGTGCAAATGCGAACCAAGACTCCATGCCAAGACAAGCTGATGTCCAGCAGTTATAATGAGATAAGAGGTCAAGTGTGTTAACCACTCCATGCCTCAGTTTCCCCATGCCTCAGGCTCTTAGGATGGCTCCTGGTGCAGATTGATGAGTAAATAGTGACTTTCGCATTGTTCGATATCCCCACTCCCTCAAAATGACCCTGAAAGCCCCGGGGGGAATCCGCCCTCTGCTTTAACTCTTCTGAGGAGGATCAGCCCCTCCACCCCTTCCCTGAGAATAGCCCCACCCCCCAATCCCATGTCCAGGCAGGATCACAGGTGTGTCCTCGTCTCAGGGGGACCTTTCGTAGGTCACTCCAGGCTGAGTGAATCCCAGTTGCCTCTAGCTCTGCCTCTGCGGCACAGGAGAGGGAGAAAGAAGGCATCCTGGGGTGTGACCACCCGGATTGACCCTCAGTTCTGTCCACCTGAGCTGTTTGACCTTGAGCAAGTTCATGAGACTCTCAGAGGCTCCATCGTCTCCTCTGTACGGTGGCGGCAGCCGTCCCCGCAGCACAGGTTTGTCAGAAGGATCAAAAACCACAGCTTTGCTTGGGTTTTTGCTTTTTGGTTTTTGGGGGGAGTTATTGCTTGCTTATCATATGCCAGGCACTATGCTGAAGGTCCGCATGTATTAGCTCATCTAATCCCCACCTCTGCCTCATGAGGAAGATCCCTTTGTCCTTGTTTCACAGGATAGGAAGACTGAAGCCCCGTGGGGACCAGAGTTGCCCTGGGTCACTTAGCGCGTGAGCGACAGCGCTGAGCTTTGGGAAGAGACAGGCTCCAGGCCTGCTGCTCCTCAGCCTTCCTCATTCAAACACGCTTTGAACACATTTACCAGACCTGGAAGGGTATGGATTAATATCCTGCCCTGCACACGGGGACTCTGAAGCTCAGGGAGGTGAAGGGCTTGCTCAAGGCCACACAGCTCAACTCCTACGTGGTCCAGATGAAGGCAGAGTTGGTCTGCTTGACCCCAAGGCCCGGGTTCTCGCCAAGACCCCCAGCCACCTCTCCTTGTAATCCTCCTTTATTTGATAAGTGAGAAGGAAGGAAAACCTGCACTGAATGTTTAGCAGAGATCAAGCTGATCGAAGCCGTCACACTGGTATTAAATTACGGACTGAGCCAGGCTTGCAGCCCACCCCTCCCCCGCCATGCTTGGCCTCCGCACCCGCCTCTGGGCCAGCCTCTGACAGCTTGTCAGGAGAGGTTTCTCTGCACTTTGAGCTGATTGTGCTGCTGGTGTGACTAAGGATGGGATGACGAAGCACCTTGGTTTAACCTCTGAGCCTCTACAAGGAGCTTTCGCCTCAGACCAGAGAAGGGATGGGCCCTCTGGGAGGGAAGGCGGATCTGTGTGACCATCTCCCACCTGCGCCCTTTCACAATTGGCACTGTCACATAAAGCTGGCAGCCTGGTGTAGGGAGAGGGCCTGAGGTTAGGTTCAGAGAGACTCAAGCTTCAATTTCAGCTCTAACACTTAACAAGCTGTGTGACTTTGGGCGAGTTGTTTGTCTTCTCTGAGCTTTGTTGTCCTCCTCTGTAATACAGGAGTTAATAATGGTACCTACTATACAAAGTTCTTGTAAGACACAAGTGAAGTAAGAGGAACAGCCTTGGAGACAAAGACTTGAATTTGATTTCTGAGATCTTGAGTCTTGTGGGTGGGCAAAGACGTCAGGGAGGGAATCAGCAGTTAAAATAATAAATAAATGAATAAGTTGCAGCTCTGAAGAACATTGAGACAGGAAAAGGAGGTGAGTCAGTGACCGATGTCCTCAGCTGCGCTTTCAGACGGCCAAGACTTTGGCTCTAATGTGCCCCCAGTGGAAGAAAGGTTACAGGTGACAAGGAGGTAAGGAGGTGATCCAGGCAGGAGGAAGCTGATTCTGAGGCAGGGCCTGAGCTTCTGGTGAAGACTTAGATACCTGCTGTCAGTCCTGGAAGGAGTGGACAGGGCAGAGCTGAGGCCAGAGGGCCAGGCAGGAAAGGGGAGGGGGCCCCTGCTGCCTAAGGAAGGAGGGAGAGCTGGGTGGGAACAGCCAGCGATGTAGCATTCTGAGATCCTCGAGACCGGACTCAGTGAATTGATTCACTTCACCTCTCTGAGCCTCCCTTTCCTCTTAAAATCAGGACTCACAATTCCTGCCTCATTGGGGTTCAATGAGACGGTGTGGGGGGGCTCTGCAGAGGGCCTGGCACACAGAAGGCGCTCAATAAATGTCAGCTGCTCTCCACACCAGCACGCCCCCAGGGCCTGGGTGAGAACACCGGCCCCAAGGAGCTCCAGATTAGAGCGTGTATGACTTTGTGTCATTCACAGAAGTGTGTTTGCGTGTAAGTACAGGCACATGTGAGTATTACTGTCCTGTGTGATGGCAGGTATGTGTGTTGAAGTGAACGTGTTGTCTGTGCTCAGGATGCTTAGGGGGAAAGGGAAAAAATGTGAGGGCCGCCAGAAAGAGAAAAGGAAAACTCGAGAGCATGACAGACAGCAAAAAGAAAGGAAAAACATCTACAAACTCTGTTTCTGTCTCTCTCTGTCTCTGTTTCTCTTGCTCCCTCCTTCTCCCTTCTCCCTCCCTCCCTCTCTCTCCATCACTTTCTCCCTCTGTCTCACACATACACACACACAGCACACAATCTCCTGCGTACACCCATGCATATAGCCCTCCTGCGTGTGGCATGGCCTCTAATAGATGCTCCTTGACCTCTCCAAGTATTCACCCTTCTTCCTGCCCCCGCACACACACCCCTGACCCAGATACCATCAAACCCCCCATCACTCAATCAGTCGTCCATTGAGCTAATCTCTGTGTCTGCTTTCCAGCTCCAGGGGCACAAGTCTGTCTACACCCACATCTGTAGGAGAACCCTGTGTGTGTTTATACTGCATGCAACATGTTGCATGCTGTACCAACATACACACACCCACATATCTCCCTACACTGCAACTGCCCTCTCACTGTCATTCTCTTGGACCACCCATGATGGAGGGCCGGCTAGGGGCTGGGCACTGGGCAGGCAGCAGTGGCAGAGCTCACAGTCTCCATATGTGGTAATAGGGAACCCTTCTTCGCCACTCCTGCTGTTTCCTCCCTGGAGTAAGAGCACAATTTGTGTAACTCCTGCCCTCTCTCTTTACTCCCTCTGCCCAGGGGACGTGGGGAGAATTTATGGAATCTGATTTGTGAACTGGGGAAGAAAAACTGAGCATGCTCAGCTCAGCTCAGCCCTGCTTCTTGGGAATAAGCTTGAACTCCAAGAATACGCAATTCTCCTCTGCTCCTCCCTGCCCTGAATCTTGCCTGGGAGGGCTGCCAAGTTGGGAGGCAAGTCCCCTATCCAGCACTCCTTGACTGGGTGGGCAAGCCTTCCTAAACCTAAGGGTCCGTGAACCTACTGGCCCTCACGCTAAGCCATGAGCTGCCTTAGAGACCCCAATAACATACTCACCCATCCATCCAAACCATTTACATCCATCCACTACTTTACATGCACACATATCTCCATTCTCATCTAAAATCCACTCCAACGTACAATCTATACAACATATTAATCCCATGCATAGATATTTATGCCCACCCATCCTCCATGCACCCAAACCCACACCCCTCTCCCTCTATTCCTCCCCTGCCTCCATCCCCATGCCCCCTGCACAAGCCCCTCCCCTCCTTCTCCAAAGTCCTCCTCCCACAGCACCTAGGATCTCGCTGTTAGTCATCCATCTGCCAACACAGGCAAAACCAGGTCATGTCACAAAGCAATTCTGCCCAGCCTGCCAGATTTTTCACTCAGCTCACAGATAGATAACTAATAGGACCATCTTCCCAGCTAATGGGGAAAGAAATCTGGTGGGCTCAATTGCTGCCGATATGCATTTAAATGGCTGCATCTAGGAGGAAAATCTAAATGAGAGTTGAAGGGAGGCTGGGACACTGGGGGAAATTTCGCTGTAATAACTGTGTGAGGCGAAGCAAATCAACAGAAAGCTGTACGCTCGCTTGGGGAGAGAGAGAAGACTCTACTGTACACGTGTGCTGGGGAACTTATTGGAATCTTCGCACTTTTAATATAATGGCATTAGTGTCATGGTTCCTTACGTAGAAACTTCACCCGCCACACATAATGAATGGAGAGCTGTTTCCCAGCAATGTGATGCGTGGATGTGGGTGCAAGGAGAAGGCTTGTGCTTAATGATATCCTTTTGAATCTGGGTGATGTCGTGCAGCCCTGAAATGCAGAGGGAGCCTTCATTTGAAGGCAGCACAGACCTAGTTCAAAGCTAGGCTCTGCCATTTACAAACTAGGTGACCTTGGGTGCATTACATAACTCTGGGAACCTTTGTCTCTTTGTCCATAAAGTAAAGATAATGATGCATACCTCCCAGAGTTGAATTGAGGATTCCATCAGTTATGTAAAAGCACTTGGCAAATAATAGATGCTTACTTAACACATGTCATTAATAGTCCTGGGTTTGAATCCTGCCTCTGATACTTTCTAACTGAGTGACCTTGAGTAAGTTATCTACCTTAGTTTCCACATTGTAAGATGGGGATAAAGATCGCCCTTTCCTCGATGAGTGCACACAGAGTGCTTAGAACAGTGCCTACGCATCGTATGTGCTCAATTCACATGAGTTTTCATCAGCAGCATCATCACCAGCATAAGTCAAAGGTGCTGAAGTTTATTGAGTATCTATTATGTGGCACCTTGAGGGATAGAAGAAAAGGGAGTGTTAGCCCAGACTCTAAGCCTGTGATCTGCCCTAAAAGCCATATTTCTGAGAAATGGATGAAAGAATTGGAGTGATTTAATCAAGAGAAGGGGAGACTTGCTCACTGCGTACATATTTCTCAAGGTCATCATAGGACAAAGAAAGCAGGATTGTTCTGTGTGGCCAGCGAGAGCAGAACCAAGACTCGGGTGGGGAAGGGAGGCCACGAGGAGTCCAATTTTAGCTCCACTCAAAGAAGTATTGTCAAATGAATTGAGTTATTTCACAATGGACAACCAGAAAGCCAAAAATGGTCAAAAAGTCCTCTCTTGCAGGAATGAATTAAATACAGCAGGAATGAATTTAATGAAAGAAATGGGGTCCTGTGATATGGGGGGAAATTATGATCATCATCCTCCCCAACCATGGCTGCCCTCCCAACAAACCTGTTTGGAGAGAGCCCACCACCTGCTTCTTGTCTGGTTTCAAAGTGGAGCTACTAAGATTCACAACTTTCCACTAAAGAAAGTTAATCAGAACGTCTACTTGATTCTGTTTTATTTTCCTGGCTGTTATGAATTCAACCTTCAACTTTAGTGTCACCTCCTGCCCTAGACATGGGATGGCCTCAGGATCAATGGTGCCCTGGTCCTGGATTGGTCTTAGGACACACAGTATGCATGGACCATGGTGAGGATCATGAAGTTATCTAGGGAAAGGACCTAAGCAGAGGGAACAACAAGGGCCAAGGCCATGAATTAGGAGCAGCAAAGCGTTTCTTTGCCTCTGGAGCAGCAGGAGATGCGGTCAGAGGGCAAGCAAGAAGCTAGATCATGAAGGGTCTTGGAGGCCATCGTTAGGACTGTGGATTTTATCTCAAGCGTGATGGGAAGCCATGAGCAGGAATCAAGGTGAGGAATACCAGGACCTGATTTATATTTTTAAAAGTTGATCCTGGCTGCTGTGTGGAGAACATCCTATAGGGAAGTAAAGGCGGAAGAGAGGAGACCAGCTTTGCAATAATCCAGGTAACACATAGCTTTGACCAGGGCAGCAGGGCTAAGTGGGGAAATGTGACCAAACTCACACTATATTTTAAAATAGAGCCAATAGGATTTGCTGATCAGACATGGGTGACAAGAGAAAGAGAGGAGTGAAAATGACTTCAAGGGTTGGTGAACGAGGAAATTAATTGAGATGGGGAGGATTAGGATAGGAGGAGGTCAAGCGCGAGTTTGGAGAGGAGGAAAGCATTGAGGTGGTAGGTGTCTGGGTACCACTGATGCGACCAGTGAGAAAGCTTAGTGACAGGGTAACTCAAAGGAGTGAATGAGAGCTAGTGGGTTTGGAGTGTGCTTTCTTGTCATTTGCTTGGGTCGTTTGCTGTGTGCAATACAATGCAACTCCTGCTCCTCGTAATCCTCCATCCTTCAGTAAAAGTTCTTTTGTACGCCATGTCACAGCCGTATACGTGTATTTACACTGACCACCACAACCAAAAAGAAATACCCATCCACTCACTGCGTGACAGGAAGACTTCTTCCAAAGATTAAGAACCAAAAGCAAATCCAAGAACAAGAACTGGTGAGAGACAAGAAATCTAAGTCAGAGACGGTGGTAAAAATGTCAACTCTTAAGTTATCTGAAATCTTAAGGACATGTTTGGGCTTCTACAGAGTATGGAATAAGGACTTGAGCCAAATTTATCCAGATCTCAGGAGGCCAAGAAATTCCAGCTCACAGCTGTGACATGAATATGTCTATAAAAGACTATGGAGAATGAAATATACCAAACTATGAAGAGGTCGTTGCACAGTTATGGGTAATCTTTTTTTCTTCCTCATTTTTCTCTAAAGTTTCTAAATTGTCAACAGTGAATATGTTTTACAATCAGAAAAAATACATTAGAAGTGAAAACCATAAAGTGGGATCCTATAAATGTCTGCATTTCTCCTGGTATGGATTCAACGCATAAGAGAGTAAGAAGGGCTCCTTCCTGTTCTAGACAACACACTCCTAATGGCAGAGTCTAAGGCGGACAGTAACACAGCACAGAGTTGGACTGACTATGGATGCTAACACCGACATACCTTGACATGTGCTGGGTCTTGATGTATCCCCCCCTGTACCCTAAGCCTGTGCTGCTGATAGTTGAGACCCAAGGACAGGATTGGTCCCTAATCCCCACATGCTGCATTTTGTAGGGTTTGGTCTCAAGTTGGAAGCTGCAGAGACCTTTCATGAGTATGAGTCCGTTTTCCAAAACACTCACTGACCCTCCTCGCATCTTGTCCCTGGAAACCATCCACATCTCCTTTTCTTCATCTAGTTATAATGTGTAACGTTGACTGAGCACCTTCCATGGGTCAGGCAGTGTTTCAAGAGCTTTACGTGTATTAGCTCATTTAATCCTCATAACAGCCTACAAGGTAGGTGCTGTCATCGTTCTCATTTAACAGATGGAAAACACGAGGCGTCTGGAGGTGAACTATCTTGTCTAAGATCTCCGCAAATCAAGTGGCAGAGGCGGGATCTGGCTCCATGCTCTTCAACACCATACGATCCAGCCTCTCCAGCGGTTACTGAGGACCTACCCTGGGCCAAGCCGTCTGAAATAGTACAGACACAGAGAGGATAAGCACCTCCCCTCAGAGAGCATAGAAGGTGCTGTGGTTAAATGTGATCAGTGCCGTAGGTCCTATGCTGGCTTTCCTACTGTGGGACCTTGGGTAAGTTACTTACCCACTCTGTTCTTCAGTTTCCTCATCTGTAAAAGGAAGCTGAAAATAACACCTACATTGTGGGACTACTGGGACGATTAAATGTGTTAACACAAGTGAAGTGCCTAGAAGAGAGCCTGGCATATAATAAGTGCCCCATTGGTATTATTATTCTTATGATTGTTATTTTACTATTATTGCTGTAGGATATAATGAGACACAAAGAAAGGAGTGCTCAGTTCTTCCTAAGAGATCTTCAAAGAGGTGCTGAAACCTGAGTACTGGAGAAGGGGCAGGGCTTTTCCATAGGTGAGGAAAGAGTTCAGGCTTTCCAGGAGGTGGGGACAGCAGGAACCAAGGCCTGGGGGCACGCAGGCATGCACAGCGGCGTGCCTTCACTCCCTGTGCACATCCAACCACGGGGCGCTGCTTTCCCTCCATCTGGGAAGTGGGAGCAGCCTCCTCTGCTGACCCGTACAAACTGCCGTAATTTGTGGCCTCTAGGGTGAGACGGCAACCGGAGACTTTCTGGGTTTTAGCTCTGTTTAGCGCTGGAAGAGCACAAACTTCTGCTTCAAGGGGAAAAGGCATTTGAAAGGCTTATGAAAGGGCTTATGAGCCTTCTTGTACATCAAACACGCCTTACAAAGCAACATTTTGATGAGTTAAGTGCAAATGAATCAGAAACACAAGGATTAAATTTCCCTTGAAATACGCATCGGTTTAAAGATTAAGGGAAATTGCCTGGCAAAACGTGTTTTGGGTTAAACACTACAAAGTAGTTCAAGTTGGTTCCTGTCTGCCACTTCCTCTCTATTATTAGTGTAAATAACAACAGTAATAATAGCATCAACACTGCTGGATAAAGTTGTAGCCTATGGGAGGCTCATTGGTAGGTGCCTAAAACATTGAAATGTAATGGTAGAAATAGAAACCCATGCGAGGAACTAAGATGGTGCTGCAGACTGGCAGCTGTCCATCAAACCCGCTTCTGGTTCCCTCCTTGCTTATAAACTGGACTAATCTCCCAGCAGAACATGGGCAAAAGCAGGGTGTGTCACTTCTGGGACAGACCCAGAAAGAACCCTCGCGTGTTTCTCCGGTCTCTCTCTTTCTCCAACTGCCAGCTGGACATTGATGCTCAAGGTAACCTTGGAGGTCACTTGTTGAAGATGGCAGACTCCTTGTCAACCCCACTGCCAGGGGAGGTTATGTGAACACAAAATAAACTTCTATTGGGTGAAACCATCAAGCTTTCAGGACTTCTCATTACAGCAGCTAGTGTCGCTTTAACAAAGAAAAATAGATGAAAGGCGCGTGGCAGAATAAAAAGAAATGTGGATCATAAATCAGGACACTAGAGTTCTGATGTCTGCCTCAAATATACAGTGTGGGACTCTGGGCAAGGCCTTTCCCCCACTCTGGGTCTCAGTTTCCCTGCTGGTAAAATGAGATTAGACTATGGGGTTGCCAAAGCCTAGCTATAATGTTTAAGATGAAATGATTCCTAATTAAAAATTTCAGATTAAATTCTATTCTAGTTGACAAAGGCTTACTAAACACCTACTATTTCCCAGGCATTGGGGCTGCAGAGATAAATAGGTCCAGGCGTTTAGAGTATATGCTTGAAGATAAATGATTATAACATAAAATAGCAGAGAGTAAATGGATAGATTAGATAGATAGATAAATAGATAGATAGATAGATAGAGGAATGAATGAATGAGTGTGAAACAGGTGCAGCCAGCTCTGCCTGGGGGAGAGTGGCAGTATAAACGAAAGCCACCAGGAGGCAATGACATTTGAACTAAGCCTGGAAGAGAGAAGGTTGCTGTCAGGTTGACATGTGGGGGGCCTATTCCAGACAGATCCAGAGATTATAGCTGAAACGGTTCTTATTTCACAAATGGAGATACTAAGGGCCAAAAGAGTTAATTAGACACATAGCTGATTAGTAGCAAACTTAGGGGCCATTAAATTTCCCAGAGTTTCAGTCTTGGTGCAGATTTTTTTTAAAATAAAAACCTCTAGAATAACAGATTTGAAATTCAAAGGACTGGGCCAAGGCTGCCCAGTCTGGCTCTGCTAGTCCATGCCACCAAATGGCCATCCATTGACAAAACTGTCCTCATCACTCCACTGGCTTTTCTCAAGCTCACAATCTCCCCATCCATTTTATTTGACACAGGCAAGGGACGTTACAGGTGCCCCAGTAAATTTCACATTTGAAAAACAACCCATAATTCCATTCTGGCTATGATCCAACAGCTTGTTCTCCCTTCAGCTCTCACAGCACCATAGTCCCAACAATGACCTCATCAAGTCATCGGTACAAAGAATAGTCAGGGCGAGCCCAAAGACAGAGCATGGAACCTGCCACAGGGGCTGTCCTACAGGTGAGCATGTCTGACCCCCACATCAGGGAGCACCCCTTAAGGGAGAGCAGGTATCCCCCTGGGGCATGGGGTGAGAGGCAATGGCTTAGTCCATTCTGGCTGCTATAGCAAAATACCACAGTCTGGATGGCTTATAAACAACAGAAATTTACTTCTCACAGTTCTAGATGCTGACAGTTCAAGATTAAGGTGCCAGCATGGTGGGGCGAGGGCCCACTTCCGGGTCACAGACTTCTGGTTGTATTCTCGTGTGGAGGGGACTGGGAGCTCTCTGGGGTCTCTTTTACAAAGGCATTAATCCCATTCATGAGGGCTCCACCCGCATGACCTGCCCGTCTCCCAAACACCCCCCTCCTAATACCATCATATTGGGCACTGGGATTTCAATATGTGAATTTAGCGGGGACACAAACATTCAGACCATAGCAGGAGGTGTATTTGTTTTCTACGACTGATGTAACAAATTGCCACAAACTGAGTGGTTCAAACAACACAAATTTATTGGTCTTGTAGTTCTGTAGCTTAGAAGTCCAACAATGGGTCTTACTGGGCTGCAGTCAAGGTGTCAGCAGGGCTGCATTCCTTTCTGAAGGTTCTAGAGGGGAATACGTTTCCTTGCTTCTAGAGGCCACCGGCTCCCATATTGTATCTTTAGTGCCTAGAACAGCACTTATTGCAAAGTAGATGTTCCTCCCAAGCTTCTAGAGGCCACCTGCTTTCCTTGGTTCACGGCCCTTTCCCTCCATATTTAAAGTCAACAATGGCAAGTGGAGACCTTCTTACGTCTCATCACTCTGACCTCCTCTGCCACCTCCCTCTTCGAGTTTTAAGGATCCTTTTGATTACATTAGGCCTACCTGGATAATCCACAATAACCTCCCTATTTTAAAGTCAGGTGATTGGCACCCTCAATTCCATAGGCTATCTTCATTCCCTTTTGCCATTCAATTGAACATATTCACAGGTTCCAGGGATCAGGGCATGGACATCTTTAGGGGACCATTATTCAGACTGCTATAAGAGGGACAGCGTCAAGTCATTCTTTCATTCTTTATTAAGTGCCCTGTTGTCTGCCATTCACCACTCTGGGGTCTGAAGATTCAGTGAGTAACAAGACAGACCTTTTCCCTGCTTTTGTAGAACGCACAGCCGAGTGAAAAAGACACTGAAGAGGGTGCCGACCAAGAGCGATGGGTGTCACAGCAGAGGAAGTGTGGGGCTGAGGTTTGGGAAAATATCTCCAAACAGATTTGTATTTTTTTGACTTGCTTACCTTAAATCCAGATTAAAAGCCAGGAAGCATCTCCCAGTAGGCTAGTTTCTCCATCGGGAAAAGAAAAAAAAGAAAAAGAAACAGAGTTTATTTTTAACGAACATGCCTTGGCTCTGAATGGTCACGGCTTTCTTTTCTGGTTTGACTTTATTAGGGTTTAATTTGGACTCTTGTTTGAGTGGAAGATCTGCCACGTACCAAAGGCTATTCTAAGCGCTGAGGATACAGTGATGTGAGAAGACTAGCTCCTGCCCTGAGAGATTGTAGAGCCCAGTGGGCAGTGAAGACGAGCGTGCAGGCAACCACAACAGAGGGTGACAGACAATGTCATTACTCATCAATGTGGGGTCATGGATAGCAGGACAGGGTGGGCCAGGGTGATGGGGCAGATTTGCAATATATGGACAAGAAACCACAGCCAGGGATTCACGGGTCAACGAGAGTCTGTAAGACAGTCTGCTTGGAAATGTCGAGACGTCCACACTACAGACAGTCTGAGTTGAAAGGCAGAGACTGGATTGCAAGGATCAAACCAGCCCCTGCGGGCAGCAGAGAGGAGTCAGCAGGGTGCTAGTAGTAAAATTCTTGGAGCCAGTCCCTGGAAGGGACTTCTGCCCAATAATATGAGCATAAAATGAGATTCAACTAGGGGAGGGCTTCTCTGTCCTCCACAGGTATGTGAGTGCTGCCAGGTGTGGGGGTAGGTGCTGGCCCAGCATCAAGGGAGCCCTCTGGGTTCTGGTAAAACCTTCCTTTCTGGCTCAGATTAGTCTCCCTCTCTCAGGTCTCATTCAGTGCATCACTGGGTTTCCAGCCATCACAGCTTTTCTAAGGTGGCAATGGTGCATTAAGAATCAGAGGTCACTGCCATCAAGGCCACCACCGTATAGGTGGTCAGTCCCTGCTTCTTCATATTGATGTCTTCTAATTCAAAACCTGGGGTAAGTGTGAGTGCTGCGGTCATGGGGCCATGATCTTGCTGCAAGGGAGACCAGGAAAACAGGGATCCAGCAGGTCTAGCATCTGTCGTGGCATTCAATCTGTGCTCCTAAGGTGGGAGACTCCCAAGACAGAGAAAAGGGAAGCCACAATCCATGGATTGCCACAGCAGTTGGGAATGCTTTCAGCAGCAGTTTACAGAATATGCAACATTTTTAAGCGATTTAAACAATGAGAAAAATGTATTGTCTCACATAACAAGATATCCCTAAGTAAGTGACTCTAGAATTTGTCCAGAGGGTCAACTACATCATTAAGAACTTGAAATCTTCCCAACTTTCTGCTTTGTTATTCTCACTAATTGGCTTGATCATGAGGCTTGTCCCTTCGTAATTGCAAGATGGCCTCCACATGCAAGGCAGTGCACCATCTAGGATTAGGTCATATACTATGGTCGATTAACTGCATAATTGTTTCAGTCTTTCTCTTCTCCCTGTATTACACCCTTGAGCCTTTGTATTTTTCCTTACCTAAGATGTGTGTTTCCCCATCCCTTGAATCTAGGCTCGACTTGTAATTTACTTTGGCCAATTGAATGTGGTAGAACCTACAATGTGCTAGTTCTAAGCCTGGATCTGAAGAGGTCATGTGTATTTCCACTTCTTAATCCTCTGAAATTGCTCTGAGAAGATGCCTAGGCTTCCCTGGTGGAAAATGAGAGACATATAGCTCAGTCACCCCAGTCGTCCCTGTGGCAGCCAGCCAACTATCAGACAAGGGAGTGTGTCCAGGTAAGACCAGAAGAAACCCACAGCTGAGCTCTGACTAAATCGACAATCCTAGACTCATGGGCTAAATAAATGCTGAGTTTTGGACAGGTTTGTTACACAGCTCTATTGTGGCAATAGATAACTGACATATACATCCATGCTGCAAGAGAGGCTGGGAAACAATATCTGCTATTTTCAGCCACAATAATGACAAAGAATAATGGCTACTGGGTAGGCAACCAACAATGTCTGCCTCAGCAGCCAGGAGAAACGAAAAATATCCACAAGGCCAGAGAAGAGTGTGAACCACACCAAATGCTTCCATGTAATTCTTCAAAAGGGTTAAGCAGGGAATGAGATCAAAGTAGCCAAGTCCTTAGGCAGCCAAGATTTATCAGGTCTTTCTGCCTGAGGTGTGATGATAAATACATCAGGGATTTTATTATCAGCAAGACAATTGCAAAATCACGGGACGGCTCACTGTAATCACTGTAATACAGAATTCATGAGCCTCTGGAAGTAGTCTGAATTAAGGCGCTTCTCCCAGGTCACTTCAGCAGAGTCTGGATGTTCACATTCTAATACGGGGTTCACCTTTGAGCTGAGTCCCCATCCCTGGAAAATCCCCCAAGAGAACTCACAAACTCACCCCAGGGTATGGTCCACAGCAAACCCCACAGCAGAGAGTGGAATTAACTCCCATCCTTGGCTGTTAAGACCTTGGGGTCTTCCACAGATCCTTGTATTTGTGCTGCATTTTCTGTTTCCAAATAACTTCCATGATCTCTTGGAACCCCTACCTCTACCACAGGAGGTTGAAATCAACCCTAATCTCAGATGAGAACACTGAGGACTGAGAGGTTGTCCCTTGCCCCAGGTGACAAGCGAGATGAGGAGCCGGCTCTAACTCTTTCTGCCCAGCAGCTCTATCCAGAATCTCCCCATGTCTTTCCGCTTCACTTAATTTAGATCTCTGCTCAAACGCCACCTCATCAAGGAGAACTTCCTGAACCACCCTTTCTAAATTGCCACCCTTGTGTCCTTCCCTTACTCTGTTTTATTTTTGTTAATAACCTTTATCACTACCTTCCATAGTATCACATATTTTTATCTTAATTTTTAGCAGGTTTCCTCATTTAAGGCCGGAACTTTGTTATGCTTACAGCTATCTTCCCAGAGCCTGTGACAGTGACTGACACATAGTAGGCAGTTAATAAATATTTGCTGAGAAATGAATGGAAGAATGAGTAAATGGATGAATATGATAACCAGGTTGATCTTCCATTCCACACCTGTGGACGCACAGAGCCTTCCAGAGTCATCCTAACTCTGACCTCTTGCTTCTGCAGAATTTGCTGTATTAATGGAACATCTCCTTTCTACTCATGTACTGCCTCCATCCCACACCATCTACACCCAATGAGAAACTCAAATCCTCCCTCAATTGCCACCAGAAACATTTCATGCACACAAAACATTCTTGGGGATAGTCAACTTTACTGATCATTTGGGGTAGGGAGTTCAAGACAGGATTTACGTCACATGAATACGAACAATTTCATATCAAACATTAGACATCGTAGTTTTCATATGTCTCTCGTCCCATGACCATCAAGGAATTTTCACCTGCCACTTCTCCCAATCTCCAGTCACTCTCACCACCTCGAGCTTTCTTCCTCCTCTTTTCTCCCTCCCCTCCCACTCACTTCTCCTTCCTAAATAAAACAGAGGACTTTTGGCATCTCTTTCCAATGTTTTATCTCCTGTGGCCCCTACGCCCCATGAAAGTATTTCCATGAACAAAGATAACACCTTCCCTAAAAGAAATTCAGGTCCCTCCTGCCTTTCAAGTATTTTGCTCTGCCACGCTGGGAAAAGTAGAAGAGGAGCAGAGCTCATTAGTGAATAAACACAAAGTCAGTTGGAGAGAACTACCTACCCTTTCTGGTACACCGACTACATCCATTACCTTATTTAAGACTCCCAGACACAACATGATCTAGAGACTATTTTCTCCATTACAGAAACTAGATAACGGAGTCTCAAAGAGGATGTAACCTGCCTAAAGTCACTGAACAAGTGAGTGATTGAATAGGATTCAAATTCAGATCTAAGTCCTAGTGATGGCGATGATTATTCTACCCACTATGTGGCTGGGAAGTTAAGTTCATAAAATAATTTGATGAGGAGATCAGAAGGGAAGAGAAGAGTCTCCTGGTCTCCCCTCCAAACTAAATCGATTTTTAGACTCTCCATGAGCATCTCAAATTCAACCTGCCCGAAACTGTCTTGTCTTCACCCCACCTGCTCATCTCCTGATTTCAGCAAACAGTGTTCCATCCAGGAACCTTGGGTCTTCCTGGAGCCTCCTGCTCCTTCACCTCTTGTATCTAACCCCCATTTAATCTCCCTAACTATCACTCAGCCCAGCACCCACCCCCACCCGCCTTGCCCACCTCCTCTGCCGTAGTCCTGGCCAGCATATATCATCTCTCCCCTGGACAATGGCAGCCATCCCCCCTTCTCTTCCCCCTCTGCCTCAGTCTACCCTCAACATAAATTGCTGCCAATGGGATCTTTCTAAAGTACACGTCTGATTGTGTCACTCTTGCTTACAAACCTTCTCTGGCTCCCCATTGCCTTAGGAAAAGCACCAAAGTCTTCCATCTGGTCCACACAGCCCTTCAAGATTTGGCCTTATAAATTCTCCTACTGGTGACTCTTCTTCACTCCTTCTCTCTCATTTTCACCCTTTGTATAAGCAGTTCTTTCTGCCTACAGCTTCGTTTCCCACATCTTCTGTCTGAAAGTTTTTACTCCTCCTTCATGGCTCACCTCAGAAGTTACCTTCCCACTGCCCACACTCTGTCCACATACCCAAATCCACCTTCCTCCGGACTCCATGGCAACCACCCTAGTTCTAACACCGCCCTTATCACCCTGGACTACAATACTCATCCAACTGCCCCACCAAAGCATGACCATCTAGAAGGCAAGGACTGAGTAATTTTCCTGTCTCCTCAGTGCTCATGCTTTATGGGTGATGAACACATGGTAAACACTCAGGGAATATTTGTTGAATGAGTGAATGAATGATTTAAAATGTTTCCTGCCTCCCGTCCACCGCTAACAATGACATACAGAACCACCATGGCCCCGTCAGCACCACCTGCTCTGTACTATTTTATTCTCATTCTTGTTCATTTCATGAATCAAAACTTTCATCTTTCCTTCTTGTGATTTGAAAGCTCTGTGTTGATATATATAAGCTAACCACTATTTCTAGAATTTGAATAATATATAAATCCACTTAAAGGGAAGTGCTTCTCACAGACCACCCCAGGTCCCCCAGGTCCTCCAACCTTGTATTTGAAAAACATTAAGTTAATAAAATGAAGTCTTCTTCTATGAAAATGTCTTTCAGTGATGAATTAGCACTGCTGGAGAGGCTTTGTCTATAAAACTTGTAAAAAGAGAAGGAAATGAAAGCAATAAAGCAAATTCTCATAACTCAAGGAGCCTCAAGAATAGGCTGGCAGACACCAAACTCTCCTGACCCCAGTTTGAGAGACACTGGACTAAACTCTTAGAACTATAAATAGCCTGAGGCTACCTCACCCAGCTTCCTTGTCACACAGATGAAGAAGCTGACACCAGAAGGGGACATGGCTTGCTAAAGGTCACACAGCAGTGCAGATTAGAGCCTGGAACTCCAGTGCTTGGTTCTTCTTGAATCTACCTTCTCTTCTGAATTATCTTGATAGCTATCAACCTGATCATACGTCCTTCATATAATTACAATCTTCTTCTACTTCATTTTTTGCTGATTGGCTTGATTTATTCGAAGGAAGTATGTATAAATAGCCACCCCCAAGAAAAAACTATCTTCTTGAGGAATTTAATTCTCCAAATGCAGTAAAAAAAAAGCAGGTGTCCAAAGCTTTTCAAGAATCAATAGCTTCTTCTTGTCATTGACAAAAAAAATGGCAGACAGGAACAAAAAGAGATGTTTCAGGGGCCAGCCTGGTGGCATAGTGGTTAGGCTTGCATGTTCCGCTTTGGTGGCCCAGGGTTCACAGGTTCAGATCCCTAGTGTGAACCTAAATACTGCTTGCTAAGCCATGCTGTGGTGGTGGCCCACGTACAAAAAATAGAGGAAGATTGGCACAGACGGTAGCTCAGGGACAATCTTCCTCACAAAAAAAAAAAGAGAGAGAGAGATTGAAATTTCAGTCTGCCTCTCTCTGGGAGATAAGAGAGAAAAGTCCCACCAAGGGGAACAGCCTTGATATGACCCTCCCAACCTAATCCTTTCTCACAGCCACACAAATGCCTTCCCTTTCATCTCCTTCAGCCATCCATTATTCATTCAACAAGAATTAATGGAGCACCTATTTTGCACCAAAGTCCCTCTGAGTCAGGAAACTGAGTCTCAGAAAGAGAAAGTGACTCGCCCAAGGTCCCAGATCCAGTAAGTGGCAGAGCCCAGACACAATTAGAATAAAACAACTCATTTTATTTGAATTGCCCCGGTTCTTGGAAGCAGTTTGCTTCAGGGCAACAATCTCATATACAACGGGTCGATGGATCTGAAGGGAGACATACACTTTAAAATAATAAACAAGAAACCATTTATAAGGAAAGAAGAATTGAAGGGCAGAAAGTAATGAATCACCATTGCAAGTCAGAACAAAAAGAAAAATTAGTTCATAAAAATGCAGTTGGATAAATAATAGGTTATTTCATCATGTAAATATATCCCAAAAATAACTTTATTGAAACGAAAACATCTATCGCGGCCTAAACTATTCATCACGTTAACATATATCTAGAATCCTAACAAATTTATGAAAACGTTATATTCCGTAATCTTCCTGATCCAATGCAAATAAATAGTTGTGCTTTGACTGTCTTGTTATGAAATGATTAATCGCAGCTGCCAAAAGCAGCCAAGAAGCTAATTTTGATTTCTCACGTTGTGGGTGGCATTTGGGGGGGGGTCTCCAAGGACTGTATCTCTGAGGATGGGACCTTCTGGAATGAAGATCTTGTTCCTCTGTCTCCCCTGGGGCACCTGGGGCCAACCTGGGGAAGAATCATCATTATCGCTTTTAAGCTGAGTACAGCTTTTTCCAGCTAAAGAAATTCGAGAGCTTCTTATCGGACAGAAGAAGTGAGGAAAGGAAGGAAGGAAATGGATACTCACTGTTGTTATTTTGTTTTATTCTCACAACACCCCCAGAGAGGAACCATTATTATTGACCGCAGATGAGGAAATTGAAGCCCGTATTTCCCCAAATCACTTAGAGATTGGTTCAGCGTTAAGGCGACCTACTTGTCCAGGTTCACCCAAGACTCTCCTAGTTTGGGCATTGGAAGTCCTATGTCCTGGAAACCCTCTGCCATGTTGACAAAGTAGGACAGTTGGTCACTATCCCCAGTGACTTCAATGTGGGCTACCTGATTTCAAATCCCGGCGTGCTTTGTATTGGTACATCACCACCTCCCCCATATCTCAGAGGCCACATTTTGGTGTCCAGAACTCTCTGGGCTTGAGGACAAAAGACAGGGCTTGAATGCCAGCTTGGCCTAAGATCCGAGAAGCTGTGTGCCCTTGGGCATGACTGCTAATCTCAGGTCTTCCATTTCCTCAACCCTGAAACAGAAGAGGGAGAAAGTGATCAGACTAAGTTCTCTCTTCACCTTCCTCTCGCTCCAACGTTCTCTGAGTCTGGCTGGGTTCTGCCTGCCCTCTTGCTGCCTGCCCCATATAGACCATCTGGGAGCTAAAGAGTGGAGGCAATAAAACCTCTTTCAACTCTGTTTAAAATCCTGTTCAATTACCTTTACGATTAGAAAAAAAAATTTTTTTTAACTTGTACTTTAGAAATCCTGTTCCATTTTTTAAAGAGTTTATTTTCGAAGAGAAACTGGTTCCTATAGAAAAAAAAGTTTCTGGCTAAAACTGTGAATTTTGTAACTGCAAGCTCTTTCAAAGGCAGGAAGGCAGACTGCGAGAGGATGGTTGCTAAGGAGACAATTGTATTTAAATTATCAGCTCACAATAGACCCAGCAAAGATATTGATTGGATGTGAGAGGGTAAAATTATTTTCTTCAAACTGGGAGAAAACTGAAGGTCTGGCTCGAGGTTCCCCCTTCCTGAGGTAGAGACAGACTGTAGCTGTACTGCTTTTCTTTGTTTTATTGGCGATGCTAAGAACTGAAGAAAAGATGCTTGCTTTATGTGCTCCATAATAGCCTCTCTCTGATGCTAGCTGAAACTGGGAGAAATGAATGCACAGAGAAGAGACATTTGTTCTGCTAAGAAACTAATGGTTCGAGGGAAGTTTTTCTAACAACCCCAAAGCCAGCATATATGAGTAACTGATAATACTGGAAACATCCATACTACTTTCTACACAAAAGAGCATTCCTATAAGTAATTTTCCATGTTAGCACATTTAAGCCTCGCAATAACCCAGTGAGGTTATTACTAATATTTCCATTTTACAGATGAGGTAACTGAAAAGGATTAAACAGTTTACTCGAGGTCTCATGAATAGGACGTGGCATGGCCAGGAATTGAACCCAGGCACCTAGCACCAGAATCCAAGCTGCCACCTTACATGAAGCTGCCTCTCCAAAGTTTTGAGCCCACATTGGCATACAAACCCTACGGCCTGTGAACAAATTCCAGAAAAAGTGTCTTCAATTGAAGGTGTCAAATGGAGACAGAAAGATATGTGTTACTCAAGCCTGGAGAGAAAATCAGGGTTTGATTAAGTCAGAACTGTTAACATTTAAGGACTAGTGATAAAATTAACACATTGTATCTAGACATGATTCTAGTCTCTTTCAATCTTACAGGAAAGGAATAGCATCTTTACGTACTGCCTGACTTAGAGGTCATATGATGGCAAAGGAACGGACTCCCTCCCTGAATTAGCTCAGGCAAGGACAGAATTCACCAGGCTCAGGGTAGCTGAGCAGGCGGATACCAGGAACCAGGGCTACCGGCCACATGGTTTCTGCTTCTCCCTGAGCCCTCTGTCTCAGCCAGGTTCCTCTGCTTCTTCCCAGCCCACGGTGGCCGGCAGCTCCATGTCTTATAAGACTTATCCTCCAGTGCCCACTGCTTGTCCTCTTTGTTCAAATTGTTCAGAATATGGCCAGAAGACCATAATTATGGTCCAAATACCTGTGAGGTCTTGAGTGGTGATGGGGGATGAAGGAAAGAGGCCTTGTGTCTGCCCTTTACTGGACTGTTATCCACTGTTCATATCCAAATGTTTAATACTTGCTTCTGGCCCCACAATGGTAGTGAGTTGAGCCAGGACACCTGCAACACTGATCTTAGACTTCATGTGTATATTTTTTAAATCAATTATTTCAGATCAGTTTAAGTCCTTACCAGCAATAAACAAAAAAAAAAATGGCATAAAAATAAAGGGGAGGTATCAATTACTCCTGAAACTATCAGTAAAGATCAAGTGAGCTAACAGATCTGATCTCAAGAAATAGAAAATTAGAACTATTAGGTAAAGTTCCATAGGTAACAGAAGAACTCACTGTTTGTGGTAGCAAGATGTGGGAAACAACTTAAATGGCCATTAAAAGGAGATTGCTTAAATAAATCAAGATACATCCATATGATAAAATAGCATTCAGCCATTAAAAAGAATGTGGTAGATCTGAAGATACTGACATGGACCATTGGCCAGGGTGTACTAAATGAAAAAGTAAAACTTTTCACTAAAAAAAATGCATAACCGTATGTTTTAGGGAAAAGAAAGAATTTATGAAAATGTGTTGGTTGAGTAGAGTGTCTCAGAGGGGTGCAGAAAAAACAAGTAACAGCAGATGCTTCCGGAGATTTTGCAACTGGGGGTCACGGATAGGAAGGAGAAGGCTTTTTTTTTCACAGCTTCAATTATTTCTATCATTAACATGCATTATCTTTTAAAAATGAATTTTCCTTGATAGATGATAGATAGATTATTGATAGATCAATAGATCGATAGAGATATATTCATGTGTGCCATATATATGCATATATATACAGACGTGTCTATACACATGCACAGATATAGACATGGATGTGGATATAGACATGGGTATGGCTATAGATTCAGATACAGCTATATCCCAGCGTTCCTGGAGTGTCCCTCCCTCGTAGGTCCCTCAGGAAGGTGAGGCATCTCTGGGTCCCTGCTCTCATCTCCAGTCTTCTGCACAGATCTTCTCTCTGGTTGTATGAAATCCCTTGAGACTTAGAAGATGCTTCCGCATCTATTCCGTCCTCATAACAAGCCTTTGAGAGGAGAAACTTAGGTGTCACTCTCTCCATTTTACAGACGAGGAAACATGCATTTCAATGCAGCCTGGAGAGTCTAGCTCCTCTTGGTCCTGGGCCCCGTGCTCCTTGCACTTGACCAGGCTACTGATGAAGAGAATCTTTATTTTACTCACCCCTGGAGGTTCAACCACCACCTACCTCCTCCTTAAAGCTTCCCAGATCCCTCCCCTGACCCCTACAGCCCCCCACCCCCACCCCCTGTGCTCTGGGCGCCCCCCACCCCAGCACTTAACCAGATGGCAATTGTATTTATTTACTTTTCTGATCTTCCTCCCCGACTCCAAGTGTAAGCCCCTCAGTCAATCAGTTCTTATTCCCCTCTCTACCCTGTGCTCAGCGCATGCCTGGCACCTAGAAAATGCTCAGTAAATGTTTGTCAAATAAATGATTCAGGGGACCATCATTCCAGAGCCTGGTGGCTTCATGCGATTTGAGTTATTGCATTTTTTTTCCCTCTCTAGAAAGAAAAGCTCCCAGACGACCCCTCGGCTGTGTTCAGATATTGTAAATAATTGATCATAAAGATGAAACACACAAGCTGGACGGAGACCAGGGAACCTGTCAATATCCTGGGAATAAATCTCCATTCGCAGCGGCCTGGTGCGGGAGCTGGCTTCCCAAGGCCATTAAACTATCGCTGTGGCTCAGGCATTAGTTGGAATAAAGTGTTTGTGTTTGTTTGTTATCATTTCTTAGTAAAACTAATGAAGGAACTAATTGATTGTTTTGTTGTTCTACTAATTAACTCCATATGGTGCCCATTTCCATGGAGATAGACTATGAGTTATGGGAAGGACTCTGATTTAATGTGTCGTTTCTGGGTTTGGGGACAATCCTTTAGAATTAAGTATCCTTTCCAATCTCATTTCCCTGCATAGCTTCAGCCACATTCCAGGCCTCCCAGCTCCTGGAGGACACGGATGGGGCCTGCCAAGTCCAGCCAGGAAAGCACTGGGAAGAGCAAAGACCATCAGGGCTGGAGCAGGTGGTGAAGAAAGCTCCGGGCTGAGATCATAATAATAATAATTGCAGAAGCTTCCACTTTTAGCACCTACTACATAACTGGGACCATGCCGAACACTGTACGTACATTAGCCTAAACCCCGTCAATGACTAATGCCCACATTAGTGGTCCCATTTTGCAGAAAAAGAAACTGAGTTCTCAGAGTCACTTGCATAAGGTTATCCAGATAATTCACATGTTCATTCATTTATTCAACAAATATTTATTCAGCATCCTCTATGGGCAAGGTACAGTCCTAGCCTCTGAGAACAGCTCCGAATCTGATTGGATACTGCCCTACATGAAACTTATTTTCTAGAAAGAGGAGAGAGATAATAATTTTTTTAAAAAAAGATTATTTTAGATAATGACAAAGGCGAGGAAGAAATTAAGTCCAGGTGGTAAGAGAGCCATAGAGGTGCTATTTTAAGTCAGGCAGTTAGGAAAGACCTCTGTGAACTGGAAACATTAGAGCTGGAATCTGGATGATAAAAAGGAACCAGCCATATGAATATCTCAGGTGAGAACCTTCTGGACAAAGAGAACAGCAAGTAGAAAGCTGAAGCAGAAAGGAGCTTTCTGTGTCTCAAGAACCAGAGGAAGTCCAGGCTGAGGGAGGCAGGGGGAGAAGGGAGGGGAGAGGAGGTCAGACAGGGGAGCAAAGCCAAGCCACAAGGCCCTTAGATGCTGCAGGAGAGCAATGGGAAGTCACAGTATGGTAGAAGGACACAGCCTTGGAAGTCAGATGTACTGAGTTCAAATCCTGCTTTTGCCACTTAGCAGCTGGATGGCTTTAGAAACTCCAGCTCTCTGAGCCCCAATTTTTACATCTCTACAATGGAGAAAATAATGACTGCTCCCCAGTGAGGTTGTCAGGGTTTTTAAAGAAAATACATGTAAAATGCCCAGCATGATGTCTATTAGAGAAATCCTTTAGACATGTCTCCTTTTAGCTGTAGGTTCTCAGTAAACATGTATTGGAGGGGTTACACATAAGATGGGGTTTAGGTGTCCAAAGTCTAACCCAGCACCCCTCCACATGGAGGTTTCCTGAAAAGGAAGCTGTGCACAAAGCATTCCAATGCAGAATCGAGTAACAGCTGTGTTAACAGAAAACAAGAACCCAGTGACTCCCAAAGCAGGACTCCTGTGTCCAAGCTGAATTCCAGAAGGAGAATGAGGCCAGAAAGCTGGGAAGGGCTTCTGGTTCCTCCACCTGGTCCTGCCCCAAATAGCCACAAGGAAGTAGGAAATCCCTCTGCCTCTCCCTGGGTCTCAGGCTGAAGAGTGAGCTGGGGGCTGGCTGAGCCTTCTGCCTTCAGTCTGGATGCTTCCTCTCCCATGTCATGGACACAGAGGGAGCCGACATGTGGAGAATCACAGCCTTTCCATAAAGGGACCATGAGGAGAGGAGAGAGCAGGCTGACCGTGCTCCCCGAGTGGGGAGCAGACACTAGCGTGGAAGGCCCATCCTCCCTGGGCCCAAACTGAATTGAGTACTAAGGAGTAGAAATGTTTCCCCTTTTCTCCGCTCAAAATTGAATCATCGGATGTGTAAAATGACAGCCAAAAAGCAAAAAAAACAATGTGTTCATGGAGCTTCAGTCCCACAAATAGAGCGTTCACACTGATGGAGGTGACAACACCACTCCATTTAGGCTGGATTCGACACCTGGAGCAGCGTGTCCAGTTCTGGATGCCATGGCTTCAAGTGGACATTAGTGCCTACTATGTATGGAGGAATTCGTTTTATATTTAAGAAACCAAAGTCCAGAGAGATCAAGTGACCCTCTCGAGTTCATCCAGCTGAAGGTGGTAGAGTCAGAATCTGAGCTCAGGTTTCCCTGAGTCCATAGCTTGGGCTCTTGGTGCCTCCAAGCAATCATGCTGGTGCTTAGGGGCAGGTGGGTGTTTGACAGACATGTGGGCACCCTGGCCTCACTCCAGCCCCGTCTAGAAACCAGGCTTAGGAATATCAGAGTATCAGTCAGGCAGCAAATATCATGACACTCCTATATGCCAGCTCCTGTTCTAGACCCTGGGCATACGACTGCGAACAAGACAGACAGGATCCCTGCCCACGATGTGCTTAGTTTCCAGTGGGGTGAAACAGACAGTAAACAGGGAAAAATAAAAAAGAAGGGAAGGAAGGAAGGAAGGAAGGGAGGGAGGGAAGAAAGGAGGGAGGGAGGAAGGAAAAGAGGGAGGGAGGGAAGGAGGGAGGGAAGGAGGAAGTGGGGGAAAGAAGGAGAGAGGGAGGGAAGGAAAATCTCAGGTACTGATCTGTGTTATAAAAAAATATTGTTAGTATAACAGAGAATGCCTGTGAGGTCGGTTTAGCCAGGGTGGTCGGCAAAAGGCTCTCTAAAATGTGCCATTTGAGGCGTTGGCCCCGTGGCTGAGTGGTTAAGTTCGTGCGCTACACTGCAGGCGGCCCAGTGTTTCGTTGGTTCCAATCCTGGGTGTGGACATGGCACTGCTCATCAAACCACGCTGAGGCAGCGTCCCACATACCACAACTAGAAGGACCCACAACGAAGAATATACAACTATGTACTGGGGGGCTTTGGGGAGAAAAAGGAAAAAAATTTTAAAAATCTTTAAAAAAAAAAGTGCCATTTGAGTTGAAATCTGCAAGATGAGGTGACAACCAGGCAGAGGATAGGCAGAGGATACAGGCAACGCAAAGACTTTGATGCAGGGATGAAGTTGGTAGCCACATTCAAGTGTTCAAGTAGACACTCAAATATCAATGCCCAAAGCTCATCGTAGAAGCTCAGGCTTAAAATACAAAATCAGATATGCGATCAAGAATGTTTCAGCGTTTGATGAGATCATCTAGGGACCAAGTGCAGCTGGGAAGAGAAGGGCTGAGGATGAGGCCCTGGGGTCCTGGTTGAAAAGTCTGAGGAAACCAGTGAAGAAGACTGAGCGGGTGGCCAGGGAGGGCCGGGGAGGTAGAGAGAAGGCCAAGGGAAATGGGTGTAAAAGAAGGACACGTTTCAAGAGGTAGGAAGTGAGAGACCATGTTCAGTTCTGCAGACAACTCACCACAAGGATGCCAGGAGTTGGCCTTGGCTTTGTCAAGCCATCAGTCATTTGTGACCTTGATATGCGCTGGCTCAGTGGAAGGAGGTGGCAGAAAGCCCAAGTGGAGTCGATCGAGGAGAGAATGAGAACTGGGGAAGTGTAGAGCGCCAACAACACTTTCAAAGAAGTTTGCTTTAAAAAGGAGCAAAGAAATGGCACAAAAAGCTGATGGCGACATAAAGGCACGCTGGTATGCCCATGGGATCAGCTCAGTGCAGAGGAATTGGTGATATTGGATAAAGAAAGAGAAAGGATCTAACGAGGTCCTCTGAAGACACAGGAAGAGATGGGACGCAGGCTTTCACGGTGGGGCTGACCTTGGAAGGAACCGCAGACAAATCCGAGACACTATCCTTGCCCTGGGCAGGACTTGGCCTGCAGGCAAGAACCTTTGGTGCCTCAGGTCAGAGGGCTGTGTCTTCTCCTCTACTCGTGTGCACCCTGGACCTGGCCCTATCATGGACGCTCCAAAGCATATAGCCCTGGCAAGGACCCTATGGTAGAGTGGAACCACCTCCTTTTAGGGCACCTTTCTGGACCGAGCACAGTTCTAGGACTTTACTTGTGCAATTTATAGTCTTCTTAGCAATACTGAGATGTTTGTAAGTCCACTTTAGAGATGACAGGAGATCTGACTTGAATCCTGCCTTTGTCATTCACTCTGCAAAGTCAACCCCTTCGCCCATCTAGGCCTCGGTTTCTTCATCTATAAAATGAGAAGGTGGGGCCAGGAGCTTCCAGAAGGCCCCAGAGAATTCTAAAAGGGGCCAAACTTGCTTTCTCTCGTGTTGTTTCAGGTTCCGGCAGGCACTGAGACTTTACGGGAATCAGGAGTAGCTAGCACGGGAGTGGGGTCTCCCATCCGCCCTTCCTCTCCCCGGCTGCTCAGGTCGGTCTCCTTCCCACCTCAGCCGCAGCTGCTCACCCCCATTATCCCGAATCCCCTCCCTGCCTTCTCCTTCCAGGCCCTGTCTCTAACCTTTCCAATTGTTTATTTCCTCTGATGTCTGAAGCTCCAGAATAATTGTTGCAGGAGAAGCAATCAGCTCAGCCTTCGACAAGTCATCGAGACAGACAGGCAAGCTGGGGCATTAGGCTGTCAATTTCCGGGCCCTTCCAAATGTTAGAACAATTTTGGTGAATTACAAGCAATAGAAAATCATTTTGGGGGCTCATTAGGCGGGAGGCAGGAGCGATGATGAATGCTCGGAAGCGGAGGCAGAAGCAGACTTTCCCGGAGCCAAAAGCCCACCTTCCGGCATCTTCAGGGGATGGCTCACTTAACCCTCACTCTTCTGGAGAAAGACCAAGGAGCCCTCCGGGTTTGGTGAGTGGAGATTACTCCTCCAGGCCTTGGTCATTTCACCGTGCAGTTACAGAGCACCCACTGCATACATCGGGTCTCAGGGATGAGCAAGACATACTCACAATTCTGTTGCTCAGACCAGTAAGAGAGATGCCCATAGAAATACCACAAAAGAGAGAACAGACAAAGGACTGGAAGTAAGGAGGAAAGAGAGACTGACTCTGACCAGGGGTGGAGTGTGAGGCTGCCTTTACAGAAGAGGTAGCACTTGAGTGGAGTCTTAAAGATAGAGTAGAACATTAAAATAGACTGTTACTCCACCATTAACAGCAACAACGACAATAATAATAATAATGGCTAACACTTATATAATGCTACTATGTTCAAGTCTTGTAACTAAGTGTGTTATATATATATTAAATTATCTAATACTTCACAATAACCCTTAGGTAGATACTGTTATTAACCCCATTTTATAGATGAGGAAACGGAGGAACAGAGAGGTTGAGTAATTATCTAAAGAATTTCAGCCAATAAACGTCCAAGTAGAGATACAGAAGAAATGAGTCATGTGAAGCGGGCCTGGGGTAGTTCTCATAGCCGTATAGGGAAAATGCGAGGTGACTGCTGAATGGTAGGAGCACCAGCCAAGAAGACCAGTGTTCACTTCCGCGTTCCACCACTTACGACTCAGGTGGCTACTCAGGTTGCTCAGCGGAGTCACAGACTTTCTGAGCCTCAGGTTCCTTAGAGGAGTTAGTATGGTCCCAGGTAGCCAGCAGCAACATCCAGAAATAGTGGCAGGTGGAAGTCAGCACCAGAAAAGTGGATCTGCATTCGTTCCATCACTCAGAGCATCCACTAGCTCCTGTTGTGGGCCCCGCACCAGGTTAACTATCATGGAGAGAAAGATAAATGAGACCAAGTCCTTGCTCTTATGGGAAATGCAGTGTGATAGGAAATGCTTGGACACATTAAACCATGTGCTTGCTCCCAGACTCGGGGGTCACTGAATTCTTTCAGTTGGACCCCAAGGGCCCCTCCTCCGCCTCACTCCCTGGCTGCACATGTAGGAATAAGTCGTCCTCTGTGGAATATAAAACAAAGGTCGCTGGGAACACTGCCCAATGCAAAAGAGTCAGATGTACACCAGCAGAGCCAGATATTCTGATTGAGGAAGCACGTAAAGGACCGAAGAATGAAGAAAGGGAGAGAAAAAGTTGGAAAGGGACCAGGAAGACTAGAGTGGGTGGAGCGGAGATTTACTCAGAGGAAGAAAAGGACCCTGAGCCTAAAGCGTCAGGGTATACAGGAATACAAACCGATGCAGCAACATCTGAGGGGGACCCCACTGGCCAGAGGTCAGCCCCATCAGCCACTGGTCACCTAGCTTGCAATGGTGTTTGCCTGTGCCCTGCAGACAATGCCTCTGATTGGCCCATGCCATGAAAACCGTCCATGGTCCCAGGGTTTTTGATACTTGCAAGGTCCCCAGGGCAGAGGATAGAGATGTTGGACATCTCACGGGATGATCATGACCTGAAAGAAAAGTCTCTCTTTGCCCAAGGTGGGACTAGATGGAGCCAGCTTGAAATTGCCTCATTTCCCTGTCTGGAGAAGGCATTGGAGGTGTGGATGCTAGGACGGAAGCTGCCCAGTGTCCCAGGTCACAAAGGAAAGTGAGACCAATTCTACCAGTAGAGACAAGGGACTGGAGTCAGGAAAACCTTCATAGATAAGACCTTTCAGCTAAGTCCTGGCCCCAACCAACAGGTCTTGGGGTAGAGAGGGCAGTCGTGAAGCCCAGCAGCAAAAAGACTATGGCTTCACCTGAAGGGCATGGGTAAGCGGGAGGCACCAAAACAGAAATATGACTTGGGATAGAAACCCCCCACAGATGTGGGCCAGAAAGGAAGTGGAGGCAGGGGGCTCAATCCCAAAGCATGAGGGTGGGGCCCTTCTTGCCTCATGTCAGGGACAGTCATAGCCTTGGTGGCAGGATGAAGTCAAAAGTGGGGCTCAGGTGGCCCAGCCTGGGGGGTGGGGTATAGAATGAAGCAGGATCTGGAAGCTGGGCAGCACTTCATACATAAAGATGTTTGAAAAATGTTGGCACTCTGATCCCAAAGCCAGCTGCTTAAGTCCAAGATGGAAGAAATACAGGGGAAGTTTATATGAAAAGATTTAAAAGTAAGAGACAAGTGCAAGCGCTGTAGATTTGCAGGTTTGTTACACTTGTCCCAAATGCGTGACAGTCAGGTATGCAGCCAGGATTTCACAGAGACATACTTTCAAGCTGGTAGAAAGAACAGGAAACTGAAGATGCTTGGACTGGTGGCCTGATAAAAAGCACCCGGGCTATGAAGTCAGACAGACATGTTCAAATCCTAACTGGGGCGTTTAGTAGCTGTGCAACCTTGGGGAGCTATTTCACTTCTCTAAACCTTAGTCTTCTCGACTGGAAAAGTGATTTGGAAGATTAAAGAAAATAGAGGTAAAGCAGCTGATAGAATGCCTCGCACAAGACAGGTGGCCCAAAATATAGTAGCTTTTAATGATGATGAAGATGATAATGATGGCAATGATGGAGGCGGTGGTGGTGACGATGGTGATGACGATGATGGTAATGGTGATGATAGTAATGATGGTGATGATGATGATGGAGGTGGTGGTAGTGGCGATGATGATGTTGTTGGAAGTGGAGATGATGCTGATGATGATCATGATGATGAAGGTGATGATGATGGTAATGATGATGTTGATGGTGATGCTAATGATAGAGGTGGTGGTGATGATGATGATGCTGATGATGATCATGATGATGATGGTAATGATGATGTTGATGGTGATGATAATGATGGAGGTGGTGATGGTGATGATGATGATGCTGATGATGATCATGATGATGATGGTAATGATGATGTTGATGGTGATGATAATGATGGAGGTGGTGATGGTGATGATGATGATGCTGATGATGATCATGATGATGAAGGTGATGATGATGGTAATGATGATGTTGATGGTGATGCTAATGATGGAGGTGGTGATGGTGATGATGATGATGCTGATGATGATCATGATGATGATGGTAATGATGATGTTGATGGTGATGATAATGATGGAGGTGGTGGTGATGATGGTGATGATGATGATGGTAATGGCGATGATAGTAATGATGTTGATGATGACGACGGAAGTGGTGGTAGTGGCGATGATGTTGATGGAAGTGGAGATGATGCTGATGATGATCATGATGATGAAGATGATGATGATGGTGATGATGACAATGATGGTGATGATAATGATGGAGGTGGTGGTGGTGATGATGATGCTGATGATGCTCATGAAGATGGTGGTGGTGGTGGTGGTGGTGGTGGTGACAACACATAAGATGATAATGTTGCCCTCTAATTAAGCCAGGCTGTGAGAACACTTTCTCACCACACCCCACAGACCTTGGATACTCTTAAAACCTTGAGAGATAGACAATAAGCTTCCAGGTGGATGGCAAAAGAAGTTACAGTGGTGGGCCTCTGAGAAGAAAAATACTCTATTTCACAGTCAGCTGAAGCTGGTCCTGAAGGTGGACAATACAGATGCTGTCATTTGCTGGGCCCTCACTACGGGCAGCAGGGATCTAGGTGCTTTCACGTTCATCATCCCATTTCACCCCACAACACTCCATGAGAGAGATAGGGACAGTCCTCCTGACAGAGCGAACAGCCTGCACAAAGGCCCTGAAGGGGAGGACTTAGATGGCTGGAGAATGGAGAACAAAGAGGAGAGTGAGGCAAGATGAGGTCGAACAGAATAAATGAGCCAAGACCGATAAAGCTCCTGGAGCGGCGTCTAGCATGCAGTAAATGCTCAGTAAATTCACACTCTGTATCCTCGTTGTCGTCGTAAAGGACTCCATAAGAGCAGCATTGTACCAAGATGGGAGAGGTATTACTGCAGGAGGGAAAGAGCTCCCCATCACGGGAGGCAAGCACGCAGTGCTCATCAGACCTTTAGGGGAGTGACTGCAGAAGAGCAGATGGAAGCATGGGATTGGGGTACGGCTTGGCTCTACAAGGTCTTGGAATCGTTCCATTACTCCCTACAAGCTGGTGAGCTGAGAGGAAAGGGGCTCAGTGGTCATGGAGATATTTGGGGTGCCCCTGCAAGCCTCTTGTGTAGGTGGACCCAATGTCCCCCAGGCATCTGGCTATGACCGTTGGCCTGGGCCAGAGGTAAATTCTGCCAGAGGCGCCCAGCGCAACCCTGGGCATAAATGCGCCAGAAAGGCAGACTTTCTCTCTGTGCCCTGATCCCTTTTGAACTTGCCCTGCCTCCTTTGTTCTCCCATTTTAATGATTCCACTCTCTTCACCAACCCCCTCGACAGCCGCTCTGGATCAACCCCCGCCGCAGGGAGCCCTTTAATTGGCAGCAACAACGTTGCCAGCTCTCAGCTGCCCGGGTGGAGAGGCATTTAGTGGTGTTTGTTCTAACAGGGGGAGAAAGGCGAGTTCTTCAAAACCAAGTTGCTCTGGTAGATTGTTCAACACGATTTGAAGGTGATAAATTGGACTGATTTTTTTTCATTTTTTTCCCCCGCCAGTTCTTCTGACAAGTGGCCACTGCTGAGATGACTAGAGGAGACAGAATTGCTTTCACCAGCAGCTCCTGCCTTCTCTCCACCTCCCTTCCTTCCCTTCTTCCCTTCCTTCAGGAGCCTCCACCCCCCACTGCAAGGCCAGCCCCAGGGCGGTACCCAGCAGACCCAGAGCAGTATCTCTGAGGACCTGGGTGCCCGGCGGCTGAGTTCGGAAAAGAAAGATCTGGAAATAAGGCAGCATGCATCCCTTCACTCGAGCACGGCTGTGGGGCCTTGAGGATGGGGCCGCGAATCTCAGGCTCTGGACATCCTCTCCCTCATCCCTCACTCACTTCTTATGTAATTCATTCATTCCACAAGCATTGATTGAGTACCTCCTGTGCACGAGGGCACTGTACCAAAGATACATAAATGAACAAAACTGATAAAAACCCTCGCCTTGGTGGAATAGAGGGGAGACACAGGCCATAAACAATACATATAATAAATCAGGAAATTGTATATATTTAGAGGGTGTGGAGTCCTACGAAAAAAGAAAACTAAGCAACAGAGGAAAAGAGTGATTGAGGGTGTGGGGTGGGAATGGGGAGACGTTCCATAAGGTGGATAAGATAGCCCGTACTGAAACAGTGACATCAGAGCAAAGCCCTGAGCGCATTCACTCATTCTCCAAATTGCTTATTCATTCATTCATTCACTCACTCCTTCATTCGGGCATTCAATCATTCAATCATTAGCTCAATCACTCATTCCTCCATTCAGTGATTCCTCTGTTCACTAATTCACTCACTTCATCTCCCATTTGCTTGCTCACTCTCTCATTCATTCACTCACGAACTCACTCACCCAGGAGTGTCTCAGGCAGTGAGCCCTTTTCATTTCCGTCCACAAACATGCCTCGTGCCCCCTGTCTTCTGGGCCTTTGCACTACCTGCTCTCACAGCCTGCAGTGTTACTTCTGCTCATCTCCATCTACAGCACAGGGTTTAGAATCGCCACCTCCAGGAAGCATCTCTGACTTACAGTCTAGGTTAAGGGGTCCAGCTCAGGGTTTCCACGCTCCTTCTGTTTCTCTCTCCCACAGCCTGACACTCCCACAAGACCGTGAGCTCCTTGAATTTGGGGACTGTGTCTTATCCCTACACCTGGCATCATACTTGGCACACAATAGATAGTCAGTGAACACTTGTAAAGTCGATCAATTGTCAAGAACAGTGTGAGCAGAGAACTGGAAGGAGAATCACTGACTAACCAGGGACACACACTACAGAGAAAAGGAAGAGAGTGTCAGCGCTGCGCACCTCTCTATACGGGAGGCCACACAGACCTGAGGAAGCGCCACACAGACCTGTTAAAAAAAAGGCAGGCATTGGGGCCGGCTCGGTGGTGTAGTGGTTAGGTTCGCATGCTCTGCTTCAGCGGCCTGGGGTTCACAGGTTTGGATCCTGGGCGTGGACCTACACACGGCTCATCAAGCCATGGTGTGGTGGCATCCCACATACAAAATAGAGGAAGATTGCCACAGATGTTAGCTCAGGGCCAATCTTCCTCAGCAAAAAAATAAAAGACGTTTTTAACTGCTCTTCATAGATGAGGACATGGAAGTACAAAAGCTTGCATGCCTTGCCCAAAGATCCCGTGGGGAGTAGATGGCTCAGCTGGAATTCCTCCCAAGTCTGTCTGACCCCCCAAAGCCTGCTCTTGCCACACCTCTGAGCTGCCTCCCTTAAGACAAGTAAAGTCCACCCGGCCAGTTTGAGCACCACCCTGGAGCTCTGGGCCACATTCGTGGCATCCTGGACCCTCACCTTAGCCATCTGCTGCTGGCTGCCATAAGATTACTTTCCTGATCCTGCATTTAAACGAGGCCGGACCTCCCCAAGACCACGGAGCCCTGGCCTCAGACCTTTTAACTGGTAATTACTCTGCAGCCACAGTGTGAGATCATCCATTAACCTGAGGCCAAAGTGCGCCCTGCTAATCAGCCGGCTTGATGCCATCAAGCAGCTGGGCTGATTGCAGACCTTAATCACGGAGGGACGGGCACAATCAGACTGTCCAGCCCTCCTCCAAGCCCGAAGGGGAAAGAAAGTTTTATTATAGAGGGTCTGACATTTGGCAGCCTCTGCAAGGAGAGGTTGCCATAGGCCATGTCTCAGCCAAGACTCGCTTAATAACCATGCAAGACCAAAGGAGGAGGAGGAGCTTGGGCCAGGCAGACGGGATGGAGCATGAGATGAAGATCCAGGAAAGAAAAGGAAAAGAACTTGTTGAGTACTATGGACCAAGCCCTGAGCTGCGTGCCTCATTAATCACCTTTAATCTTCAAATAATGTCGCAAGGGCTGTATTCTTGAGCTCCCATTCACAATGGGGATGCTGGGGTTCAAGGAAAGTATGAAACTTTCCAAGGTCATACAGCTAGTAAGCAACAGAGCTACGACCCAAAGGTGAATCTCTCTGTCTCCAAAATCTGTGCCCTTTCTATCATCCCCAGGTATCAAACTTCCAGGCTGTCTGATTTCCTTGTGTTAGGCATGACAAAGCGGTTGGTAGACAGGTTGAGACTAATGTGCGGGGCCCATCCTAGCCACATTTGCATTTGAAGGGAACTGTGATGAACCTGGAGAAGAGGCTCAATAACAGGAGAATTTCAGGCGCTGTGTTAGATGACTGGGGAGCTCCCTCAGCCAGGAGGACTCTGCAGGTCGCTCTGGGTCTCGACTTATCCTAATGCCCATCCTCTCATTTTCTTTAATCACTTTGACCTTGAAAGAACAGGAAGGAGAGCCTGAGATCCTGTAGATGTTTTTACCAAACTCCCCAGAAAATAAAAATAAATAAGAAGAATGAAGTCCCCAGGAGCAAAGGCAGGAGATGTCCGCCTCGGACGTGGCCCCATCCTGGGTCTGCCTTCTTCTGCTCTTGCCCCCTACAATCTCTTCTTGCTACAGCAGCAAAAGTGATCTTTCCCGAGAATAAAGCAGTTCTCCACTTCCCAGTGTCCAAACCTAAAATAAAATCAAAACTGCCTGCCAAGGTCTACACAGTTCCATGGGCTCAGGCCACACCCCCCGGGTGCGCACTTGGCCCAGGCCATCGCCCCCTGCTGGCCAGAGGAACAATTCCGCGGTGATGTGCTGGGAACCAGCAGAGGCCAGAGCTGTCCAGACCTGGTCAGTCCTTGCCTACCTCCCTGAAAAATTAAAATTACCCCCCAAAAATTACAATGTATTCATTTTTTTCCTCCTTCCTATTTGAACCACAACTTGGTTTTCAGACTCAGCAAGCACCGTCGAAAGCAATTCTTGCAGGAGAGTAGATTTAGATGCTTCTCGGTGGCCACAAAGAGCAAACTGAAGTAGAAAGGCACAGTTTTAAAGTGAGATTTGATTCCCAGATATGTGTCTTCCTGCCTGTGTGACCTTGGGAGAATCACTTCACCTCTCTGAGCCTCAATTTGACCGCCTGTGAAAAGGGCTAATGATCGCGTTCTTGCAAAGTTGTTGTGAGAACAGAAATAAGCTAAGCAGGGCATCTGGCACTGTTGTCACTGGTGAGTAGGTTACTAGCTTTGGGCTTGGTCTGTCTCTCTGGCTGTGTGACCTTGGGTAGGTAGCTTTCCCTCTCTGAGCCTTTCCCACTCCCCTCATCTCCAGTCTCCACTAGAATGCTGTTCTTCTCAGACACAATGGGTCATCAGCCTCCCTGATGGAGCTTCCATAAGCCCTGCAGGAGCCCGAGGTTAGGACTGCATAACTAGATCTCAGACTCCGTCCGCATCTCCTGCCCCTTAGCAAACTGTCCCTGTGATGCCCACAGCATTAGCATGCGCTAACAAGCTGGACGAGGAGGAGCACTCTGCTCTGACTTCCCTCTCCTATCTTAGCTATAAATCCCATTAATTCGGAACAAAAACATTCTCTGCATACCTACTCTGTGTGAGATGCTGTAGCAAGGAATCAGAGATGAACAAAAGATGATCCACAAGAACCGAGAGCCTGGGGGAGCATTAACCCCAAGCTGGATTTTATGCTTTTCTGGTGGCTCCTTGGCTAGCTGCCGTATCAGAGGCCCAGCAGGGAACCAACAGCACATTCAAACGTGGTAATTGAGATGAGTTTAATAAAGTCTCTTATTGACAAAGGCAGGGGCAAGGCTGGGGAAAACCAACAAGGGTTAGTGCGGGACTTCCGAGTCACTCCTGGTCTGTGGGGAAGGGAGGAAGCAGTTACCGAACCTAGAGAGGGTGGCTGCCACTGCTGAGCAGGGGCCTGCAGGGGAGGGAGAAGAGGGGAGTTAGCCGGACCCCTCTTTCCTCCCACCCTCTGAGCCCCTGCTGTTGCTTCCCGTTGGCCCAACCCAACAGGAATGCCAAACGCAAGAGAGCCCACTGCTGCAGTCCCTACACGTTGGCCTCCCAGGACGCAGAGCGGGGGGAGGAGGGCAGAGACAGGGTCGGAGAGACAAAGGGAGCCCATCTGGCACCCTTGCCTGCTACTACAGAAAATTGGACATGACCCCCGGAAGGACATGACCGACCCTCTCCTCCCCATGAAACCCCGTCTTATCAGCCCGAGTTGTTGTTTCCAAGAATGAGTCACAGAGGGGAGTTCAAGTCACAGAGCTGCTGCTGCCAAAACACCCTGAGGGTCTCCAGGGCCCTGTTGAAATCCTCTCCCTCTCCCCAACTCTCCTGGTTGCCCGGCAGGATCACTGCAGCTCGTATTCATCTGTCTCCAAGAGATTAAACCGTCCCCTGGAAAAGGCCACTATTTCCCCAAGGAGCAGAGCCCGTTTATGCTCGTTCCCTCCCGAAACGGACTTCTCAGAAAAAAATATACAGGTTGATTTCTTCCCTGGCTGGGGAAGAAGCTGCTGTTTTTGAGGGGAGGGATTTTTTTCTCTTCGACATCAACCCACCCACAAAGTTCTGTTTGAGTGGGAATGTTGAGAAAACCACCCACAACAATAATAGCAATAATAATAACCAACATGTATTTATTAAACACTTATTTTCTGCTTGGCGCTATGTTGCCAAGCACTATGCATGAGTTATCTGATATGACTGTATATCCCTATGTAGCAACCCCTATTAGTAACCCCATTTCATAGATGAGGAAACTGAGGCACAGAAAAGTTAAGTGACTTATCAAAGATGACACAACTAGCAGGAGGCAGCATTGGGATGGGACTCGAGTCCAGGTCTCTCCCTAAAGCAACGTTTCCCGACCAGGGGCTATTTTGTCCCCCAGGGGACATTTGGCAACATCTGGAAACATTTTTGATTGTCACACCTGGGGGGTGGGGGGTGCTAATGGGCATCTAATGGCAGAGCCCCAGGGCATTTCTAAACATCCTACAACGCCCAAGACAATCCCCTACAACAAAGAATTGTCTGGCTCCAAATGCCAACAGCGCTGAGGTCAGAAGCCCTGTGCCAAGTGTCCCACTGCTGCCTGCTGCACCCATCCAGTGACGATGGCCCCTCAGCTGGGGAAAACCTCAACACAAGAAGGGGGGCCAAGATCATGCAGTGCTTATGGGAAATGCTGGCCTTTGGCCTAAGAGCATCGGGAAACCCCTGAAGAATTCTAAGCAGGGAAGAGGCCCCGTGACTTTGAATCTTAAGAAGATAACTCTGGCTGCCGGGTGGAGAATGGATCGAAAGGGCCGGAGGGAGACCAGCAGGGAGGCTATTGGGGGAATCCAGATGACGGTGGACTGGGGGCAATGGCAAGAGGGGAGACAGAGACAAGGAGGTGGGTTTGGGATCTGTTTAGAAGGAGGCAAACTCGACATGACCCGGTGAGGAGAAGGAGGTGTTAGAGATGCCTACCAGTCTTCTGGGCTGAAAGACAGTTGGACATAGGATTGTTCACTTTATTTCCTAGGCCTTCGCTCTGTCTATCTTCCATAACTACCTCTCTGTCTAACAAGCAACTGTGCCTTTCTAACAGGGTGACCAGTATCTGCAAAGTCGCTGAGAAGAGGAGAGGTCGAGGCCCATCCTCAAGGCTGCCAGGTATGGTTGTGCAGTATGTCTACAATGCGAATGGTGCCCCCTAGGGTTGAGCAGCCTACATGGCAGCCTGCATATTCCAGGTCATCAGGCTTGCTGGCCTGAGCTCTTGACGCTGGGTTGACCATTACCTAGGAAGACCCAAGTCCCCAGCTTTGGGAACAAAACTACCAAAAGCAAGTTCAGTCCAAACAAAAGAAGACTCAAATGAACATGACAAGTCCCTCCCTCTAGCTCTTTACAAGGCTCCCTACACATCAGAGAGAGGAGGTCAGTGGACACTTGAGTGGGAGTAAGGTTAGAGCCCATGAGTGAAAGACATGGAGAGGCATATTTCTTAACAAAAGACCTATTTAACAATGAAACCTGTTGAACCATGAAGATTGTCTTCCTGGTAAGGAAATGAGCTCCTCATCACCAAGGGAATCCAACCTCAGGCACGGCAACCTCCAGTCAGAGATGCAACAGAGGGACCCCAGCATCTGTTGGGCAGGATGCTAAGCCAGATGCCCCCCGCAAAGATGCCTCTGCCTGAGAGTGTAGGATGAAAACAAGGCATGATGATATCTCCACGTTGGCCTTTACGGAGCTCAAATGATTTCTCCAACCAGCTCTTAGAGAGCCTGCTGCACCCACTGAGAAAAATTACACCAACACTCCTGACTACATCACTTATTAAAAAACACTCCCTACAGGGCAGGGGAAGTCTTCCAGACATTTTTTGAAATGTATCAGTGATTTGCTTGCTGCCGCTGACAGAACTTCAATAAACGCTCCCTCAATGTAAACACACTTCCTCTCTCTTGCATCTAACAAGTGCTTTCTCAGCTCCCACCTGCCTAAACACCCCCACGTTCTCTCCTTCCATTTGAGTAGGAGCAGGGGAGAAAAGAAGACGGGATTCAGGAGATGGTACAGGGAGAGCCACGTCCACACCTGATGATTCTAACACAGGTTTTCTCCAACCTATAACTTTCTCCTGAGCTCCAAACCCACAGAACCAACTGCCTGTGAAGTGTGTCCTCCAAGATGTCCCAGAGACGTCTCAGATTCACCAGGGCCCAGGCAGAGCTCATTGTCCCCCCACCCACGCACCCAAATGCTCTCCTGCCCCAGATTTCCGATATCAGGGAACGTTGCCCAAGCTGGACACCTAGTCCTTCGGCAGTATCTTTCCCTCTTGCCTCTCCTTCACTCCCCATGACCATCTGCCTCTGCCTTAGTTTGGGTTCTCCTAGAAGCAAACCATGAGACAAGGATTTAAATGCAAGTAGTGTATTTGAGAGGTGCAGGAAAGTCAGTGCAAAAGAGTGGGAATGATACAGGGAAGAAAAGGAAATCCATCAGGGATATTTATCAAGCCATCTGTGCTGTGGGCAATTGAAGCTTAACGCCACGCGGAAACTAGAAGAAATGGTGTAGAAACAAGGCTCAGAGTCACAACATTGTTTGTCGGTGGACGGCTCTCCTGGGGGGGTGTGAATTCCCTGGCACTTACATCCTGTCTTACCCACAGGCAGTTCCCCAGCTTCAGAGAAAGCCTTCAGGCAAAGAGGTAGAACACTGCAGTTGGAAGTAAGCTGGGATGTGGTGGGGCTCAAGGGAGGGGGGCAGGGCATCAACAGTGTCTGCTGCAAAATCAGGTCCTATGGAGTCTGTCGCCTAAATAACTCCCCAATAGTCTATTCTAGATTCTGCCAGCTCTGTCCAGGCCACCATCTGGCTTTCTTCGAGCATCACTGACCATTCTCCCTGCTTCCAGCTTGGCACTCTCTGGTCCTCCCCTAAATCACCATCTTAGTGAGGCGGAGTGCATGATGCTGACAGTGCAAGCTCTGGTCTTGGACTTCCTGTCCTCCTTCTAGGTACGTGACTTCAGGCAAAACAGTTAACATCTCTGTACCTGGTTTTACTTTTTTGTTGTTTTTTCAAGTGAAAATTAGGCATGACAATTGTACCTTCATCATAGGATTATTGCAAAGATACATTGAGTCGATATAGGTAAAGTGCTTAGAACAGCACCTGTCACATATTGGATGTCCAATAAATGTTAACTAGTATGATTTCTATGACAAAAATTTGGTCATGTCACTCTTTCAAAGCCTTCCCTCTGAGAACTAGATCCTGGAGGGGTAAGCCTTGATAACTGCTGAAAGATTCAGAACCTAGAGAATTCTTGTGATAATCTTGAAGAACACCTCTTCACCCAAGGACTGAAGATACATTCGTGTGGTGGGTGCCTTGGGATAAAGAAAGCACAAAAGTATACTAGTGCACGAGTTTGCCCATCACAGGTGTTGAATCCAAGAACAAAGGATACAGAAGATGCCTACAGCTCTGAAAGGCACATTCAAAGAAGAAAAGAGTTCCACGTCCTGGACAGCAATTCTGGTCCTGCCAGTAGAGCAGAGTCTTCAGAATCAAGCTGATACAGGATTAAAATCTGTCTCCGACACTAACTTATAGTGTGTCCTTGGGCAGATGACTTTCCTTCTCTGAACCTGTTTCCCAGTCTGTAATATGAAAATAATACCACATACCTATAGAAATGTTGGGAGGATAAATATTATCCTAGGGACCAACCTGCTGGCGTAGTGGTTAATTTTGCACCCTTTGCTTCCGCCGGCCCAGGGTCCACAGGTTGGAGCCCGGGCACAGACCTACACACCACTCATCAAGCCATATAAAATAGAGGAAGATTGGCACAGATGTTATCTCAGGGCCAATCTTCTTCAAGGAAAAAAAGAGGAAGGTTGGCAACAGATGTCAGCTCAAGGCCAATCTTCCTTACCAAAAAAAAAGAGAGAGAGAGAGATACATATATTATCATATATATAGAAAGTCCAAGCATATGGTAGGCGCTCAGTGAAAGTTAGATTCTCTCTTTCTCTCCACCCACAATACTAGCTCTCCTATAGCTGATCTCCCTATGATTACAGTGGAAATTATAATACTATCTTCAGTGTTTTGAATGCTTCATCTCACATCTCTCAATCCACCTTTTCACTCCAGACATTGCTTTGGCAACAACCTGTGTGTGGTTGAAGCCTGACAACACCTTGCATCTTGGCACCATCTCTCCTTCAACTTACATTCATGGCCTCTTGAGAACTTCCTTAGGACCAACTAAACACAGGCCTGGTTCACAAAGATGTTGGTACTATTCAAAATAAATGACTGTTGCACCCTAGCCCTCCTCAGGGTGGTCCTGAAGGACAGCGGTGAGGGGATTCCTCCCAGTAGGTGGGATTCCAAGCAGTGTGCTTGGTCGTTCACCTTGTATGGAGGCATAAATGTGCCGAGGTATGAATATACATAGATTCCTGGGCAATGACAAGGGGTTGATCAGGGGCCTGGAAGGATCAAGATCAGAGATTAGAGATGAGGCATTTTAGGGAATGGGGAAGAAGCATGTCAGTGGATCTATGGGTTTGGGAACAAAACCTGCAGATTCTTATGTCTCACATTGTTGCACATGAAAGAACATCCTAGCAGAGGAAACATTCAACAGCTAGATACACAGGCTGACTCAAGCAGTGCATGTCAGCCAGCCTGCCTCCTTGGCCACCTGAGTTTTGTGGAATGGGCCCATGAACAGAGCAGCCACATAACAGAGATGGGGATTACACACAAGCTCAGCAGCTTGGGCTTCTTCTCACTGAGGCTTACCTAGCTACTACCACTGATGAAAGCCTAAACCAACAGCAGCACAGACTGAAAATGAGCCCTCAGGATGGTACCTTGAGGACACTCGCTAGCCACTTGGTGGCAGATTCATTACATCAGACTGCTTTTATTGAAGACAGGGCAGCAATCATCCGTTTGGGAATTGATATCCACTCCAGCTATGGATTTATTGTCTCTGTCTGCCTTGCCTCTGCCAGCACCACCTCTCATAGATTTAAAGAATGTGAGATCCTACATAGTATCGCCTTGGACCCGTGGAAGAGCTATGACGATAGATGCATGACCTCAGGACATTTGATCATTTAAGTGGTCTATTAAAGTCTCAGTGAAGAAGCCAACTCTGAGACAATGACCTGCAGACACTGCCCTCCAAGATGAGGTATATGGTGCTAGGTCACTGATGACTAGAATACGCAGGTCCAAGAATCAAGGGTGAAAGCAGGGTTGGCCTCTCTCCCCCTCGCTTTGTGATGCACTCATGCTATTTGTGCTTCCCATTCCTGCATCTTGGCTCCCAAGGGATGGAGGAGGGAAACCTACTCTGAGAAAGGAAAAAAAATAATAATATTGTCATGGATAATCTACCCTGATGCTTCTGCTAATGTGGCATGTCTGGAACCCAAGGGACTTTCTGGAACATCTCTTGGTGCTTTTATGACACTGGTAATTGTAAATTACAACAACTACTATTGACAAAAGTAAAGCGATTAAGAACTCTGACTTTCAGGAATAAGTTTTGGGTTTCCTAACCAGGCAGACAACCTAGATTTGCAGAAGTATTCGCCAAGGGTAAAAGAAATCTAGAACGGTTGCTGGAGGTAAGAGAGGATGAAGAGAATTATGGCCTTAGGACCTGCCGCAATGGTAGAGACTGTAATTTGATCAATTCATCTATGTTGAGTGTTTCACACAGATTTCAGCCAACTACTACCTGTAGGCTGTGATGACTGGACCTAACGTTGGGCACAGCACAAGAGACGAACTGTGTCAAACATTTTTTTATGGCCTATCTTATCTTCTCTTGGTGTGCTTTTTTGCCCAAGCTCTTGCTGTGGCAACCAACTGCAGCTGGGTAGAGCCTGACAGAACTTCATCTCAGCTGTAGGATCTCTTGCTTTCTACCCTGGGTTTTCTCTGCCCCCATATGATTCCTTTGGAAGCCCATTCAGTCTTTCTGGTGCATGCATATTATCAGTCAAGGTTCTCCAGAGGAACAGAACCAATAAGAGAGAGAGAGAAATGATAGTTTGATAGATATCTAGATAGATGGTAGATAAATAGATGATACATAGATAGACAGATAGATGAATGATAGATGGATGATAGATATCTAGATAGATGATTGACAGATAGAGTGATAGATGATAGATATCTAGATAGATAGATAGATAGATAGATAGATAGATAAGGGATTTTTTTAGAGGGAATTGGCTCATGCAATTACGGAGGCTCAGAAGTCCCACGATCTATCATCTGCAAGCTGCAGACCCAGGAAAGCCAGTAGTCTGAGTCCGAGTCTGAAGGCCTGAGGACCAGGAGCACCGATGGTGTAAGCGCCAGTCCCAGAGCAGAAGAAGACCAATGTCACAGCTCAAGCAGTCAGGCAAAGAGAGGACTCTCCTCTCCTCCACCTTTTTGTTTTATGCAGGCCTCAACCGACTGGATGATGCCCCCCACAATGGAGAAGGCCATCTGCTTTAAAGATTAATCTCTTGCAGAAACACTCTCACGGACACACCAGAAATAATGTTTAGCCAGATATCTGGTCATCTGTGACCCAGTCAAGTTGCCACATAAAATTCACCACCACAATGCACAAACCTGGACATGTGAGGGAGTCACCAACCACTGAGGCACCCTTTGACTAACCGGGGACAGAAGCTACAACATAAACGTCCCCCCTTATGTATCTGGAAAGGACAATTTTGAGGCATATTCTATGTGACTCCCCAGTAGAACTGAGCCTTTGCTGCACAAAGGGCCACCAGTCAGGGACACACCCTTACACGGCTTTCCTAAGTTCACTATTCCCAGGCCGCCCCACTCCCATTCCCCAGGTCATTTTCCAGAATAAACTACCACACTGTAAACTGGCTTGGGAAAATAACCTGACCTCTCTTAGCCTCAGTCTTCTCTTCTGTACAACGGGGATAACATTGCCCCTTCTCCCCAGGTTGCTGTGAGCATTAAATGCAAAGTGCCCAGCCCGGTGCCAACAGACAGCGAGGGCTCAGGCAGGTACGGAGAGAACTGAGACAAAGGACAAAGCGAGGTTTGACAACTTCTTTAGTACACTATTAAAACAGCTCATTTTCATCTTATTCCATTTCTCCTGCTTCAGTCCCGCCAGGCACCCTTCACACAAACCTACCAACTAGTGCATTTTTCTCCTTGGTGAGACCAAGTCGGGGTTGGGAGCTGGCTTCCGTCTGCTGAGGGCATGAGGGATGCAGATTCAATTATTCGCCCCCTCTTTTCCAGGGGAAGACCCCCAAAAAAAGACTCAGCTGCAGGTGCTGCCCAGGAAAAAGCTGGAGAGAAGTTCCCCCGAAACAGGGTCCAGCCGTGACTCCTTTGTTGAGAGTCCGCTGGCTGTGCCTCTGAATTCGTCGGGAATAGGATTTTGTTTTTCATTGGTTCTGGCATCTCTTTATCCAGAGCCTGGGATGCTACACTCACAAGGGGCTCATGAATAATGCATGGTGACCTGAAACACTCCAGGCGGGTAAATTAAAGATGAGCATGAAAAACCTGGATGCTCAGGCTGGATTCAGCTGCGACCACAGCAGGCAGTTCTGCTGCACACGGTCCCGCTGGTGGTTATCCACGCTCCGCCTCAGAGGCGTCCCTCACCTTCCCTGTGTTCCGCAACCTAGAGTCCTCCGCACTGGCCTGCACACACCTGCGGTGCCCCAGTTCTGACCTTGGCCCCCAGCAACCTTCAAAACTTACCCCTCCAATGTCCCACTTCCTTGACAGCTTATTAGGGCGTTCAAATTAAACCTAAAAATTAATTCGTGCAATACAAAGAATGATGAATGATGCCATGTCACCCTTCCAAGCCACAAATTTGTGACTTTTCCTAAAGACTGTGCTGGGACAAAGGTGTCTGCAGACACCATTGAAATGAGAAGAGGAGGAGGAGCTATTGATACTATCAACCCGCAAGAGCAGTAATCCCAAAACCCCCACAGCGTGGGGATGCAGGAGACACCTGGTCTTGGTCTAGTCTCCCTGCTGTCATTGCCTGGCTGAATAACCCCAGGCCAAGGGCTTCCTCTCTCTGCTTTCGGCTTCCCATTCCACAGATGGGGGAACTGAGGCCCAGAGTAGAGAAGCATCTCTCCAAGTGTCACACAGCAAGTGGATAACAGAGCCAGAAAGAGTCCTCTTCCCCCCACTCTAAAATGCCCACCATCCCATTACCAGGGGAGCCATCCTGGGAAAAGGAGGGGGAAATATGTTTCCAGGTGATTTAAAGCAAGGATGCTTCCAGGACGCCCCATTCCCTCTGCGTAATTTATGGATGTGTGAACAGGATGATGGGCTCATTGCTTACACCGTGTAATTCAAAAAATGCAGCTGCCCCAGAAAGATGGGTGAGAGGTATAAAAATATGTACATTTGATGGAGCATATATATGTGTTTGTAAATACAGTCTGTTATTGCTCAGTGTTCTTATATATCCATCATCTTTCTTTGGGTTATTGGAAACATAAAAATCTTAAAGCACTAAAAACACAAAGAACGATAAGTCACCCAGGAAAGTATATCTTCTCAGAGATGATTTTATGTCGGGAACAGTTTGTGCCTTCAGAAAATAAAGTCCTTGCACTGCCAGGGAGCGAAGAGGAAACAGAAAGTGGGACTGGGAGACAAATCCTACAAGCCCTGGGCTGAAACAGGTCCTCCAAGAGGCGGATGGTCAGCGGGTCAATGAGAAGAGGCAGTGGACTGAGGGCCCAACCCAGTCGAGGTTCCACCATGTGCAGTTCTGTGACTTTGGGTAAGTCATGACCTTGAAGGCTGGTTCCTTGCCTATAAACTGGGGATCAGAGTGCCTCCTGGGGCATAGTAGGACTCCACAGATGCTGGTTCCCTATCCCTCAAACCACCGCATTCTGAGCCGCTGTCCAAAGTGGCTGCACAAAAAATGGCTTTGATGTATCAGCCCCAATCTCTCTCTGGACTCCCTCCTCGCAGCCCAAGCGTCCAAACCGTAAAGTGGAACCATAAACCAAATTCCAAGCGGCAGACATAGTCAATAGCGCAGATGTGATTTTTAAGTGAAATTAATGATTTTTTGAATATAGATTTCCTCTCCGGGCCCTTCCCTCCGCAACTTCAGAGATTCGTGCTTCTGCACGCATTTGGTAATGTTGCTGAAGCCCAGGCTCTGTTGTAAGTCACGTGTTCAGGAGGCCTGGAGGGGGCGTGGGGGTGGGTGGCCAGCGGCCTGGGTCCCGCCTGCAAGGGGTCCTTTCACGATGGTGATGGAGGACACAGCAGCACGGAGACGGAGAGAGCGGGCCAGAGTGAGCCAAACCCTGGCCCTTACTCACGCCATGGCCACTATCAGACCCACCACCCCACTCTGGCCTCCGCTCTGCACCTCTGAAAATGAGGGGGCTGGAATGGGAGCACTTAAGGCCCCCCCTTTAGGACTTCCCTTTCAATGTGCAGATGGAAGGGTACACATTCTCTTTTGTTCACCTCCGTGTCCCCAGCCTGTGCAGCACTGGGAAAGGGTTGGGTACACGGGAGCGGCTCCATAAACGTTTGTCTCATTCATTAATTTTGCTTGCGTTCTTCAGAAATTCACTCCAGTGACCCCAGAGGTAATAGACCAGTTGCATTAATGGCCCCAAATAATGGCCTCTCTGTGTCCAGCCTTTGCGATTTGCTCCCACTTGGACCCTGGACTCGGCCATGTGACTTGTCTCCACCAGCAGGAGAGTAGCCGACTTACACGCAGAAGCTTAAAAAGGCCCTTGTGCTTTTCCACCTCTCTCTCTCTCTCTCACTTGGACCCTGCCACTGCCATGGCCCGGCTGCTGGAGGGTGTGAACAGCACGTGGAGGAGAGGTGAGGCATCCCAGCCACAGGCGTCCCAGACCAGGTGGCCCCCAGCTGACCCATCAGCTGACCACAGACACGCGAGCAAGCTCAGCCCCATCAGTCAAGCCTGGCCCGGAGCAGCAGGACCTCCCAGCAACTGAAGACTCACAAGAAATAATAAATGGTTACTTGTTATGCAGCAGAAGCTAACTGATGCACTAGGTATTAAGTGATTTCATCTGGACATTAGCATACCTGGGAAAGCAGAAGAGCCATGCAATGGGGAGAGTGAAGGAGTGAAGACAATGCTGGGCCCAACGTGGGCTCTGGAGGTCAGCCAAGGAACCCCTGGATCCGTGTTCTCCTGCTCTGAGCTTGCAGTGGTTCGGCTGTGCTTGTACGTCCACATGTTCCTCTCTTCTCACGCCTTCCAGAAACTTCCACATCCTCTGGCTAGATACAGACTCCTCCTTCCTTTGTTCCTTTAGCTCAACCACAGACAGGACACATCGCCGCTGCCCTAGCCTCTCTGTCTGTACCAGGGCCTCTCTGCCTCAGCCCCTGCCGCTCCCTGCTGAGGCTGAGTCAGGGCCATGGTCGTCCTATACTCCTGCGCTCACAGCTCAGCTACTTTCACAAGAGGGACAACAGCGATGCTGTAAGTGTGTGCGCGTGCGTGTGTGTGCGTAGGTATATATGCACATACGTGTATCCACGCACGCTTACATACAGAGAGAGAGAGGATACTCAAGCCTCAGAACAGTGACGGAACTCGATGGCTTATACAACCCTAACGTTCTCAAATTCTCTCCCCTGAGGAAACTCAGAGAGGAACAGTGATTTCGCCAGGGTTATACTGCAAGACTCAAACTCAGTTGTCGTGACTCTTCATCCAAAGCTTTTTCCAATATGCTATACTACATTTCTTCATGGTCCGATCCCCGGGAACTGCAGAAGCGGCTCAGATAAAGCCACGGCGTTTATGCAAGAGAATCTCCATAACCCGCCGTGTATTCCCTCTCAGACATGCCCGGGCCTCACAGGCTGGAATGAGCACCGGTCACTGTCACATTACGTACTAGATCTTTCGCACAGCTCGCGACATCGGGTCTGCTGGTGATAATCAACTCCATTCTGACGGATCCACAGCTCGGAAATTTTCTGCCACAATTTTCAGGACAAAATGAAAGATCCTACAGGAGTGGGGGCTCTGAGGCTGTTGGCAGGGGACTGATTTCAAGGAGTTTATCAACGTGAGATGAAAAATGCAAGTTACACAGAGAGAGCTTTATGCTGTTTGGAAGACCAAGTGAGCTCACACACACCCCGATGGGGAGTAAATGGAGAGGCTTCATGGAACCTGAGTCAGGGCAAGCGGCTTTCACTGGGTCCCTGCGTGGTGGCCAACTCTGGCCTGCCACCAAGGTTGCAAAAATAGCTCAGCCAGTCTCTAGAGGAGATTCTCACAGTTACTGACCCTGTGACCTTGGGAAAGGTACTCTCTCTCTCTCTGCCTACACTTCCTCACCCATAAAATTGAAATGATAATAGTATCTGTCTCTAGGGATGTTATTATTGTTAGGAGGCTCAAATATGAAAATTCATGTTCAGTGCCTCGCCTAGGGCCTGGCATATATAACAGATGCTCAATAAATGCCAACTCTCATCATGATATTTCATAGGACACTCAGGACACAGAGGTGCCCTGAGAGAGAGGTGGTCTGAGGAGGAGAAGGAGACAAGAAGGGTTTCTGGGGGAGGAGGTGACAACTGAACTAGATTTTGGGAAAGGAGTGAAAGGCAATCAGGTAGATGTGCAGGAAGGGCATTCTAAGAAGATGGCCAAGGCAAAGTCAAGGAGGCATGAAAGATTTTGGTGTGGAAAGAAGAAAAAATGGGTTGAAGGCTGATGTTCAAAGTGAGAGAAGGGTGGCAAGAGATAAATCTGGAAAAGCAAGTAATGTCCAGAATGTGAAAAACCTTGCATTTCACGTTAAGGAGCTAAGGGTTATTCCTTTAAGCTCCAAGGATCCAGGGAAGGATTTTGAGACCAGAAATAGCATCAGTCATATACATTGATACTAAAGTGAGAGTGACTGATATGTCTTCAAATGTGACCTGACACTTTCCTAGGACTATTCACTACTTTACAAGGGCCAGTCCCTTTGATAATAACAATAATAGCTAACGCTTACAAAATGCTTATAATGTGAAAAAGACACCTTACTTTTATTAATTATTTTAAACTTATAACAACCCTATGTGCTGAGTTGATATCTTACCACCATCCTCCTCTTTCTCCCCATTTTACAGTTGAGAAAACTGAGGCACAGAAAGATTAACTAACTAGCCCAATGTCATTTAGGTAAGCCTTGGATCCAGAATTTTAAACTGAGGGACACTGGCTCTCAAGTTTGTGCTCCCAACCATTACATTACAAATGCTTCATAGAAAGAGAAGTCAATCTTTAATCATTTACCCAGGCCTGAGTGAGATTCCTAACTGGAGAAAAAGGATGCTTGATGCCACGGTGGAAAGAACTCTGGGCTGGAGTAAAGGGGATCCTGGTTCCACATCCAGCTTAACCTACACATTTCTGTGTGACATTGAGCAAGTTGCTTCCCCTCCCTGGGCCTCGTCTCCCCATCTGACCTACAAAATCCTTCTAACTCTGATGTGCTCTAGTTCTGGGGCTTTCTAGGAGAGCAGAGAGCAAATGTCCATGATGTTAAATTATGCAAATAAGACTCAGTTCTCAAAGCGTGGGCAGGAAGGCGTGGTCCAGGATGGGGAGAAAGAGGGTAGGTCTGGAGGGCTGTGGAGACCTAAGATGGGGCCAGGATTGTACGAAATGAGTGAACTGACCACAGGAAATGCAAATATCTTCACCTCAATCCTAGCCTAGCTGTGCAACCACCTGCTTAGTTTCAGACAATACCGAAGCAGAAAGATCTCTTCGCGGTTATGCTACAAGTCAATGGTTTTCATATTTATTTCTAGCTATTTTTAAAATTTTGCATGGAATGCAATATACAAAGCTGATTTTTCAAAAGCAACGTTTTCTTTGTGGGAATTTATTTTATAAATACAGATTATAACCTTCACTTATCATGAAGTCAATCAATAAGAACAAGGCCGTTTTGATTAAATAAATTGGATGCTCAGGTTGATATAAAACTGCAATTGTTATCCATAACCCCCCAACTTCACTTTTTTTGTGTTTATCAAAACAGCCTGATAATTTTCATTAGTTTTGGTTGTATGGTACCTCGCAAACACTATTTACACAGATGAGTAGCTGCAAATGCTCACAGGTTAAAAATAAAGAAGAATAAGAAGAAAGGATGGCTTTGCAATTTTCAGATATTCTTCAAAGTCATCCAGAGGCTTAAAAGGAAGTCAAGGGTATTATACAAAACATCCTGTTCCAGATCGCATCCGAGGTGTAGAGTTCATTCATCCATCCATTTATTCAACAAATACCCCATGAGTGCCTCCGATGTGTAATGCACTGCTCTAAGCACTGGGGTACAGCAAGGAACAGAACAAAAGCACCCCTGTCTTCTTGAAGCTTACAACTTTAGCGTGTCAGAGATGGACAAGCAATAAAATGACTAAGTGACATCTGTAGCATGATGATTACTATAGTATAATTACTATACTATAGTGACAAGGGCTGTGGGAATAAATAAAGGAGAAGGGAGCTAGGGACTCTGGGGTGAAGGGTGATTCCATTGGAAATAGTTCAAGCTGGTCTCACTCGGACAGTCTGAGCAAAAGTCTGAAGGAGGGAGGAGCCAGTCCTGAACCTGGAGAAGGGCATCCAGCCACTGCCATGGTCCCGGCAAGAGGCTGCTGGGCCAGCTCAAAGAAGAGTAAGAAGACTGAGGCTGAGCGGCTGGAGGGACTGAGCAACGGGGAGGGCAGGAGGAGATGAGGCCAGAGAGGAGAAGGGTGGGGGATGGGGTGGGACAGATCACGTGGGCCTGGGAGGCCATTATAAGGACTTTGGCTTCCATGTGGAGTAAAAGGGAAGCCATTGGAGATTTTTAAGCAGAGGAGCGACAGTGTCTGCCGTATGTTTTTATGGCATCACTTGGGATGCGGGGTTGAGAACAGAGTGTATGGAGTAAGGATAGGAGTAGGGAGAAGAGGAGGTGTTTGCAATCACCCAGGAGGGGTGGCTGCTGGCTTAGACCAGGTTGGGGCAGAAATGGTGAGAAGCAGTGGTTGGTTCTGGATATGCTTGGAAAATAGGACTGATAAGAGTTCCTGACTTATTGGACAGAGGGTATGAAAGAGAGGAGTTAAGGATGACTCCAAAGTGTTTGGCCCAAGCAACTGGCAGGGGAAGCTGCCATTGCCTGAGATGGGGAGCAAACGAAGGAGCAGGTTTGGGGTGACCGTGCATCTGAACTTCAGTCTGGGAGAGGTTAATGTCAAGATGCCCATTAGAAATCTAAGTGAAGGTGGACACATGAATCTGGAGATCAGAGAAAAGCTATCATTTGGGGAGTCATCTGTTGCAGATGGGGCTTAAAGATGAGAGAGGTTGTATGGGATCACCAAAGCTGTAGGTGAGGACAGAAAAGAGGTACAAGGATGGAGCATGGGGCTCCCCAACATTGAGGGGTCAGAGATTGAGAAGGAACCAGCTAGGAGACTGAGAAGGAGCAGATGGGGGAGAAGGGAGTGGAGATCAGGAGGGTGAGGCGTTTTGGAGACCAAGAGAGGAAAGTGCTTTAAGAAGGAGGAAGTGGGGGCCAGCCCAGTGGCCTAGTGTTTGGGTTTCCATGTTCCGCTTCAGCAGCCCGGAGTTTGCAGGTTTGGATCCTGGGTGCAAACCTACACACTGCTCATCGGGCCATGCTGTGGCAGCATCCCACATACTAAATAGAGGAAGATCGGCACAGATGTTAGCTCAGGGTCAATCTTCCTCACCAAAAAAAAAAAAAAAAAGGAAGAGGAAGGAAGAAATGTTCAGCTATGTCAAACGCTAACCAGACAAAATAGAGGCAGCCTGAGACTAGACCGCTGGCTTTCACCAAGCAGAGGTCATGAGTCACGAGTGGTAAATCCAAACGGTAAGTCCAGTTTTGATGGAGCGGCGGGAGCAGACACCTAACCAGCTTATTGCGAGAGGGAAACGGAGGAGAGGAATTGGGCCAACGGCAAAGAGCGATCTTGCCAGAATGTTTGCTATAAAGGAGAACAGAGAAACAAAGAGGCAGCTAAAGCAGCAAGTGGAATTGGGTTGGTTGTTCGTTGATTGTTTTAACACGGGAGAAATCTTGGCATGTTTGCACACTGAGGCCAATGATCCAGGAGAGAAGAACACGCTATGATGTAGGTGAGAGAGCGGACCACTACTGAAGCCACGTCCTCGGAGCGCAGAGGAGGAGAGAAGGTCTCAGGAGTGGGGACCACGCATCTGTCGGTCGTAACAGGGACGAAGGCAAGAAGGCAAGAGCATGCCAGGACAGGGTGGTTGGGGTGGAAGAAACCTGGGAAGTTCTCCTCTGTTGGTGTGAAAAAAAAAAATCATCTAGATGAGAGGGAGAGGGAACGGCCGGGGGAAATGGATCACGGTTGCCAGGCAGCGTAAGGTAATCTCCCATCACCCATGGGAGATTCGTGCTCAGGGATCTGCAGGGAAGCAGTTGGCATGGCTGCGTGCTTTTCTCCAGACACATCCGCTGCTTTGGGACCAGCGCCCAACAGGCAGAGAGTTGGTTATGACCAGGTCTATGGTTCTGCCAAATTAGCATGTGAAGGACAGGAGTCAAGGGTATGAACTCTGGAGACACGATACCTGATTACAAATCCTTGACCTGCCATTTACTAGCTGTGTGGCCTTGAGCAAGTGACCTGACCTCTCTGTGTTTCAGTTCCTTCACCCAGTTCTTAAGTAAAGCTAATATACATACAGGGTTTCGAATAGTGCCTGGTACATGAAAAGCTCTCAGGAAATATCAGCTTTTATTAGGATCAATACTCTTTGAGGGAGCCAGCAAATGGTTTCTCAGCCAGTTCAAATCCTCATTGTTTGTCAGCAAACACTCGTGAAATCTATCTTGTAACATTTGGAGAAATTAAACAATATCATGTTTAAAATCTTATCTGGCCCGTTTCCGTTGGATACACTTTCAGAATTCCCAGTCTAATTTCTCTCTCTTTTTTTTTTTGGTATGTTGAGGCCAAGCATTAAGTTTCAATTTCCCTGCTGACATTTTATCTGCTGTCAGCACTGTGACAACTAACAGTCAGTCAAGAAGCACTTAAAATGCACAATAACCCAGTATTGTCACAACACAATATGACGCGCACTGCGCAACTGACCCTCACCCCGTGAAGGTGACCTGACCCTCGCCTAGGAGATTAGTTGACCTTAAAAATACATTTTTTTCTCAAGTCTTGATTGCTGCCATAGTCTATACGCTCACATGCTTTCCTGTGAGCAGACATGCGCAGGAGCACATTTTTAAGAGACTTTTGCAGCTTCGATTTCACTAGCGAATGACCCATTTACAACAGGTCCAAGGACATTGACAGAGCAAAGGGACCCAGTGCGGGTTGGCAGCCAATGGGGGAACATGTGAAAGTCCTTTTGCAAGCGTGTCTATGTTCTCAATAGAAAAAGAAAGGTCAACAGCTGAGAATGAGGACAGGAGAAAGAAGGAGACAGATGCCCTCACGGAAGCTGGACGCTTTAACCGCCGGGGCGTCTACGTGTGTTAAAGTGCAGAAGATGATACATTTGAATGTGCTCTGTTTTGCACAGAGGTTAGGAGCACCATCTCTGGAGCCAGCTGTGTGTCTTCGGCACTTCATTTAACCTCTCTCAGCCTCAATTTTTCCACCTGAAAAATGGGGATAATTACGGGACCTATTTCATGAGGTTGATATGAGAATTAACTGGATAAAAATAGAAGCAGTCTATAGAACAGAGTATGATGTAAAAAAATTAGCTATCATTTTTGCTGTTTTTTAGAATTTAGATTGTATTTCTACTCTGAGCTGGGTTTCTGGAGTCTCCGACACATCCTTGAGATCCTGGGGTTCCTCTGACCCCCTATGGACTAACGTTCCTCTGTCTTCCATGATCAGACCTAGATGGAACTGCCATTGCTGTTCTGAAGAAGAAATGAGCCCGGGGGTGCGGTAAAGCCGGGGAAAATCTTGCCTGGGGGCTCATTCGGAAACACTCGGAAAGGTTCCAATGGACCAGCGAAGGAGAAAAGAAGGGAGAACATATTTGCGGGGATTTATTCAGGCAACAGCTCCTGGACCAGCCTCAGCACACGGGAGTTTATCAGGAATGCAGACTCCCGGGCCCCAGCCTGGACCTGCCGAACCAGCACCTGTACTTTAACTAGAGCTTCAGGTGATCCCTGCACACGCTAAAATTTGAGATGTACCAGCTCTACTTGGTCCATCACATCATCATCTCATTTATTCTTCACAACAGCTCTGCCCATTTTACAGATAAGGAACCTGGGAGGTTCAGAAAGGTTAACCCTCCACTCGGGGACAGGGCATGGCGAAGTATGGGTCTGAACCCAGATGGTTCCATTCCAGCGAGAACAGGAAGCAGCATGAGCTCAGTTGGGGAAGAGAAGGGAAACAGGGGAAACACTGGCCAGGAATCCCACAGAATCTTCCTATAACACAGTACAGGAGCCCGGAAGCACTACCTAATTCACTCACTTATTCACTCACCAAACGTTCTCCAAGGGCACCTACCCTGTGCTGGGAACTGAGGTGCAGAGAGGAATGACTATGGCTGCACCAAAGAAACATAGACCCGACTGGGGAGATGGAAGTGTCGGCCAACCACTCCTGTGTCCCACATGCTCCCGCTCCCACTTCAATATCGTGGGGGTCCCTCCCTTCTTTTCCTGTCTTACCCAGCTTCTTGACCCTCTTCCTGTCTTGTTCTCCTTCTCTTACAAGGATCCAACTGGACATCTCCAAGAGAGAATCAGTAGCAACAACTGTCACCCCACTGGTGGCTGTACTGGGGAGTAAAGCCTAGCCAAGAATGGTGACCCTAAGCTCTCTCTAGGAGCTGGGTCTCAGGCGTTCCTGTTGGTTTCTGAAAGCTGAGCCTCTGACCCTTGTCCCCAGAAGGATCATTGCCAGACTGAGTCCCTCCCAGCTGATTTCCACATCCTTCCTTCGGCAGGGGCCTCCTTGCTCCCAGGAGGTGAGTGCAGTCTGCAGCAGCTCGTTTGCAAATGAACGTGTTGGACTGAGTCGGACTCAGCCAACATCCAGCAAGGCTGGATTCTGAGTTTCAAAAGCAACAATTATCAGCTGGAGGGACACGGGGTGGGGGGACTCAGAGGTTGAAATGAAAGAGGTCAAGCTGATGGCATACCGGAAGAATATTTTTGCAGCATAGCCCCGGGAGACAGCAAGAAGAGTGAACCCAAAGACAGTAGGGCTGTGTTCGGCCACAGAGTTAAATGGAAAAAGCAGAATGAGCCCCATTAAAGATACAGTGAGAATCTGTACACCCCTGTGTACACAGAAACGTCTGGAAGGAAATCAGTGTTAATCTGTGCTGATGGTGAGGTGCTCGGAACTAATTTAGAAAGAAATGAGCCGCCAGCAGGCAGGGCAAAGGCTGCCTCTCCCTCCGATTCCCCACCAGCAACTTGACGTTAGCACTGACTCGCCTGGGCAGGCATCTGCGCATGGACTTTCTCTTTGCTTCGAGCCCATTGCTGAAGAAATTCCCTGTTTCTTTCCATGTCTTTCTTCTCTGTGATTTTTATGACTTCTAACAGGATCGTAAACTTTATCCCTACCCAACTCAAACCCCTAACTTCATAGTTAGATCATTTGCAACTGCAAAAACAAGTCGGACCCAGAAGGCAGCAGTGGTCTGCGTCAGAAAACAGCTTGGCCATGCTATTTTGGCCAACTGAAAGGAAATACGACCCTCAGGGCATGTACCTAAACTAAAAAGCCTTCCACTCTGCTCTAAATTTTTGGAGAGGAGTTTTGTGATCCGTATAAAACTAGGATGTGCATCTCCCCATATTTCCTGTTTAAGACTAGATTGAGACATCGCATTACTTTCTCTCCCAGAATCCCCTAACTTCACCAACACTGAAGAAAAAATGTCCCGCTCTGAAGAGAAGTCTTTTCCTGGGTTACCTTGGCCCCACAAGAGCCCATCTGGGGAGGGAAAGTGTCCCAGTGCCAAGACAATGACAGTAAGAACGACAATGATTCATGGAGGGCTCTCAACGTGCCCAGCACTGTGCAAAGCGCTTAGCACATCTCAGAAAGTTATCTCAGTAAGCCCTCACATCCAAACGATTATCATCCCCAGTTTGCTGACGAGTAAACTGAGGCTCAGGAAAGATGAGCAACTTGCCCACACAGCTAGTCAGTGAAAGAAGCAGAACTCAGTTCAGATCTGCGGACCCCCGTGCCTAGGCCCTTTGCTCTGTGCCACCCCTTCCCAGACACTGAGACGTGAACCATGGTCCCTCTGGGTCACAGGGTAGGGCGTGATTTTCGTTTTCTTCTCTTGGTTTATGCGTACTTTCCAGATATTCTACAATAAACATGTTACTTTTCAAATAAGGTTTAAAAAATTAAGATAGAATATTTTTAAAAGAAAAAGAAAAGACTTGTTGAACCCAGGCTCCCCGCAGAGAGGAGGGCTGTGGGTCAAGAACCTTCTGTTCTGCTTCAGTCTGAAGTTACCTTGTGCTGAGCTCAGAGCCTGAGTTCGGGGGAGGCCACAGGGAGAGGCCCCCATGGCCTGCGGAGGCTTCCCCGTCAGCCTGAGGGGCTGAGTCCATGAATAAAATAATCCCCCAGCCAAGGCACATCAATTATTTTATGTCTCAAATGCACTCCAGGAAGCAGGAGTTTGCAGGTTCAAGCATCTCTCCTAAGCCATCGGGGTGTGTCTTTGAGAGGATGGCTTCTCTTAGAAGCTCTGCAGGGACTTTCTTCTTCTCTCAGGAAGCCCCAGCCTGGAAGGTGACTTTGCTGTGTCCCCCTCTCTCTCCCGCTGCTGTTTCTTACGAGCTTGAGGGATCCACATGGGGAGGTGGAGGGTGACAAGAGGTACCCCGCGCTGTGTGGTCGACGTTGCAGGAGACAGGGGCAGAGCAAGTCAGAATGGGCTCTCAGTGACTGACTCACAAGGTCCCCATGATGGTTCATCATGTCACCAGGTTGGGGAAATGGGTGGCCTTCAGGCCTGCAACCTCACTGACTACAGAATGCCTACAACTCTCCAGCTGTGGCCGAGACATCAGAGATCCAGAAAGAATGAAGGCAGTGACCAGTAAGAAAGCTTGCTCCCAGTCCCTCAGGCACCAGAGTAAGTGTCCCCGACTCCTCACGCGCCCGCCTATGCTCTAGGCAGGAAGCTCAAAGGGGAACCCTGGCAACTGAGTGTTCACATTTGCTACAGGCCAAGTTCCAGGCAGAGAGGTGCATTCTGGGCAGCATCCAGGAGATAACAGCCCTAGCAGGGGTCTTTGTGGCCCTTTAGTGGATGGGTTTTGGGGTTAAGAATTGCCCTTGGTGCTCTCACAGATCACCCCACTACAGATGGGGTTTTACACTAAGCGGTAAAACGGTGCCATCCGAGCAGCAACATATGGGTCTTTGTGTGGTCTCGTCCCCCTGCAGATTGTGGCCCGTCCAGCCAGCCTGCTATTTGCATACATCAGTTTAATATTCGGCAGAGGCAGATGGGACCTCTCTTGATTGGCTTTGCCTGATAAAAACCCATAAAAAAATAAAAAGGAATGTAGAAGAAGAGAGCCGCACTTCTTCACTCAAAGAATTTCAAAAGAACTTGGATATCGTCTACTCCCATGGTCTATACCCATTGCACACCTCACTGACCTGGCATGGAACTCCTTCCCTCTGAGCCAAAAGCCAGCTTCACAGTCTTCACCAGCATCACATGTCAGGCTGCAGCCATCATCCAGTTGGAGTTGGCACGCAAGATAAAACTTATCTGACATCCCTGGTAAGATCCAAACCTATCCTTTTACAGATGGGAAAACTAGGCTGAGACAAGGGGAGTGACTTCGGCCAGAATCGTTCAGGGAGTCTTGACAAAAGCAGTTAGAATCTAGGACTCTCTGACTCCAGGGCTCTTTCTACTGCACCAGAATCAATGTTCTCGAATCTTAGAATCAGAGTGAACAGAAGGTAAGAGGAAGATGCAGTAACAGGTCACACTATGGAAAGAACATTGGCTTGGCTTCAGTTGACCCTGGATTCAAATCTTACCTTGGGCAAGTGACTTCACTGTCCCTGGTCCTCAGTTTTCCACTTGCAGAATGGGGATAACAACGCCCACCTCACGGAACCCTTGTGATTCTCAATTGAGGTAGTGCCTAGCACAGTACCCAACACAAACGAGGTTATTGTGTTAACAGTATATGTTGCATTTCCCCCTGCCAATATCAGGCTCCTAATGTCTGCCACTTCCCTCCATGCCTCCTTCCCAGCCAAGCCACCTCCTGTTCTCTTGATTGCCATGAGTGACGGATGAGCCTTTGGTTTCCATGGTTGCCCAGATGTGTTTATTGGACAGATGACTGTCATTGCCTGCAGGTCTCTGCTTGGAGTTGGGAAGGGCTGGGGCCACTGAAGCTTCATTTCCAAGGTACCTGGGCTCTGTCCATCCAAAGGGCACCTCGAGGATGCTCTCAGACTCCCTTTGTCAATTCCTAGGTAAAGGTGGTAACATTTTCAGGAAGCTCCACATGGAGTCAATGTCAAGTGCCAACTGAGCAAATGATTATTCAGACTCCAAAAGGCTTCTCTGGCTCTTTCCCAGCTCGTGAGTTCCCCGAGGGCAAGGCCTAGGTCCTGTTCAGCTCTGCATCGCCTGTGTCCCTGTCTCCTGGCAGGTAGTAGGTACTCATGGTGAACTGTATTATTGACCCCAATTTTCCAGCCCTCCCTGTACCTGTACTCTTTATCTTGTAACTTGGCAATGCTCTCTCACTATAAACAAGGATAATTTCCCACCCCAGGCCTGGCCACGTGATTTTCTTTGACCATGGGGATGTATATTATTTATCTATTGCTGGATAACAAATTACCCCCAAACTTAGAAGCTTAAAGCAACACATAATTATTATCTCACAGTGTCTGTGGGTTGGAAATCTCAGCATGGCTTAGCTGGGTCCTCTGCTTCAGGATCTCTCACGGATCCACCATAAAGGTATCAGCCAGTCATATCAAGGCTCAGCTTCCAAGCTCACGTGGTTTGTTGGCAGGATTCAGTTCCACACAGACTGTTGCCTGGAGGTTGTCCTCAGTTCTTTGCCAGGTGGCCCACTTCAAAGGGTACAAACCAAAGAGGCAATAGAGAGAATCTGCTAGAAAGACAGAAGCCACAATCTCTTGTATCCTAACCATGAAAGTCCATTACCTCTGCTGTGTTCTATTGGTTAGAAGCAAGTCACAAGTCCTGTCCATACTCAGGGAGGGGATTACACAAGGGCATGAATGCCAGGAGATGGGGATCATTGGGGACCATCTTAAAAGTCTGATTACCACTGGGTAATTGGAGATGTTGCAAGCTGAGTCAAGAAGCACACGTGCAATTGAGCCTGCTTCCTGTCTTGCTTCTGCCTCTACCATGGGAAGGATGTCCCCGTGGGTCACCCACTAGGCCCAGAAAAAGGACGAGACACACATGGCACAGAACTAAGATCTCCCAGCCAACCCCAACCAACAGCAGAGTCTCCAGTTAAAGTGTAGACATATGCGTGAGCCCAGCTGAGACCAGCAGAATAGCCCAGTGGAGCCCAACCCAGATCAGTTGAACCCAGCAAAATCCACTGAGGTTTTGTGGCTGGTTGTGAGGCTGCAAATGCTGGTTGATACGATGAACAAAAATTATTAATAAACTGCATAATAATTTATTTTCCATCTCAGTTTCCTCATCTGTAGAAAGGGCATAATAATATTTATACTTCACAGGGTCATGATGAAAAGTAAATAAGTTAGTATTTCCAAAATATTTAGAACAGTGCCTGATGCATAGTAAGCAAACATAAGTGCTTGTTAAATTAAAATAAATCAATCGATAACAGCTAACCAGCTTGAGCATTTACCAAATGTTAAACTCCTCATATGCCTTGTCTGATTTACTTGTTACAACAACCTTATGAGGTTGGTACAACTATTATCTTATTTTACAAAGGGGGCTTAGAAAGTATAGGAAATTCGCACAGACCACGCAGCTAGTACATGAGGAAGCCAGGATTCAAATTAATGATCAGCTGAACAAAATCCAAGATCAGAAAGCTAAGAGAACCGAGTCGGCAGTGAAGAGGCTGGGAGAGTACGAGGAGGCACAAGCAGGTGAACCGGGTTGATTCAGGACTAAGCGTGCAGAAGAGGGCAGGCGACAGGGCATTCCTTTTGTTTGAGCTCCTATGTGCCTCGTGGGGGCCAAAGGGATGAGCCAAGGATGACAGACCAGAGACGTTTAATTAAGAAAAGAGAAGTCTTAAAGGGCAACATGAGAGACCTTTTCCAAGAAGAAGAGACAATTGGAAATGGGAATTGGATGGTTCAACGTGACTCCAGGGGACGGATGTAGGTCAACTGGGTGGAAGTTCAGAAAGGGGTCAGTGTAAGGGAGCATTAGAGAAGAATTCCAGCTACTGAGTCATAAATAGAATGCTTGAGGAAGAATGAGCCCCACCAGAAGTGTGCAAACAGATTCTGGAGGCCCACGTGCCAAGAAGGTGGTGGGGAGATTCCTGCCCTGGGCAAGGAGTGGAATGATTTACCACACAAGACCTCTTCCAGCTCATAGAGTCTGGGCTTCCAAGAAAACAACTGCGTCTACGGGTGCGTAGCCAAGACCTGGCCACTGGGGACCTGTCACCTGGTTCGTTTCTGATTTCACGGCACGAAACAAAGCCGTTTACAGCAAAGCTCTATTTTTTCTTTCCAAAAAATAGGAGTGAATAATTGGTTGTAATTCCAAGCGATTGAACGTGCTCGATGAAATTAATCACATTTACGGTCCCCAACAGACAGCTTGGATGTTACTCATCCTCTCCTGGACTGATCTTGAACAGAGACACATCCTGACCAAAGCTTAGACCTGACCCAACTCTACCGCCTGATTGACCTCCTTCCCTTTCCTTCCGTTCTCCGTCTGGCTTCTCCAGGGCTCATTCCTCTTACACTGGGAAGCTGGGTTTTCTTGTGGCAGTTTCTTCCTCTCCTGGTTTTCTGCTGGTGTCCCCGTTTTCTCTTCCTTGGGGCTCCTCAACGACCACCATCTCTGCTCTCCCCCTGCATGTTGGTGAGTCCCAAGACCCTGCCCAGCCTTCCTTTCTTCCCAATCCTCACACCTCCAGGATCTCAGCCACCCTCTTGGGGTTTTGGCCTCCCCTAAGCCGGCAAGTCCTTCATCTCATGGTCTCGCTCACATCTCTCCCCTGAGCTGAGACCTGCACATCCAACAGCTACTAGACATCTTTACTGAATGTCCCCCAGGCATCTCTGACTCAACCTTTGCAAATTTATTCTTTACCTTTTGCCCAAATCAATTTTTCTTCTTTGTAATGGCACCATCTAGCCAGTCACCAAGCTGTGTGTTCTTGAGTAACTTTCTTTCCCTCTCTGGGCCTCAGTTTTTCCATCTGTAAAATAAGGAGATTAAATTGGATTATTTCCAAAGTCCTTTTCTTTCAGTTCTGATCCTTTGTCACTCTGAGGTTTTAGGACTTTAAGTGGTGCTATATTCTATTGGTTTAGAAGATAATATAATGGTGAATAATAATAATAGCAATAATAATAACTGAACTTTATCGAGCAATTACATGTGCTAGAAATTTCTGTAATTACTACCTATGGGTCATCTCCATAAGGCGGCTCCATCATGATTACCTCTTTTTTGAAGATGAAGAAGCAGAGGCTCAGAGAGGTTGAGAGACTTGCCGAAGACACACAGCTGGGAAGTGGCTGCGCTGAGACGCAAATCTCCACGAGCCGGCTCATGTTCTTGGGCTCTAGATCTGGGTCAGAGCCTTGAGTGTGAGTCTTGGCTTCAAATTTTGTTAACTCTGCGTCCTTGGGCAAATCTTTTGCCGTTTTATGGCTCAGTTTCTCCATCTTCAAGTAGGAGTAGTAATCGTAGCTAACATTAACTCACCTGCAGACCTGCGGGATTAAATGAGATAATACTCTGAATACAACCCGAGGACTTTCCTTGTTCCCCATGATGCTCAGCCCTCCCACCCAGGAAGGAGTGTGGCCGGACCCCCAGGCATTCCCAGCTGCAGGGAAGGGCTATCCGGTGGGAATGCAGAGGAAAGGCTTGAAAGCTCAGACTCTCAGGGAGCTGGGACATAAATATTGATTTGGGGAAAACCCAGTTCAGTCAGAGAAAGGTTTCCTGTCTCCAAAGCAGAAGAAAAGACTTCTGAGAAACGCCGAGCTAGGAGATTTGGGGGCTTTCCTGAGAAAGAAGTCCCTTCCTCCCCAACAGTGGAGGTCTCCATGTGTGGTGGGGGGAGTAGAGGGAGTGACAAAAGTTGTAGCTAGGTTCAGGGATCTGAGAACACAGGGAACTTGTGTCCCCTACACCAGCTCAGAGAAGCCCGCTCTAGAGGTAGCTGTCTCAGGGTGGGCAGAAGGGCTGAGACCGCCTCCCAGCATTCCTTGCTCCCAGGCTGGCTCAGGAACCACAGAAAGATCCTGCAGCCAGAGCCGCAAGGATGGAGCTGACAAGAGCATCAGAGGAGGCCTTGCCACCAGGATGAAGGCAGACCCAGCAGCGACCCTACAGGGACCATGGGGTGAGAACAAGGATGTCCCAGCAGCAGAAGCATGGGTAGATGGTGACACGCCTGGTACCAGATGCCCTCACCTCTCCCAGTGCCGCCATGCCTCCATACCCTGTAAGGGCCCTGGAACTTAAGACATCAACCCACCCAGGCAGGGTGGGATCGAATGGCCTGAGATCAGGTTTCCGCCACTCGGCAAACTGGAGGCGCAAAATAATAACACAGTTCAGGTGGGAAGAAAGAAAGGAAGTTATAGTTCAGTTCTTGTCCCGCTGGGTTTGTGGACTGAAAGCACAGCCATCGGATGTGTAGACACTCAGCCTCGGGCCTGGCACAGAGTGAACACTTGATAAATGATGCTGACACCTTCACCACCTCCTGGGAGAAGCTCCCATCCACACGGGTTCGCTCCTGTCCCAGTGCTTCGTGTCCGGTTCGTGTCTGCTCCCTGGGACACAAACGAAATGGGGAGATGAAGTATATTTGCCTGCTGGTCTCTGCACCCAGTGATCTTTTATCCAACTCCAGATGAGCAAACCTCCTTTCTCTCCCACTGCCTGCAGAAGATACTGACGCTCCTGTGAAAGTTAAATGGCTTGCTGAAGATTACTCTTTGACCCTGGAATTCTACTTGGAGTGTGTCTATTTGCTCATTAGTTAACTAATTAATCAGTTTGTTTATTTAGTAACAGCTAAACTCTATGAGACACAGCTCTGAGAAGGAAAATCCTTTCTATTCATTCTTTTCAAACTTTAAGGTACCCACACATCACACGGTGATCTCGCTAAAATGAAGATTCTGATTCAGAGGTCTGGAAAGGGGCCTGAGTTCTACATTCCTAACAAGCTCCTACATGATACTAATCCTGCTGATCCACAGTCCACACTTAGAGGATCTAAAGTCAAACATGCTGGGTTCAAACTCCAATTCTGGCTCTTGATAGCTGTGTGAACTTAAGTAAGTAAATTAACCTCTCTGGGCCTCAATGTGGTCTTTTATTAAATGAGATTGCATAGCTTCTTACTGAAAGTTTGTGTGTGTTATTAAAAGTTATCCAACAGAGCATTCATGGGCATTCATCAAGGGGCCGTGTGAGTTGATGTGATGGCCCCATTTCTGCACAGTGTAAGAACACATCTTGGTACCCAACCCTGTGAATCCCTCTTGTCCTGATATTCTAGTATTCTGTGAAAACAAAGCAGCTCTGAGTGAAGAAGGTTAGTGCTGCCCACAGGGAGGGGCAGCATTTGTCCCTACTGTCAGTCTGTGGCCATCGTTCCAGACTGGCTCAGAGCATCTTCCTTTCAGAGCTGGTCCTGCCCAGTGCCTGGACCACAGCCCTTCTCTTCCTTCCTCTTCAGGGGCATCAATCCAAAGCCAGCTCAAGATACATCTCAAGGGGCTGGCCCCGTGGCCAAGTGGTTAGGTTCACACGCTCCGCTGCAGGCGGCCCAGTGTTTCGTTGGTTCCAATCCTGGGCGCGGACATGGCACTGCTCATCAGACCACGCTGAGGCAGCGTCCCACATGCCACAACTAGAAGGACCCACAACGAAGAATATACAACTATGTCCCAGGGGGCTTTGGGAAGGAAAAGGAAAAAATTAAATCTTTAAAAAAAAACAAATGTGTCTCTATTATTCGTTTGCTGCAATCAGCATGGATATTAGGGCAATCCCCTGGCAACCTGAGTCTCCCTCTGAGGTCCCCAGAGTCCATGGCAATTTTGCAAGACCCGAGCCTGGAAATAAAATTTTAGTTAACTAAACTGGAAATTAGATTAGATTTTATTACTAGAAGGAAAAAGGAAAGATGACAACCACCAAAGGCTCAGAGGAGAAAGGCATACACATGTCAACAGACAAATCTGATATGAAGAAGCCGTGTTGCAGCCTGACTCATCAGACCCTGAGGAGCCAAGGAGCATCTGTCCAGCTTGGGGCCAAGAGGAGGCGGACTCGGCTCCAATGACAGCCTGCTGGAGTGGAGGCGGCCCTCCCCTCTGAGAGGCAGGGCAAGACTCTGAAAACGCACTGGCCCTTGACGCAGACCACCAGGACTCCAACCCAGGATCACCCACTCCCCGGCTGCGTGAACTTCGACACGTGACGTCCATCCTCCACACGCTTCCCCCCGATGTGGGATGCTGCTGATGCAGAACACAGGTCAGAAGCGGGTGGCACGAAAGAGCAAGTGAGGTCCTATTCATCGCCCATGGAGAGGCGTGAACTGGATGATCAGAATAAGAAATACAAAACTCACAGTAAGAAATACATTTCACATGATGGCCTTATGCATGCATATGTATACATAAATAGCTGTAACAAAAACATAAAGTGTAAGCAAAATAATAATCCTTCCTACATGTGTTAATAATTGCAAACGCATATAGTGCTTCCTATGTCCTAGACCCCAAGCATTTCATGAATCGTGAGTCATCCCTGTGAAGTAGCTGCTATTATTATACCTATTTCATAGACGAGGGAAGCGAGGCTGAGATTCCCTGGAGTAATTTGCCCACGGTCGCCTCGCCAGAATGGCAGAGCCAGGGTTCCAACCCAGCCAGTCCCATCCACCATGCTACCACATCTGGTACTTCCTGTTCGATTCTTTTCTGGTCAGAGATCCACAATGTTGATTTCACGGCCATGAAAAGGGTCTCAATCTGCAATTTGCAAAGTACAATTCTAATACGTCCGTGTGGATAAGCTTTGTCTTTCCTTCAATACTGAGTGTGACCTTGACTGTGGTAGTTTTTTTCATTTCTGCTTCTACCATCACCACCACCCTGGTTCCTCGGCACCCTGCTAGACCCACAGTAGTGGGTAGATATAAAGGTCAGTAAATACCCTTATCACTGACTGAGAAGCAGGTGAATTTCATAAAGCTCTTTTTAGAAATAATGATAAAGCATTTGTTAAGCACGCATTTGTATACCAGGTTACAACTGGGCATTTCCATTTATCAAATCACAGCATTCTCATGGGGACCAATGAGGGAGGTAGTACAATCCGCCTATCACCCCTAAACAATTAAGGCTCAGAGAGGTACAGTGACTGCTCCAGGCTCACCATGCCAGCAAGTGACTGCTCCAGGATTCAAGCCCAGGACTGACTGTCAACTCTGTTGTGGGTTGAATGGCGGCCACTCAAAAGACATGTCCGCCTGGAACCTGGGAATGTGACCTTATTTGGACAAAGGGTCTTTTCAGATGTAATTAAGTTAGGATGAGATCTTCCTGGATTATGCATGTGGACCCTGAGTGCAATGACACCTGTCCTTATAAGAGACAAAAGAGGAAGAAACACAGAGAGAAGAGAAAAAGGCCACATGACGACAGAAAGAGAGGTTGGAATGATGCTGCCGCAAGCCAAGGAATGTCTAGAGGCTGCAGAAGCTGGAAGAGATGAGGAAGAATTCTCCACTAGAGTCTTCAAAGGAAGAGTGGCTCTGCCAACACCTTATTTTCAGATGTCTGACCCCCAGAACTGGGAGAGAATAAATTCAGTTGTTTTTAAGCCATAATTTGTAGTAACTTGTTATAGCAGCCTTAGAAAACTAATATAACCTCCAACATCCTTGAACTCTCAAATTTCCTCAGCTTAATAGATGCATCTCATCCTTGCTACGGGATGGTCTTCTCATCCAGGGAGCCAGTAGGCAAGGATTCCATCTCTGACACTAGGAGGACCTGGCCTTGAGTCTTGGCTCTATCACTTCTTGACAGGGTGACTCTGGACAAGTCACTAAAATTTTCTGAGCCACAATGGCTTCAAGCGTAAAACAGAAACTATAATAACAACCACTTCCTAGGTTTTCCCAGGACACAGGACTTTGAGTGCTAAGACGGGAAAGTCCCAGGCAAACCAGGACAAGTTTGTCACCATAGATGATGGTCGATAGGACCATTCATTCAATTGTTCATTCATTCAACAAGTGGTTAATGAGTGTCTGTTGTGCACGAAGCACTGTTCTTGGTGCCAGAAACACAGGAAAAAGAGAAGATAAAACATTATTTGCTTTCACGGAGTTTAGATTCTAGGAAGGGAAAAGGACACAACTAAAGAAGTAAAACATTTAGTATGTCAAGGAATGATCAATGCAATGAAGAAAAATAAAGCAAATTATTCAAGTAGCCCCAAATGGAAGCAACACAAAACATCCATCAGCAGAAGGATGGATAAATCAGTTGTGGTCTATTCATACAATGGAATAGTTCACAACAACAAGAACAAGAGCTATTGATACGCACAACGTGGGGGAAGCTCCTAGATATTATGTTGAGCAAAAGAAGCCAGACACAGAAGAGTACCTGCTAGAAGCTTCCAGTTATATGAAGTCCAAAAAGGCAAAACTAAGAGATGGTGATTAAGGTCAGAAAAGTAATAACGTGAGAGGGATACTAACTGGCAAGGGCTAAAGGAAGCTTTTGGGGTGCCGCTGGGGATGTTCCATGTCTTGATCTGGGTGGTGGTCATACGGAGCACACTTATGTCACCATTCACCAAAGTGTACCCTTGACACAGATCCAATAAGTGTACTTTACTGTGTATATGTTGCACCTCAATTCCAAAAATATTTTAAATAGGTCAATACAGCAGCAAAGGTGAAGTGAAGGTCTGGGTGGTTAGGTTAGCACAAGTCTTAGCATAGAGTAAAACTTTAATACATTTTTAGAATATTTGATTATTATCCAATGGTTTTTAGGAGCCTGGCTCCTAGGCTTTAAGGAGCAGGAGCTATTCGCTTGCTTCTTTGGGTGTCTCTGGTTCCCTCAAGTCATCTTGGGATACCACCCAAGATGATACTACTCCGTGAAAGCAAATAATGTTTTATCTTCTCTTTTTCCTGTATTTCTGGCACCAAGAACAGTGCTTCGTGCACAACAGACACTCATTAACCACTTGTTGAATGAATGAACAATTGAATGAATGGTCCTATCGACCATCATCTATGGTGACAAACTTTAAATGCCTTAACGTTGGTCCTGAAACCCAGCTCGCCAATGGGCCTGGAGAGGTAAGTCCTAACCTCCTGTCCCCTAAGATTGCAGTGACAAGGATATATAGCATTTTCCTATGCAATGGGCTTGAATTATCCCAGGGATAATGGAAAGGTATTTTTCATCTTTAGGGTGTTAATGAATATAAATGGGATTCACAGCCCATTTCTCTGCTTTTCGTTCCCTCTGGGAAGCAAGATCATAGGAGGAAAACTTCCCAGGGCAGGAGGGGAGAGGAGCCCACATTCTACCCTCCCACTCATGACACCCCTAAGCACGGGACAGACTTCAGCAACCCCAATGCCTTCCCTTTCTGCCCAACTAGTCAAAAACTCCTCCAAGTAGAAGGTAATTGATTTATCACGTTACAAGGTTTTTTAGCTACAAAGAGTGGCTAACCAACAAACTTTCCAAGCGAACCAGTCAGGACCCAGTGAGGTCAATGCTTAAACCTCTTTCCTAAGATGGAATACTTCTCTCTCTACTCGTGGCTTTCTTCCGGGCAGCAGAGGATTGGTTCACATCTCTCAGGGAAATAATTCTGCCATCTCCCCACCTGTCATGCTTTGTTCTATGCTGGATTAATTTCAGGACCCAGAAAGTTCTCCTTCCCCTCTTGTCATTGACATTATCATTTGCTGTGCCTGGAATATGTCTCTCTTCTCTGCTTGGCCAGGGAGAGTTGACAGTGGCTAAAAAGGGGACATCAGGAGGGATCCTTGTGGCTATCTGACTATGTCAATGTGAATATCCTGGTTGTGATCTTTTACTACTGCATTACAAGATGGTACCATTGGGAGAAAGTGGGTAAAGGGTACACAGGATCTCTCCGTATTACTTCTTATAACTTGGTGTGAATCTCTAATCAGCTAAAACATCTGATTTTTTAAAAATCTCATTGGAAAGTCTAATATGCAGTCAGGGTTCAGAATGATCATTCCAGCCCAACACTGGCCAAGAGGAATTTCTACGATGATGGAACTGTATTCTCTCTGCATTTATAATCGGGGCCACTAGCCTTAATAGCTGCACGTAGCTATTAAGCTCTTGAAAGGTAACTAGTATGACTGAGGAATTAAATTATTAACGCTGATTAATTTAAATTTAAATAGCCACATGTGGTATATTAGTTTGCTAGGGCTGCCTTAACAAAGTACCACAAACTGGGTTGCTTAAACAACAGAAATTTATTGTCTCATATCTCTGGAGGCCAGAAGCCCAAGATCAAGATCTTAGCAGGATTGCTTCCTACTGAGGCCTGTGAGAGACAAGCTAGATGTGGCAATACATTTTTGAAGAGAGCAAGCCAACTCCTCTAGAGCAGAGGGTTAGGAAAGGTGAGAAGGCATAAAGCTGGAAAGATATATTGAGGCTAGACCATTGATTGTTTAGAAAGCTACCTGAAAGACATCTCTCTTCCACAATGCCATGGGCCAGTCCAGGATCTAGATCCAAGTAAAATTCACCATCACCATCATCACTGTCATCATCATTAAGACTATCGTCATGATCACGTTGACCCTTCTCACATCATCATTGTCAACATTGCCATGATCATCATCATCATCATCACTGTCATTACCATTTTTGTTGCCATCATCATTCCCATCATCATCATCACCATTGTTGTCATCATCAACACCATCAGCACCACCATCAATGTCATCATGATTGTCATCATTATCATCACCATCATCATCATCATCATCACACAAACCTCTTCTGAGGAACTCTGTGACTTCATGACCTGTGGCTAAGAAAAGAGCACTAGACTTGGGGATCAGACACATAAATTTGAGACCCAACTTTATCACAACTGTGTGTATATTTGTATAGTTCCCAGAAGTCACTTAGTCTCTATAAGCCTCAGTTTCCTCATCTGGATAATGATATGTGAAGCGTGAATTAAAAGATTGAATGAGAAAATGTTCTACCAGTACTAAGCAGTGAGGATAGTCTGTTCTCACTAATATTATTCTGAGTTTTTCCTAATCTACCTTGTACCTGATTTCCCAGGAATGTCACCCTAAAGTCTGACTTTGACTCCTGTGACACAGTTACATCTCAACATCCCACTGCCCCAGTGTGGTAGGAGAAATATGGTATTGAGTCCTCCCAAGCTCTGTGACTTCAAGTGAGGTATCTTCCCTCTCTGAGCCTGTTTCCTTGTATAAGGTGGGATCATAAGGTTGTGGTGAGTATTTAAAGAGATAATGAATGCTCAGTGTTTGTCACATCGAAGTTACTCCATGGATGTCCACGCCATCTCCCTCCTTACTCCTGTAATGAGTTAACATGGGACACTCAATATTGGGAAAATTGCAACCTGAAGAGGGATTGTGCTGGTTTCCAGTTCAGGGAGGCTCTGGACGAACTTAGACGGGGAATCAGGTCTCCTGACTTCAGACCAGGGACTTCTGGATTAGACCATAGCAGTCCAAGTTCTCTTTCCTCATTTCCAGTGTATGAATGAACAAGAATTCCTGAAAGAAAGCTACTGGTGCAGACAGCTCTTAGGAGAGAGAAGGCTCCCAACAGCTGGAGGTCCAGGGAGGGGGAGAAAGACTGTTATCTGCCCAAATACACACATGGAAGCATCATCTCATCTGTACTTGCCTCAATTACAGATAGAACTTTCTTTTCCAACTAAAGTTACTTCAATAGCCGCCTAATGTCCTGTGGAAGGGATATGTGCCTTGCATGCATGAGCTGTTATTGATTTCCCCACAAAGGCCAATTTGGGGACGCCAGACAGCGTACACAGAAAAGTCAAAACGAAACGCTAGCTAAACTGCTGTACACAAAGGGAGCCTGTTTCCATCCATTGGTGAGTCAATGGGAGGCAGAAGCACTGATTGCTGGTTAATCCCCTCAGGCGGAGAGGCAGGGTTCCAAGCCCACCATGCAAACTGTGGCTGTGGAAAGGCACAGTAGGGAACAGTGCTGTCAGCTGAGAACACCAGTCTGGAAATTGGGAGACATGAAATCGAGTCCAGATCTGCCAACAGCTCACCCAAGCCCTTTAAATCAACCCAGTTCCCCAATACACCATACAAAGAGAAAAGAAGATGTGTAGCATAAAAATGGTCACAATCGCCACTATTTATTAGTCATTGCTTATATTTTTTTTTCTAGATTGGCCCTGAGCTAACATCTGTTGCCCATCTTCCTTTTTTTTTCCCTCCCCAAAGCCCCAGTACATGGTTGCATATCCTAGTTGTAGGTCATTCCAGCTCCTCTATGTGGGATGCTGCCACAGCATGGCTTGATGAGCAGTGCTATGCCCGTGCCCAGGATCCAAACAAGTGAACCCCAGGCCGCCAAAGCAGAGTGTGGAAACTTAACCACTCAGCCATGGGGCTGGTTACTAGTCATTGCTTTTATTCATTTATTGAGCTCCTATGATGTGCCAGGCACTGTGCTAGGTACAGAAGTGGCCCCGGCCCTCTCAACACATAGAACCTGGTAGAGGAGACCGGGAGTAAACATTTAATTACATCTCCTGTAAAATATGTATCATTTCAAATTGAATGGTGGTTGCCAGGGGCTAGGGGGTTGGGGAAATAGGGAGAGGTTGGTAAAAGGGTACAAACTTCCAGTCCTAAGATAGCTAAGGTCTGAGGCTCTAAATTAAATCGTGGTGACTATAGTTGATACTGTATTGTATAATTGAAATTTGCTAAGAGAATAAAATGGAAGAGCTATCACACACACAAAGAGTAAATATGTGAGATGATGGATGTGTTAATTAACTCGACTGTGGGAATCTGTTCACAATGTATATGTACATCAAATCATCACGTTGTACACTTTAAAGGTATTACAATTTTGTCAATTATATCTCAATAACGCTAAAAGAAAAAGTTACCCAGGCAAAAAGATTGGTGGGAGTTCACAGAGAAGAAAATGAGATGAGACTTTTTTGAGTAAAAGGAATATGTCAGTCCCTCCATTAGCTCTTTGTTTACCCAATCACATTTCATTCTTACAACCGTCTTTAGAAGTTGGTTTTTTGATGATCGCCAATATGCGAAGGAAGAACTGAGTCAAAGATGGTTAGGCCCATCTGTTCCAAATCACACACGTGATTTGCTTAAGAGGTGGACATGGGGATCTGGGATTTGAACCCAGGAAGGCTGGACTCCAGAGCCTTATTATCTCGGCTGTTACATGCTGTTATCTCTCAGATCACCTAGCCCATGCTCCACTCTCTCTGGTCCTCGTGCTCAATTCTCTCCCTCCCTAAAATTAGTTATTGCAGGATTAAATGAATGCTGCATAACCAGCAACCTCAAAAGGCTGGTGACTTAGAAGCCTTGTAGGTAGCCAATGGTTCAGTTGGGATCTCTGGCCTCAGCTGGACTCGACTCTAGGCTGTGGGTTGAGTTTAAGTATGGTACAGATGTCTTCATTCTGGAACCAGAGGCTGCCCAGGGTGTATTCTTTCCGATAGTGGATTATAGGCATGCAAGTAGACAATCTAAATCATGCAAGCATATTTAAAGCCTCTACTCATGTCGTGTCCACCAGCCTTCCATTGACCAATGCAAGTCACATGGCCAAGTCCAAAAATGTTGGATGCAGAAGTATATTCTGCTTCTATATAGTGGGAGATAATGCAAAGTCACAAGGCAAAAGATGTACATGTGTGATTGACTTAAGTTATCCAATCTACCATACACTCTAACGTCTTGGCTCCTGAATCCTGCATCAGACCCTTTGTGGCAGAAAATGGCAAGATACTCGTTAGGGTTTCCTTTTCCTCTTGAGAACACTACTAAACTATAATTTCCAAGCTTCCTTTCTTCTTGGTGGGACCGTGTGACTTTCTCTGGCCAATGGGATGTGGGCAGAAATTATGTTTACCTCTTCCAAGCCTGGCCCTAAAATCTGCCAAGCGATCTTCCCCTCTATCCCTCCTCCATCTCAGCTGGCTAGAGGTAGGTGACCTGGTAGAAGTCTTCAAGGCCCTGGAGGAGCCACGAGGTGGAAGAAGCTTGAATGTCTTCATTTTTGCTTGAAGGAGAGGGCCCAGGAACACCCACCTGACCAATAACAGCCACAATGAGCTTTACAGAAGAGAGAACTAAACTCTTCGTGTTAAACCTCTGAGATCTGAAGATTGTTTGTCATAGCAGCCAATTCTAACAAATACACTCTCGCTGTCCTTCCTGGGTAGACTGGGCCAGACTCTGGTTCAAATTTCCCCAGCCTCTGGGCTAAACACCCATATCGTGAACCCATCAACCCTGAGCTGTGCTTAATAATGCTCCCCTAGACTCCACATCAAGGGAGAGATGAAAACAATCCTCTATTCATATCTGTGCCTGGGTTTCTCCATCTGTGTAGGTACTCGATGACTCCTCAGGGCCCGTCTGACTCTGATTCTTGCCCTTTCTGAGACACAGTGGGGGGTTATACTTGACTCAGTGAGTCTGAGGACTGAAGAGAGGTCTACCGAAATGTAAAGCTGGGCACTGGGGAGACTCCTGGGAGAGGACCCATCCTGGAGAAGGAAGGACCCAGGATCATCAACTAAACAAAGCCCTGAATCTCAGATGGAGGGAGTGATTCTGCATATACCCTGATGGCTCTCATCTGTCCAGACCAGCCTTCAGGGTAGCTGCTCAAATCCTAAAAAGAGAGAAGGAGATTGGTTAAAAAAATAAAAACTCAAAGAGCTGGTCACTCAACTCTGTGGTACGTTGGGACCCAAACATTACTTTGGCCCTCCTGCCCCACCCCAAAGTGTAATCCAGATGAGGAGCAGCAGCCCTCCTCTCCCGCTCACCAGAGTCCACTCGCAGGAGGTACGGTCCTCCTCCAACTTTGTTGGGTTCGAATTCCTTTAAGGAAACCGCTCAGCAGGAGCAAAGAACCACTGACCAGTTTCCGTGACCAGAAAATTCGGTTCTATTCCATTTGTCATTTCCTGATGGATAACGTTTTGGTTTCTCTTTACTGAAGAGCAGCGAGAGAACATCGGAGAGTGGGAATTTGAGAGCATAGCTAAGCTTTAGGAGGAAAAAGTAGAGAAGGAAGAGAAGCTCAAGGCTAGAAGGAAGCAGAGCCCCCAGGGCAGACGTGGAGGAATAGAAGGTGATATAGGAGCCCTTCCGGGCCTGAAAAGGAAGCAGAGCATAGAGCTGTAAAAGCATCTGTAAGGGGTCATCAGAAGATTTCTCCTCATGGACCCCAGTCAAGCCTGTCTCAGGCACGGCTCTTACATCATTGAGTGTCCTGGGTAAGTCATAGCACTTCCTTTAACGCCGGTGTCCTCATCTACAACATGATGCATATAAACCTACTTTGCTAGATTATCCTGCACAGGGAGATACATTGGGTATAAAGTACCTCATACAGAGTAAGTGCTCAATAAACAGCAACATGATGATTATGATGATGGCAGTGGTGAGTCATGGATTAAAGCTGAGAATGGTTAACTCCATAGTCCCCCTTCTGAGGATACTTGGATGTTACCTTTGTGGAATGAAAGCTGATTGATCTCTGTGGAAGTGAGCTGAGGTATCAGGAGTTCAGTGGAGGAGACTTGTGTTTTGGCAGCAATCCTTGCCCATCATGAAATCATAGTATGCCAACTGCCATTCTAGAGTGGACATATTAACGCAGATGAATAAACCTTGTAGTTAGCACATAGCACACAGCAATTAACATCCATCTCACACATTGTGGTAGACAACATTAAAAGGCCCCAGTTTTTGACCATTTCCAAATCCACACATTTCGATATATGCTGCCTTGAATCTGAGCCCAGCCACATGAATTTCTTAGAACGAGGTAGATGGAACAGTGTGCCCATTCTGAGCCTAGGCCTTAAGAAGACTTGCATGTTTCCACCTACTCTTGGACTTCCGCCATTCCTATGAGAACAGGCTCAGATAAGCCTACTGGTCCCACAGGAAGGATGGGAGACCCTACAAGAAGAACTGCGCCATCTAAGCTGACTCAGTCAGCTGGAGCAGAGACCCCAGCCAACCACAGATACATGAGACAGCCCAGGCAGCACAAGCCAAGCCCGACCAAGATCAACCAACTCCAGCCATCCCAGCACATAAGCAATAAAGTCTTATCTGCCACCAAAATTTTGTAGTTGCCTCTTGCACAGGATTATTATTATAGCAATAAATAACAAGGCACACAGTAATATAGAGCCGTTGGCCATGGCAGTGTGGAGTTTTATGTTAAGAGAGATTCACATCCAGGCTAAGCAGAGAAGAGTATCATAATGATTGATGATATCCACCATGAGCAGAGAAATAAGGAGAGACAACCTACAGGAAATATGTTTCCCATCTCTAAATGGCTCTTAGCAAAAGATATATTTTGGTTGGAGATAATTCTGCCTTTCTATAGGCCCAACCTCCCAAAACTAATTACAGTAAAAATAAGATTTGGGGGATCTGTTTATTTCTTTGTAAACACCCTTGCCTGGGGTCAATTTTCAGATGGATTAATCGTACTCTGCCTAACTAACTCCAGCAGATATCTATTGATTTCTCTGTCCATATTTTCATTCACTATCTTCTCTCTCTCTCTCTCTCTCTGTCTCTCTGTGTCTCTCTGTCTCTCTCTGTCTCTCTCTCTCTCACTCTCTTTCTCAACAACTGGAACTCATACACACAAGTGTGACCAAGATGGCTCAAGACTCCATAAACATATTCTTTTAAAATTGAAAGAAAAAAAAGGACTCAAAGAGCCTGATCACTGACTTCAAATCTCTGAAGATCTTTCATGGAGCAGAAAGAGCAAGCCAAGGCTGTGTGTCTCCAGAGGGTTAAACCAAGAAGTCACATTTATAGGACAACAGATTCTGCTCAAAACAGGGAAGACCTTTCTAACAGCTAGAGTGATCTGAAATAGGATCGGGAAAGTTTGTGAGACAGGGCGCTCTTGGTCACTAGAAGCATTTAAGGAAAACCTGGGTGATAACCTCTCTGGGCTATTGTAAGGGAATTTCTTTATTAGGCAGTGGGCAATATTAGATCCATTTATTCCTTGACTGAAACCATTCTTTCAAACAAAACGTTCAACACTCTTGAGTGCCAGCTATGTGTTAGGCACAACACTCAGGCGTGGTAACCAAGGATGATTTGCAGATCGTTAGCTTCTAGATCTCTGGGAAATTAAGGACCATGGCTATAAATCCTTCCTATTCCACCCCATATTTCTTTTACATTGAACAAAGTAAAAGAGAACTATCTGTCTGGAAAGACATCTACTTGTAGACAGGAAGAAAAAGAAAAAAGAGAGGGAGAAAAGATAAGACAGATATGGTACCCATCTCCCATCTTCCTGCCCTCAAAGCAGAATGCTCTTAATGTGTGGCATATTGCACAGGACTGACATAGCTGTTGTTGGGTATGATGCTAACCTGTCCTCTCAGACTATCCCTTGACTCTGTTGGCCTCATGTTGGCTTGTTTGGCTTGTTCTTGTGTGAGAAGATAGAGTTGAGTTGAGTCTCTACTCAACAAGAAAGCTATGCGTCCCAGAAACACTATACTCTGAGGCTCAGCCCACTGATGGAGTCCCCACCACCATCTGTACCACAGCTATGTCCATCAGAAGAAGACACCCTTCTTCTGTACAAGATCCCAGGGCTCTTATGTCAAAAGTTGAGGCCCATCTCTCGTTAGATAGTTCCTCTTACTTAGGGAAAGACAGTGAGATTATTAACACAAATCCCAACTGCACTCTGGCCATAATTTGCTGACCAGCACAAAGTTACCTCACTCAACAGACATTCTAAGCCAAATAACACGCTTTGGTCTGAACCCTAAACGTGGTTAGTGTAACTGTTCCTTCTCATACTCCATGGGAAGAAAATGATGACCCCCAAGTTTAAATCTGCAGCCTAGTCTGCTCTTCCGAGAAACCCACTCATCTGCAGCTGCCTGCTCCAGATTTCCACTGGGATATCTGAGAGCTACAATATGTTCAAAAAGCCAGCATGTGATCCTCATCAAAAAATACTGGTCCTTTTTGGTGGCTCTTATTCAATGAGGGATAGCACCACAAAAATAGCAACTAAGTGCTGACTAAGTGCAGACACTGATCCGAGCGTCAGCCTGTGCCAGCTCACTGAATCCACATCACACACTTATGGAGTAGGTACTCTTAGTGGGTCCATTTTTCACATAAAGGGAACAAGCGCCTTGCCCAAGATCACTCAGGTAGTAAGTGGCAGAGCTGTCTCTATAGCCTTGTAAACTGAAAATCTATGAGACGTCTTGACACTTCTCCCCCAACCCCCACATCCAGTCCCACAAAAGAATTGGTGATTTGACTTCACCTCCTTGAATCCATCAATTTCTCAACATCTTCACCTCCACACCTAAGTCTGAGCTATCATCATGTTTTATTTGGCAGAAGCCTCCAGACTGACCTCCCAGTATCCACACCTGCTTCCCCCTGCTGTTGTCCACGCTGTGCCAGAATGGCCTTTTCAGAATGCTTGTACGGTCATCTCTACCCCTCCCCTGCCCAAACCCCTGCATTGGTTATCCATTGGGTTTAGAAGAAAGGCTCTTTTCTGCTCTCCAGAACTCCTCACTGCATACCTCCCCAGGCTGGCTTTTATCACTCTGAGCTCTAGAGATACTGCAATTCTTTCAGGTCTTAGGAGATGTTAAGCTCTTCTTCTCTTCAGAGCCTTTGCATATGCTGTTCCCACTCACTGAATTGCTCTTTCCCCGGCCCCGTACTCTCTTTAACCACTTAACATCCACTCACTCTTCAGAGTTCAACTCCAAGGAGAGAGAGTCCCTCAAGGGAGCTTTTATTGACACTTCCAGGTCAGATCTGAGCCCACTTTTTTGTAAGCTCGCATACCTCCTTGTACTTTGCCTTTCCACAGTTTTCAATTGTGTATTCACATACTTATTAGATATATATCTGTCTACCCATGAGACAGATAAAGCTCCGGGGCAAACATCATCTCTGTTTTGCTATCCAATGGGTCCCAGCACTAGCACACTGTCTGACATGTAGTGAGCACTCCAAAAGTGTTTGGGAACAGGACCAGCCAACAAAGGCCTGCCTGTGTGCCTACACGAAGGAAGGACCACATTCCATGGGAAAATTCCCAATACGCAGTCTAACCACTGCTTTATCTGTCCACGTTCTTGAAGAGCAGATAATCACAAAGAGAACTTGACAGGAGCCCTGCCCCCTGGGTATTGACAGCCTCTCGGGAGAGGCAGACAGCTGAATGATCACAGTTCAGAGTGTTTACCTTACACTGGAGTTCCACACCATGTGCAAGAAGAACACAAAGGACATGCACCTGAATTCTGCCTCTGCAGCCAGGGCAGGCTTGGAGGAGGTGACAGTATTACAGCTCAGTCTTAAAGATGGCGTAGGAATGATCCATGTGCATGGTGGGGAAGGAAGGTGAGAAGGGCATCTCAACCAAGGGACTAGCCCAGGTAAAGGCCACGGGAGAGTAGAAGCTCCAAATAACTGGGATGGAAAGCGCCAGGGAGACATGGTAGATATGGACCAGAAAGCTTTCTAATGGCCTTTTGGCTGTATATTCTACAACTCCTTGACTTTTAACAGCATCCTTACAAGAGCCCAATCACTAACAGAGTTGCTGCTAAGAAAGCATATCACCCAGGGTCTGAGGAGACAGTTAGCAAGAAAATCTATACGACCCTAGCGAAGTCACATGCAGAATATTGCATTTCGTTTGGGGGCACCTCATTACCAGGCAAAGTAGACAAATTGGAAGGAGTTCAAAAGTGAACAAGAAAAAATGATTAGGGGAATGTAGAAATTGATCTAGGCAGAAACATTAAAGGAAATAAATGTGTGTGTGTGTATGTAAGTGGAAGCCAGGAGGGGCCAAGGCAGCAGCCTGCTGCACGCTTGTAGGGGAGGAGGGTTGGAGTGGAGGAGAGAGTCTGGGGCAGAGCGTGGAGACCGGACCAAGCAGGGGGCAGGGGTTAAGCTAGGAAAGTGGGCATCCAGTTTGAGAGTGGTACTGGAGCCAGGGCACGTGCGCTCGTAACAGAGGAAACCTCCATCACAGGCTGCCAGCATCTGCCTGGGGATTGGCCCCTAAACAAGTCCTTTAAAGACACCTCAGCCATGGGAAATATGCCTGGAGAGCATAGAGCTGAAGAGAACTGGTTTAGAGGTTTGAATCCACCTTCTGATGTGGTCTACCTGTGTGATGCTAGGCAAGACCCTTAACCTCTGGGCCTCAGTTTCCTCTGAGGATGGTCAACACCCATGGATTCATGTCACTGGTTCTCACCACCCTCAGAGCCATGCTTGGCCTCACTGCGGCCATAGCTGAGGGCCCATCTTTTGTCCCTGCATGGCCCAAAGTGAGACTGTCCTAGGTTCTGACAGGAAGTCCTCCTTCCTTTCACTGACCTCATCCCTCTTGACTCCAATCCCCAGCTCCTATTAGATGCCTGGACTGAAGAGCACTACGTGCCCCCTATACCACCTGCAGGCACTGGATGGCCCCAGGATGGCCCCTCTCCCTGAGCTGGGGCCTAGAATCCCATCCAGGATCCACCATTCACTAACTGCATGAACAGAGGCGCATCACTCAACTCCCCTGGGCATCAGTTATCCTTCTGCAAAATGAGCACAGTAAGATCCACCACTCCAGGCACTTGTGAAGACTGAATAAGCCAGTGCATGTGGGACACTGAGCACAGAGCCTGACACACAGATTGCAGTCCGTGCGGGGAGTGGTCTCTGTTCCTTTTCTCAACTAACGACTCACCTGGTCCACCAGGCTCAGGCTGAACTCCTCCGAGGCACCTGAATCCTCCTCTGTTTCTGTTGACGTCAGTCCATTTATTGTTCACGTACGTCTCAGCTCTCATCTCCCGTTCCCCAGTGTCCTAGAACTGGACCGGGTGTAACTCTATGGCACGTTTCCACCCAGTTTGGCCCGTGTGTCCACTGAGTGTCCACAAGTCGGTCTTCCCGAAGCGCAAGGTCCAACCACATCACTATTTCAATAGCTCCTCAATGACAGCAAAAAAATGTGACTCTGTCAGTCTGGCATTCGATGGCTCTGACCTGGCCTGAGGCTCTTCCCTCCCTGTGTCTCTTTCCATGTGACCCTCCACCCCATGCCACCCCACACACATGCACATGGCTAACCCTGTAGCCACGGCTAATTCCCCGTGGGTCCCTGAACGTGCCACATGCCCTTGCATTTCCTGGCTTTAGCTCACAGTGCTACCATCACCTGGAACGCCCCACATCCTCACACAGAGTTCGTGGCAGGTTACTCCATCTTCCAGGCTCCCTCAGTTCTTTGTTTATATCCTAATCATTTATTCTCTCATTCACCAAATAGTATGGAGCATGTGCCTGTGCCAGGCGTGTATCACGCAGTCTGGAGTCTGGCAATGATGCATCTCTCCTCATCTAAGCTGTGAGCTCCTTGAGTGAGGAACTGATTGAGTCTCTTCATCTGTGGATCCTGAAGTGGACAGTCCACAAAAAGGAACAAGTTGCACTTTATAGAAGCAACAAAGAGGATGACACAATGCCAGAACTTCATGGAATCCATGACTATGGTATGATGCGGTGGCAGCGAGTGGCCAGAGGTGAGTCTGGAGCCAGAACTTGGAGAATCCTGAATGCCACACTCAGAAATTCCATTTTTATCCCATAGGCATCAAGGAGCCTCACTGAGCTGCTTTCCATTGCCCAAAGGTGCTGTTTTCTCTCTGCATCTTTGCACGTGCTGTTCTCTTTGGCTGGTATACTCTTCCCCACCGGCCTCCTTATCTCCTATTACAGAGATGGGCCAACAACAGCCTACAGGCAAACTCCACCCACTGCCTCTTTTTGTAAATAAAGTTTTATCAGAACACGGCCGCGCACATTTGTTTATGTATTATGCATGGCTGCCTTCACACCATATGGCAGAATACAGTGCTTGCAATACATACCATGTAGCCCATGAAGCCAAAAATATTTACTCTCTGGCCCTTTACAGAAAAAGTTTGCCAAATCCTGGGCTATGAGAAAGAAGGTAACTTGGGCTTCTGGGTCAAATTGAGCTTTGAATCCCACTTCTGCCACTTGCCAGCAATCTAGACAAGTCATTAGTTAAGTTAAAATGAGGTCATACCACATAGGGGCCCTGGGTAGGCCCCTAATCCAATGACCAGAGTCCTTATGAAGGGGGGAAATTTACATCTATAACGCAGGAGAATAACACCCACCTCACAGGGCTGTTGTCGGGATTATAGAGTGCTTAGCTGGGCACCCAGCAGAGGAAGAGAGAGAGAGAGCAACCGAGAGACAGACATAAAGAGAGACAGAGAGAGAGAGAAATCAATAAATGACAGGCGCCATGGCCTCCCAGGTCTACCACAGCTAGCTGTGTGTTTTAAGCCCCTAGGGGCTGCCTCTTTCTTTTGGCTGCCTTTCCTTCCCCTGAGCTGGAATCAGCCTCTCTTCCAGCAATTGCCCCCCTCTCAAATGTGGGCTCATAACTCTGTCCCCATTACGACCACGGCCGTCTCTCCATCCACTAAAGGTTAAAAGCAGCAGCCGCCAGATGCGTCCATGGCTCTAGCGCTGGGAGGGAGATCTTCTGTCAGCGTGTCCTGAAATTCTTTTGGAAGTTTGACAGGACTAAGGGGATTAATACATTAAAGCATTATTACAGCATTCACAGGGGATTTTCAAAAGACTTTACACCATGATCTATTTGTCCTGTTACATAAAACTCACATTAATAGGCTGATGGCAAGGGAAAAAAATTATCTGTGAAATCAATAACCTTATTTTTTGGTAAACACATTTAGCAGCCGAGCTGGTCATTAAGGCCTGCAGACCCTCCCACGGCGCTCGTCAACGAAATTACTCCTCAGGAATCCGTTTGTCGATTAAGCCCAGGGCTTGTCTGCATCCTCCAGCCCACTGATGGCAACGGGTAGGAGAGAGAGTGGCCGCTGCTGCCCTGCCCAGTTCACCCCAAGTCCTGCTGACCCCACACATGCATCTTCCCTGAGTCCCTGGTGTGGGATGGAGGGGAGGCTGTGGGAAACAAACGCCACCCTGAAGGGCAATGGATGGGCTCTGTGCTGCAGTGCATTCTGGGTTCCCTGGACCACAGTGGGGGCAGCCCTGGACAGGGCATAGATGGAGCAGAGCTTGGATTGCGCTATGGGGATAGACACAGGGGCTCTTTTTTTAATGCAGCTGCCCTCTGAGGGTTGATAAGGAGCCCTCCATTCTGCTGCCCCGAGAACACGGCTCATTTCTCCTGTTGGTGCCTGCCTGCTCTTTGCAAACTGCAAAGAAGAAGATAGCATCATAAAAAAAAATAGCTTGCCCTTATGTAGCACTTGCTGATTGCCAGGCGCTGTACCGAGCACTTCACATACATCCACTCATTTAACAATTACAGCAGACTTTCAAGGCAGGTTCTCTTATTATTCTCATTCTGCAGATAAGGAAGTTGGGAGGCAAAGAGAGTTTAAATGCTTGCCCAAGGTCATATGGCTGTTAAGTAACACAACCTGCATTTGAACCCAGGGATCAGGCTGCAGAGTCCCAGTATATAACAAGGACTCTATACGCATCAAGTTATCCAGCTAATAAATATTCGCAAAGATTGCTTCTACCGACGGAGCAGTTACCGAGTGTCTAAGAACTTGTGTCATGGCACATAATCCTCCCAGAAACGCTTTGACATAGATGTCATTACATATTACCACTTGTATATAAAGAAACTGAGGCTCAGAGAGATGAAGAAGCAGTTGGCTCAAAGTCACAGGATCTGCAAATGCTGAAGGTGAGGTTTTAACCCAGGAAGTCTGACACCAGAGCTTGGACTTGCAGCCAGACTCAAAGCACAGGGTCCTTCTGACCTCAAAGCAAAGCCATTAGGCAAGGTTCGGGCAGGTTAACAACACCCTCAGTATGAGGCCCAGGGCCCTGGAGATGAGAGGAGGGTGAAGACGCAGCCCCAGGGGAATTCTGGCCAAAGGGCTGAGCACTGAGCCCTGGCACAGAGCAAGGACACTACCCACATTTGGACTACGCTCAGCTCTAGGCTTCTGGAGAGTCAGATTTGCTGTTCTGATCACCATCATCGTAATCCCAGACTTAGCCAGAGCCATGGCAGAGAGTAAGATCTTTGTTAAATGAATTATTGAATGACTTCCCATTTTAGAAACGAGGAGACCAAAGCTCGGACAAGTGAGGTGACTTGTCCCAAATCACACACCTGGGATGTGATAAGAAAAGATTTGGATTTGTTTTTATCTTCTTCCTTAGGTTTGTTTATCTCCTGTCACAGTCCTCCCTGCTCACCTTTCTCCCCTCCATGCACGAGTGTAAGCATACACACACACACACAGGTGTGTGCTTTGACCACATCAAACAGATTTACACTTCTAGAAGGCAATGTACTCTCACTCACCACCGGGCCTTTGCATAAGCAGTTCCCCCTGCCTGGTACACTCTTCGCCAAGCTCCCCTTCACCGAGCTGATTCCTCTTCACCCTTGGAGTCTCACAATAGCTGTCATCACCTCTAGGAAACCTCCCTTGGCCTCAAAGTTGGGTCAGATCACGGGCCCCATCTCTCAGCGGCCACAGATCCCTGGGCTCTCCCATCTGTCAACGCCCTGCATTGTAATTGCCTGCACCCTCCAGACTGGATCTGCTAGACACTGGGTCTGTGATTTGCCCATCTTCACCCACCCATGCCTGGCTTGGGCTTTAATTAAAAGGTGCTGGAATGAGTGAACACACTCTTAGCATTTTCACATGCCCATACATACATACACACACACACACACATACATTGAGGGCTACTTATTGAGATATCAATTTGTATTTTTGTTTTCACTGTTAATTATTTTGGTTTATCATTGTATAACAAATTATCCCATAAACTTAGTGGCTTAAAACAACAGCAAACATTTTTATTTATCTTGCACAGTTTCTGTGGATCGGGAATCTAGGAGTGGCTTAGCTTGGTGGTTCTGGCTTGAGGTCTCATAAAGTTAAAGTCAAGACATTGGTGGAGGCTACAGTCAATCTGAAGACTTGACTTGGGCTGGAGGATCTGCTTTCAAGATGGCACCTCACATGGTTATTGACAGGAGGCCTCAGTTCCTCCCCCATGGACCTCTCCATTGGGCTGCTTGAATGTCCTCATGACATGGCAGCTGGCTTCCCCCAGAGTGAGTGCTCCAGAGAGAGCAAAGAGGAAGCCAAATATTTTTATGACCTACACCATCACACATTGTCACTTCTGCCACACTCTTTTTACTAGAATGAAGTCACTAAGCCTAGTCCATACTTAGGGGAGGGGAATTAAGCTCCACCTATCGAAGGATGAGTGTCAATGAATTTGCGGACTTATTTTAAAACTCTCACACTACCCCAGGATGCCAGAAAGAATAAAAGTCTTTCCCATGTACCCTACCTAGTAGGAAGCCAAATCTTAGGATTCTGAATCTGAACGCCCTGGCCAGAGAGGATTCTTAAGAGAGTCGGCATTTCAGAGCATGAAACCCAGATCGCTTGGGAGATAACAGCCCTCGCTCCTTGCCCCTCACCAACTCCACCCTTGCTGGGTGGAGAAAACAGAAGTTACTGACCGTGAAAGAGAGGGGAGCTCCCCAGAACTTAATGGGGAGGGGAGGGAGTATGGATTCTTCCTCCCAAATTCCAGCTCCAAAGTGTGGCAGAGCTCTGCCCCTACTCACACGCCAGGCCTCCGACAGGGGACACTGTGGGATGCCCATGGAGGGGGCTGCTAAGGACTGAGGGAGGCCTCAAAGGTAGCAGTGGGCGTCTTTGTGACATAGCCCACCATCCACTGAGAGGACCCTATGGGAACCCCCAGGAGCCCAAGAGCCCACCAGACAGTAAGACCAGGCTTGACCACAGCATCCTGACACCAAAGCTGCCCTAGTACCTTAGAGGTCATCAGAGGCTAAAGCCCCTTCTCCATTTCTAGACATCTGGGGCCCATGTAACCCCCCACCCCCATGCATTCTCATATGAACATAGGAAGGCTACGGTATTCTGTGCAGTTTGGTGTGAGACAGAAATTCTCTCCACTGTAGAGAGTGGGGCTCAGCAGAAGGATGTCATTTGCTTCAGAACAAATAAAATGTCTGAACTGCTCATTCAGCACCATGGTCTTCGTTCCTAAGGGCTCTTGAAATTCAGGCAGCATATTAATTAAACAAACAACAAAAAAAGAGGCAAGAGTGAGGAAAGAAAAGAAGGAATATATTTACTTAAGCCCTACTGTGTGCCAGGAAACTGATGTGTGCAGTCTCGCTTAATCTTTATGATGGGAGTTCTCATTCCCATTTTACAGTTGGAAAGGGACTGGAGATTTAGGAATGCCTTCTATGTGTCAGGCATTTGCGTGCAGCTGTGGAATCTTCCTAACAACTCTACGATGAGGTATTACTATCCACGTGTTACAGACAAAGAAACGGGGGCTCAGAGAAGTTAACAAGTAGCCCAAGACCACACAGTAAGAGATAGAGTCAGCAGCCCAGGGCACAGTTGACCACAATGGGCTGCCTCTCCGTGCTGAGAAAGATTGAGGAAGAATCTTTTGTTAGCATGTCATCATCTTTCCTTAAAAGAATCAGCATTTCTCCCCTGCCAAAAGTTGTCCACCGCCATCCTATCCTTGTAGCCCTCATGGCTTCCTGAGGAGTGTTGTGGGAAGAAGGGAGATGGGAGAGATGACTCGTAGGGACAGTGGAGATCCACTGTCAGCTCCGGGGAGTGAGTCTGTGGCAATTTGACAGGATTAAGGGGATTAATACACTAATGCATTATTAGCGCTTTTATAGGAGATTTTCAAAGAGTTGAGCACTGCCATCCCTACGTCCTGTTATATAAACCAGCCGTAATTGCCTTAATTGGCCCATTGTTGCTGATGGGAGCAGACAAGGAACAGGCCTCCTTGTCTCAGAGGCTGTGGTTCCCAGGCTGGCCACAGCTCCAGGCCAAGCCAAGAAAATCTGGGGAAACCAAGTCTGGGAGTGGACTTCCAACCATTCTGCCCTGTGGGATGTGCAATCCAGCGTCTCCGATCTCCGTGGTGTGGAGTAGAAAGTACCCTGCGTGTTGAGCACAAAGACCCGGATTCCATCCCCAACTGTACTGCTTACTGGCCAGCCACCTCAGCTCCCTGAGCCTCAGTTTCCATATCTGCCAACATAAGCAATAACTATATCCAGCTCACGGTGTTGCTGAGATAAGGCAATGAGCCAATGTTGACGAACATGCTTTGTCAAACAGACAGGCCTGTGCTGGCGGGAGGAAGGGTTATAATCTTTTTGGATGGATTGAGTTAGTGATTTTGTTTCTTGGTGTTTATCTGTTGAGAAAGAAGAATAGCAGTCCCTGGAGGGAGAGTAGGTGGATGTGCGGGAGGCCTGGGAGGTGTCGCTGGGGACAGGACAGCCAAGAAAGCTGAGGACGGTGGGCGGTGAGTTGTGAAGAAAGCCAGCATGCTCCAGCGCCGAGGCCCAGACACCTCAGCTTCCCTCCCACTGGCTGAGTAGCAGGTCACACGGGAAGTCGTCCAGCAACTGTGGGTCCTGGTTCCCTGGAGTTTAGCTATCCTTGCTAATTAAGCGCCTGGGTTGGACTCCCTGCAGGACGTGTGTGTCTTCAGCTCCATGGATGAGAATAATAATAGAATCCTAGAATCACAGCTTCAGAAGGGTCCGGAAAGGTCTTTTCCTAGAAACAAACAAACAAAACATCCTTTATCTTCCTCTCTACAAGTCTAGGCTGGGCTGCCGGAAAGATGGTGCCAATGGCCCAAAGCTTTGTTTCTGGAAAGGAATACCCTGCGTGGATTCGGACTTCGGGGCAATCACTCTGACCAAGATGCCAAGGATGAATTACAAGGAGCAAGACTGGCAAAGAGACAAGGTTGGAGGTGGATGCAGCAATCAGGTGAGAGATTGCGAAACCTGAGCTGAGGCGGAGATCAGAGCCGTGGAGCAAAGGGAAAGGGATTTTTTTTTTTTTTTTTGGTTAATGAAGAGATTTGAATCACTTAGACTTGGTGACCCACCCAGGAAGTGTGAGGGACAGAAATAAGGTGCTGTGGATAAATATATTTGCTTCCCCACTTCCAGGCACATAGTCGGATTGTGTGTTCTGCCCGCCTTGTGGTTGGTAGAGCCGTGTGACTAGCTCTGGCCGATGAGCGGGGTTGGAAGTGCCATGTGTCACTTCTGGGCTGAGCAATTAATTATCCGTGTGAGACCCTTCTGAGATCTCCTTTCTCTCTGACCCAGCAACTGGCAGAGCTCCCAATGGCAACTCTTCCATTGGCCTAGGACCCTGAGTGATCTCAGCGACCATAGCCCCCGATAACCTGCATTGGACCTGTAGCATGAGCAAGATGTGAACCCTTGTTGTTTCAGCCTCTGAGAATTTGGGGTTCTTTGCTATCAAAGCATAATCTAGTCTATCCTGACTAATATGGAAAAGGTGAACTTTATCGTCAGGGACCTATAAACACCGTCAGTACAGCAACATCCATATAAAAAAATAATAATCGCCAGTCCCAATCAAGGACTCCTTTGCTTTAAGCCAGACTCACTGCCTCCAAACTTGAAAAGCAATGAAGACTTCGAAGAGTTCGCCCGGAATTTCTCTGTAGCTAACTTTTGCTTTTTGGTCCAGATGCTGGGAGAGAGGAGCCCCGTGTGTGTTTTACATACATTAGTCACGGCGCACATGGTCCTGGACATTCGCCGTTAGAACTGGCCTCCCGTTTTAGCACGTGCATCTGGACCAAGCAGATAGAAACCTAGCTGTAATGAGTTTGCCCCTTGTCCATGACATCTGTGCTGTGTAGCAGGGGAAATATGAAAACACTTCAAATCCCAGAGTCTGTTTGCTTTCTGCACAGTAACTGTGATGACGTCTGGGAGCTCTGACTTGGTTTTAAACTTAACTTCCCAAAAAGCCCAAGAGAGAGGTTAAGGATGAATCAGGTACTTTTCAGAATCTATCGTGCTTTGATCCAAATTTGCATTTTTTTTCTCTTTCCACTGATAAATTGCCTAGGCTGAGACGGAGGTGGAACTCTCAGGAAAAATGTTGCTATCTTTATTAGAAGGGAAGCTAATGGTGCCTGAGCCCCCACTGTGCGCAAGCATTGGGTTGCCTGCTTTATACATTATCTCCTTCTATGCTCACATGAACTCTTCAAGGAAAGTATACTAATTCTATTTTGAGGGAAAGGCGTTCAGAGATATTAAATGCAAAACCCGAGTGCCAGAATATGAGCCCAGGCTGACCAACCCAAGAATCTGTGCTTTTCCCCCTATACCACACTGCCTTGGGATGCATGATTAAAGTCATGTCTTAATAAAATATGTATAGCCCACCAACTATGACTTCCTCAGGAAAACAGTGTGGTATTATGGAAAGAACACAGGTTGTAGAATCATTCGGACCTGGGTTCAAATCCTGAGACCACTATTTAGTGGTTTTAGAAGGTATAGTGCCCTTCTGAGGTTTTTTTTTCCCCAAAAAATGGAAGAGAAACTAAAGGGAAGTGGGCTGTGATAACAATAGAGTAAGCAGACAAATGGTCAAGATAATTTTGGATAGCGGTAATGGTTATTAGGGAAGGAAACCATGATGATGTTATAGAGGTGGAATGAATGGTGCTGGAGAATTGAGGTCAATTGCTCATGACTGAGTGGTCAGAGAAGACCTCACTGAGGAGAGGGTGTTTGTACTAAGATTTAATCAATAAGAAAAAGACAAATTTAGAGGATCTGGGCACGGAGCAATCCAGAAGAAAAAATAGCAGATAAGGATGCCTTCAGGTGGGAGTATGCCTGGTGTGTTTGAGGAACAGCAAAAAAGACCCATGGTGGGGGAAATAATGAGCAAGGGAAGAGTGGGGGGTGATAGGTCAGAGGGGCAGCCAAGAGAGCACAGTTCTTTGGCAATTCAGGAAATTCCAGGACGGGGCTTCTTTACCTATGAAATAGGAATGAGAATGACAACACCTTAACAAGCAGGTTCAGTGAGTCCATATTAGTAATCTATGACCAATACTGCATTTTTTAGGGTAATTCTAGCTGCTGTCTTGAATCCCTTTCTCACCAATGTAACAGGCCAATACAGGTGTTCTTGGTTGATGGGTATCCCTCTGATTCACTGACCCAGGCTCCTTCCATCTTGCGGCTCAGCCAGTCCATAGGGCCTCAGAGTTCTCTACATCTCGCTCATGAAAGAGGAAAGCACGTGTGTAGACAAGGCTTGGAACAAGACGCTGGCTTTGCAGCTCCTGCCCATGAAGGGCCACGTGGCTCAGGATTAGAGGAAGAAAAGGAGGTTCTTAGGTGCCCCAGGCTTGCGCCTCCCTTGGCCTTGTCACTGCTTCCACTGCTAGGTTCTTCTCCATCCTGAAACCCCTTTCACGAATTACCTGGCTCTAATCAGAGTGATTAGCAATTTGCAAAAAACTTGTGCCCTTCTATTGAATAGACTTTGGAGCTGTCTGTTTCCAGAGAATTCCTGGGAAAAGGCAGAGAGGAAGAGAAGGAAAGAGATGAACAATCAGAGGGACTAAGGTGAGGAGAGACAGACAGACAGACATTCAGACAAGGAGTTCAAGGTAAGACAAGGAAGAGCAAGTCAGGTGCAAAGTCCAAGGGGGAGAGGGGCAGGGAAGGAAGAGGGAAGAGAAGGATGGGCAGGTCCAGGCGGGGGGTAGGGATGCCAGGAGGAGAGACCGACAGACAGGCTGCCCATCCACAGCACAAGCAGAAGCTTCCTACGCCCAGCAGTGAGATGGAGATGCAGAGGCACCAACCAAGACAAGGGCACGGGGAGAGACAGATGGCAGCAAGTTCCAGGGAAACGTGATTCCAGTCACACCCGTTGAAATGGATGTCGGCGAGTTCAAGAGGCAGCAAAGCGTGGTATTGGGAGGAGGCGGGAGGGGAGGGCCATGGTGGAACTGGTTGGGTGAGCTTCTGCCAGGGACAGGGCTAGAGCGGCCGATGCTGAGATCACAGCAGCGAGGCCTCGGCAGGACGAGCCCTCCGCTCGCCCTCCCGCCACAATTGGACTCACCTGACAGTGGAATGAGTAATGAGTTCATTAAAACCTCCAGTACCCGTTCCTGAAAGGAAGATGAATGTGGCAGAGAGGAGCAAGGCATCGAACATGTGCCTGTGTGTGTGTGTGTGTGTGTGTGTGTGTGTGTGTGTGTGTGGTGCCCGCGGTACCCCTGGCACCCTGCTTAAAGCAAACAGATGGCTCTCCCCTGCTTAGAGGCTCCCCACAGCTCCCCATCCCCCTCAGGGGCAAGTTAAACCCTTGTCCTGGCATTCAAAGCCTTTCACGAGCTGGGCCTGCTGACCTTTTCCGCCTCCGTTTGTACCACTTCCCTCTCCTACTGGGCAGCCAGCCCTTCCAACCCGCTGGTAGCTTCCCACACAAACACGGCTGTTTCGTGAGGCTGTGTCATTCTCTGGGAGATCCTCTCTGCCTGGAGAGGCCTTCCCCTCCTCACAGGTGTCCAGATGGTGAACTCCTACTCTTCCTTCTGAACCTCGCTCCAGGGTCTCTTCCTCTGCAAGGCTGCCCGTGGGCGACAGAGCTGGTCGTGCCTCCCCTGCGACACTTGTGTGCCAAGAAGTCCTGTTCTGGAATTTATCGTTGTGAATATCCATTTCCATGGCTGAGGGCCCCACCGATGCCAGCTCCTCTGGATCTCTGGATCTCGTTAATCTCTGTGTCCACGAGGCATGCCCAGCACAGGGAGGCTGAGAGCAGGATTTTAGAATCAGGGAGCCCTGGATTCAAATCCCGGCTTACACCACATCTTAGGAGGTGGCACCCTGTGCAAGCCACCTCTCTGAGTCCCATTTTTATGGGACTTTGAAATGGGGATGAATGCACCTTCTTCCAGGGCTGCTTTAAGGAGAAAATAAGGCTGTGTTTGCCTGGTGGAGTTTTTTAAGATGCCGTCTTAAAAGTTGGCACCAGATGTCTGGGGACCAAGGGGTCTCTGATCTTTCTGATTATCAGTGTGGGTCGTCTTACCCCAGGTCGCTCTCCTGGTTCTGCCCCTCAGCAGCCATACAACCTTGCACAAGTGACTTCCCCTCCCCCGGCTTCACTTTCTTCAAATGGAAAATGAAGATAATAGTCATACCTACATACAGGGTCACTGCAAGAATTAAAGGAGATGGGGTAGGCTTGAAAGCTAAAATACCTGACAGCAACTCAGTAAATGTGAATGCGGATTTGAGACAACACCTCGGTGAACTATTTGAGTAAAATGAGACCAGAAGGCAGGTCTGGAGTTCGGGGCCAAGGGAGCGTGGACAACATCAGTAAACTGTTTTCCTCAGTTTCCTTCCTTCCTCCTTTCCTTCTGTCCCGCCTTCCTTCCTTCCTCCTTTCTTCCTTTCTGTTTGTTTATTTTAGAATTTGACCTGGCTTGTCGCGTGATGGTTCCTTTTTTTTTTTTTTAATGGTAGGCGTTTGATTGGTGGGCTGGCTGGCTAGTCGGTTGATTGGTTGGCTGTCCCACTGGTTGGTGGGTTGGCTGGCTGACTTGTTAGTAGGTGGACTGGGTGGTTGATTGGTTGGTTGTTTGACAAAGAAGGAGAGAAAGAGAAGGGAAGACAGGAGCCAGAGGGCTGGTGAGAGACCAGGAACTCCATAGGCAGACTGACCAGTGGGAAATGCCCACACGTGGGGCAGTCAACAGCTTTCAAGAACAGTAATGGCTACAGTCCTGGCTGCTTGCATTACCCCAACATAAGTCACCTCTGTGGCTGCAAACCCTCTGTACCAGCCACCCCACGTCCAAGACTGAATTTTTGTGGAAATCAAGTAATGAGCCTGAGTTCTATATTTTGGAACAAGAATGTATACAGACAGAAAGGCCATTGAGAGTAGGAACTGATTCAGTGTAAACAGAAATTCAGAACTAGAGATGCCCTCAAATCATGAGTCCCTGCCCCACCACACCACACCACGCACACACAAACACACACACACACACACACTCACTGCCCCAGACATACACGGAAACCACAGGGAGGGTTTTGGACTTTCCACTAATCATGAAACGAGGATCTAGGCTGATCTCACCCAACTCTTAAGGAGTAGGATAAGCCTAGCTGATACTTGAGTTGAATGAGAAAATGCACAGAGCTTGGCACGTAAAATGTGCCCAATAAGTGTAAGTGGTCATTGTAAGCCTCTAGTCTAAACAAAAGGATGGAGTTGGAATCAGCTTCATGGGAGTGACCTATTCAAACCCTTAGATGTTTGAATCACCCTCTCCCTTGCCCCTTCAGCACCTGATAAACAGCCCTTGTATATCTTCAGGACCTGGGAGCTCACTACCTACTCCAAAATCTAGCTTACTGTTGGACAGCTCTAACGGCGGGAAAGTCATCTTTATCCGGATGTAAAGCCCAGAGTCCTGTGACTTCCACCCACTGATCTTCCACAGACGCTGTCTTTTCTCACTTTTGGGGTTTTCTGTTGTTTCGGGTTTTGCTTTTTTGTGTCACAAGAAACGTTGAAACAGTTTTTTCCAACTGTGTAATCTTCCCCTGTCATTTTTGCAAGCTTTTCACAGGCCCTGCTGGCATCTTTCAAGCTTGTCTCTAATTCTAAATACATTAAAGAGAAAAAAAAGAAAGTGAAGTATTTGGAGTCAAATAAAAGTACCGATGATTTTTTTTCTAACTTGTAGGGCAACTGGCATGCTTTTACCTGGCATCCATCTCGTTTTTTTGTAAGCCTTCCCTACCCCAAGGGCAGTGACACAATGGAAACAGATCAGGACCTAGTGGCAGGGGGCCTGGGTTCTGATCACAGCACTGCCCCTCACTAGCTGGGTGACCCTGAGCAAGACACCCACCCTCTCTGAGCCCAGAAATAACAGTATCTATCTCAAAGCATTGCTGACAGATTAAAAGACACAGAGTACTTAAGCCAGTCTCTAGCACAGTGTGTACTCAATAAATGCCAGGGTTTTAAAAGAATCTCAGCTAATTTCATGGGGCTCTTAGCCTAAGTGAATACAATTTGAAAAACGATATTCAGTCCCTGAAACCAAGAAACCTGGAATCTCACTGGGATGGTTGGGTGGAAACATTTACCATTTGTTGATCCGTCAATAAGTCATAAGGAGCTGCGCTGTCCAGTGCTGAAACACGTTGGGGACGTGGGCTAGAAACCCAGGGCAGTACACTGAAGAGAACACCATTGACGGCAGACATATCTGAATTTAAACCCTTGCCTTGTGGCTTGGCCAAGTCATGATGCTTCCCTGAGCCGTGGTTTTCCCATCTGCGGAATGGGTCCAGCAGGAGTTCCCACTTCATGGAGTCATTGTGACGGCTAGCTGAGATAACTGCTATGGAGAACTGAGGAAGGGGCGCATGCTCACCGAGTAGCAGACCCCTGTCTTCCTACCCCTATCTAGAGAACAGATAAATGTGGTACAAAGCATATGGAAAGTTACCCAAATGTAAGGATTACCGTTAACAAGGCAGTTTAATGCAGGGGTTCCAGGAGAGGAAGCCAGAGTTAGACGCCTGGGTTCAAAGCAAGCCCGCCCCCCTGCTTTCCTTTAGGGAACTGTGAACAAGCTATTTAACCCAAGTGACCCAGCCTCAGTTTCCACGTCTGTGAAATGGACATCATAGTAATAGTTCCTTCCTCCCGAAATAGTTGTGAGAATTAAATGAGGTCTCATGTATAAAAGCACTCAGCACGTTGCCTGGCTCCAAGCAAGTGTACAATAAATGCCAGCCACTGGTTTTACTAATAACCAAAGTAACTGATCTCTCTGGTGTTTGTTGGTTATAATGGAAAGATCTGATCCCAAATCCTAGTTGTCTTTTACTCACTGTATGACCTTGAGAAAATCCCTTCCTCTCTGAGCCTCAGTTTCCTCATCAGTAAAATGGGAATGAAAACTCCTACCTTGCAGCACTTCTGTGAGTGTTAGAGGCAACATACAGTGTGTGCCCGGCACGTAGAAGGCACTCTACAAAAATCTGCAAACATGTTTGTATGATTTAAGACAAGCCATCTCAGTGCTTGGAGCATCACTGTCGTCCGTGGTGAAATGGAGATGTAATCCATCCTCCCAGGGCAGACGTGTGGAAGGAAACACAGTTATAGACGCACTGGGACAAAGCTCAGACAGGCTGCACCACTGCACAACCCTCCTCTCCTGGCAGCTGATAGATACGGTGGAGTCGCCGGCCCCAATCAGCTTTCACACTTCCGGGATCCAAGTTCAGGAGATGCTGCCCCCAGAGCCCGGTAGAATTATGAACCTTGTATATATGAAGGTCGTTGTATATGAAGGACACAACAGCCCACAGCTCTGTGCATCAGCACTGGGTGTGTGTGTATGTGTGCATATCTGTGTGTGTGTGTGGAGAGAAAGAGAGCAGGAGACCCATTAAGTCAAATGTAACTGGATCTCCAGGCAGCAGCAGCCCTGCCTCCTGGTATATAAATCTCAGAAATGGGCCCTGCCAGCTGGCCATGAAAAGATGGAGACTCCTGGCACACAGGCAGAGTCACCTGGCCTGGACTCCAAAGTCTGGTTGTGAGAGGCACTTGGGGAACCAAAAGAGATGGGAAGTGCCAGCCTTGTGGGCTGAAGCCCATAAGGGCAACCTCTTCCACTTGCCTGATCTTTCCCCCATCCCAGCCCACAGGCTATGGCCAGCCGCACCTCCACGCCATTGCTCCCACTGTTCCCCAGCCTGGCATGCCTTCCCCCTCCCTCTTCTCTGCTTACCGCCCCCTGCCCCTTGATCCACCGAACCTCCAGACATTCTATACCTTCCGCGAAGTCTTTGTTGAGCTGACAATTACCAAATGTATTTCTTCTGAACTTTTCACACGTGTTATTTCTCACATGCCTTGCAGCAATGTGTGATGTAGGTAGAGTCAGCCTGATTTTGACAATGAGGGAGACTCAGGTTTTCCGGCTGATCATCTCACCCGAGGCCACACAGGGAAGGTCTCCTGCTTATACCATAATCCTTCGTCTGCCGCATTGTGGATGCTCACCATGTGCACCACCATTTCTTTCTTCTTTGCATTTGTTTCATATTTATAAACCAATCCCTACCACCTAGCCCTGGACTCTACCCAAGGCAAAAGCATTTCCTAGTGGTTTGGTCAGCGTGCATGTGTTGAGGGTAAGGATCGTGGCTCTGCCCATCACATGTCCATCCTCTAGGCCACCCAGCTGCCAGATAAACATGGAGGAGAGACGGGGAGAACTTACCCAGCTGTACATTCTCTTCTTTCTCAAGACTCACTGACAAACCCGCTCCCCAGCTGCCCGGGCACCCTGATGGGGCCACGTGACTATTTCTCACCAATACAATGTGAACAAAAGCGACGTGTGCAACACCGCCTGGCCAGGTAAAGAGCGGATGTGACCTCCCCATTATCCATTTCCCTGGGCGAATAGAGAGACCTCCATGGACTAAAAAGATACCAGAGCCACGAAAGAGAAGGAACCTGGATCCCTGAATGACTGTGCGAAGCAGAGCAAACCCCCCTCCCACCACCCCGTACTGAACTGTGGCATGAACAAGAAATGATGCTTGATTCTCTGCTAAACCACTGAAATGTTGGGGTTGTTGCAATAGAGCTAGCCTACCCAGACCAATAAAATACGCACACACAAAAATTTCTGTCTTTCTGATCCTTCAGTTGAGGAGTACCAAAGAGATGTTTCAGGCCAAATTGTAGAGGCTGTGTTTGCCAGTGTTCATTAAGCCAGTAAAGAATTTTAAGGAAGACGAGCGATTTTTAGAAGGAAAGGAAGGAAGGAAATGGCTTAAACTACCAACTACCATATACTGAGCACGACTGTATGTACTAGATACTGAATGCCAGCACTTCATTAACATTTCATCCTCCCAAAAAACACATTCTCCATTTCACAGATGAGGACACTAGCTCCCGGGCTGCCCAGCAGCTAAGCGACAGAGCCCAGAGTCAGCCCCACGCCTGCCCAGCTCCAAAATTTGAGCTCTTCATTAAACCATATCACCTGTTAAGTTTAGTTTGGCACAATGTGTTTTCATATAGTTTTTTTCAATAGTGGCTATATGTTACTTTTATAATAGTAAAAGAATATACTTACACACACCCAAACAATAAAAATGAAAAGTTAATCTGGCCACAGAAGAGGAACCAGAACTAAGAGCTCAGTCAACATGGGGCTTGTCCTCTTGGGTTAATCCTTTGAAGAAAAAGCTCTCGTGCATTCCTAAATGATGGTCCAGCTGAGGGAAAAGGACAGTAGCTTTTACCGCAATTTCCGTTCATTCCAGGAAAATCAAGTTTTCACAGAAGTCTTGTAACAGGCAATTTGTAAACAGTATCTGTGTAAACTGATTCCCTTCACTTGTCAACCAGATTGGGTTTGGGTAACCAAGTGGAGGTTCTTGTTGTGTTTGATGCAAGGAGCCCTCTCTTCTGCTCCCCATGGCTTTTCCCCCAAACCCCCTCTGTTTCGTCTCTGCATCTGTTTATGTCTTCTTGGTTTTCAATTTCTTAATGATGTTTTAACGAGATGCCAGTTACACATGCAAATTAGAAGGAGACGACATTGAGAGATTGCTACCTGGTGGTAAATTTATTAAAATCAAGGCGGTTTTAATAACTTCCTTGCATATGCATCCGCCTCCATGTCTGTAATATTAGTTTGGGGGGTTTTTCTGAACCTTCCTATTAGAGCAAGTGTATTAAGGAAGTATGAGGTGAAGTCGTGGGAAAGAAATGTAATTGTTTTATGAATGTTGGTCTTGTTCCTCAAAATGGATTGTACAGGAATAAACTATTCTCTTCTACTTTGGGGGAATTTGTCCAGCTTGATCCTTCTGTTTCTTGGAATACATGCAACCACTCCCATAAATCCTCATCATCATCACCACCATCATCATCATCATTTCCTCACTCCTGATGTTTGCTGCCATGAGGAGGATGCCCAGGAGTGTAATCTTCCTGGCCACCCTCCACCCATCACTCACTGCTGCCCTGGGGGAGAAGCGGTACATGTAAGCCAAACGCTTCTCTCTCCTTTCTCTTGGAAGCAAGCTGCCTCCGGGAAGAAGGTGCCCCATCCACCACTGCAAGGTAGAGAGGGCTTCCTGACTCAAGGTTCAGCCTTGGGAACCGTACTTGCCCAAGGTACAAGCCGCATTCTCCAGCATCAGCTTAACAGCGATAACAGTGGTATTTTTGTTGCTATATTGCTTATCTCTTGATTTTTCCCAATTGGTTCAAAACTTAGGGAGGAGGAAAGATGCTACGTATTGAGTCTCCTCAAAGCCCAAACAGCCTGCGGTCACCCCAGATGCCCCCTGTCCTCCCATCAAGTGTGTCAGTGAGTCCCATTGAGTTGAACTGGGAGAGGTCTTGAGTCCTCCTCTCCTCTCCACCTCAGTCACGAATGCCTGGTCTGGGCTCCTCAGCTCGCTCCTGGGTTATTACGACAGCATCCCTCGAGCCTCCCCGCCTCTGTCTCACCCCTCTTCCTTCCCAAGCTCCTTCTCCACACTGCCCAGAGGGATCCTCCCAGAGCAGAGCTGCGGTCACGGCTGCCCATTATCTAAGGCAAAGCCCCGACTCCGAATGGGGCTCCCAAGCCCTGCAGGTCACAGCCTCCAAACCCTCCTCCTTCTTGCCACATTGGACTCACCTCTAATCTCAATCACGTACCTGCAGTCACCTAGACAAGGAAACTGAAGCTTAAAGAAGTTAACTAATTCAGTCAAGTTCAAAACCAGAAAGATTTGGTCATTGTTGGAATAGAAATACAGCTAAGACAAAGAATGGTAAGTAAATTCTGTTTCTTAGAAGAGATTTCTAGAAATTCGAGGACAATGGGGCCTGTTTGGGATCAGATGGCAAGAACGGAGTTATTCATTTAAAGCACTCATGTAAATTTACTGAGAGCAGCAACTCTGTCTATCACCTAGAACCTAGAACAATGGCCAGCTTAGATTAGACACTCAGAAAACTTCATTAAATAAAGTTTCATTGGAAAGAAGACTGAATTCGGAGTTAGCTGTCTTTGAGTCAAGTCTCAGGTTTGCCAATTACCAGCTCTTTAATCTTGGAGAAGTCCCTTCTTCTCTGGGAGCGTCAGCTTCCTCATCTGTAAAATGAGTTTGTGTTACCAACCTGACGAGGTCGTGGTGAAGAGCGACTGAGACACAGCATGTGAAAGCATTTTATAAACTAATTTTATACAATGTGAGACTGAGTCTGTGCCTCCCTCTCTGGGGTCTTCTAGACCGACTCACATTTGCCATGGATGTGTTAGATTCAGAAATTTCAATCTGAGCTTCAACATCAAAACTCACATTCATAAAGAACTTACTTCACTGAAAAAAAAAAGAAAAAACAGCCCATCAGCCTCTCTAATTTGAATCATGGGAAAAGCATGAAGAGAATCAATTTTTATATGAAAATTGCCTTCGAAACTGCTGCAGCTTTGTTCTCAATCAGGAGTTTATAACGATGCAACCCGACTTCTGTTTGTGTACTTGATTTGGTGCTGGTGTGCGTACGGGTTGCATATATTTGATTTTTATGGTGTTTTTTATGTTTGCAAACAGCATTCTTTAACCTGAAATATCTCTCAGTTTAAATGCCAGTCGTTAAATACGCAAAATGGCCAATCAATTTTTTGCCGTGCATACGGTCAATTCTTGGTTTTGTGTGAGCACTGAGAGCAGTCGGAAAGAAATCAAAGGAATAAAGAGAATCAGATCTGGGCAGAGGGGGTGGCCTTAAAGAACATCTCCAGTGCAGCCTCCTCAGTTTACAGATGGAAAACTGAGGCCCAGAGAGGCAAAGGGTCTTACCCAAGACCACACAGCTAGCGAGAGAGACAGCCTGGATGAAAACCCAGGACTCTTGCTTCTCACTCTGTGCTCATCTGCAGTGTCCCCTTGTTCCCAGAGACGTGAGAGCCGCCAGCATTTGGTACATGTCAGAAAGACCACAGCACTTATCAACGACTTAGAAGCGGAAACAGGGGGGTTCCAGGCAGACAGCCACCGTGCCTGGGGGACCAGGCACCCACAAAGCAACGTCTTTGTTTTATTTTGATAGAACTTACAGGCAATTGATATTCCTATACTTAAGTACAGGAACTTCCCATCCAAGAGAGAAACAGAAAGTCGATCTTTTCTTTATCTGCGGATTATCCTTGCCTTTGTTTCTCATCCTTATGAAGCTCATAAAGCACAGGCTTTGGGGTCAGCCAGACTCAGCTCTAGGACCCTGGGCAAGTGGCTTCATGTCTCTGGACTTTAGGCTCCTTGTCTTTAAAATAAGAATAATAGCTCCTTCAGAAGGTGGTTGTGAGAATTAAAAAGTGCCTCATGTAGTAACCAGCCCAGAATAAGGATCCCATAAATGTTGGCCCCCTTTCTGGCTGACTCCCCCCAGTTTATAAAGTTTGGAAAAGAAATGCCTTATACACTGTAAAGAACTATGCCACAAAAGAAGTAAATGGCCAGGTGAGGACACCAGCTCCCAGCAAGCATGTCGCTGGCAATGGACCACCTCATCTATAATATTCTCCAACTGCTCCTCCTACCCTTTTCTTGCATTAAAAAAAAAAAAAAACTTAATTCCATTTATTGGTCAACTTTTCCCATGAGAACCCATCTTTAATTTAATCATGTAAATCAATGGGAAAATCTAATTCACTTTAGAGAAATTTGCTTCAAGGCTAGCCTTATGGGAATGGCTGTTCCTTAAAGTGTATCGCTAGCAAGTGACGTGTGTCTTTATCACAGCTACAAAGGGATATAAATTAATCTCTAGCCCATTTTGGGAAATAGAGACTTGATTAAATAAACGGGGGCTCTAGTGATCCAAATGATTTGTCATTTTCAGACACCGATTTTAATGCTAAATTTTAGCTTTCTAAAACTGTAGATTCCATTTATGTATTTAATATTCAATTTGCCTGATTATCACCATATGAGTTCCAAATCTACTTGATTTTTCTAATACTTGTTCCAAAGTCTGTCTGGCTTTAGTTTGTGGAGTGCACCCTGAACAAGGAAAGGATCGCTCACTTCCAACGCTGAGTGTTTCTCTTTTCAGATGGGCAATGATCTTGATGTTGTATCATTTTCTTCCCAGGGGAGCCACCACCTGCCCAGCCTATGGATTTATTGTGTGGGTCAACTAAGAGAATGCATGTGAAAGAGTCTAGTAATCCTTACATACTGTTCTTGCACGGAACAGTGATGGACAGGAAATAAAAGACTAAGTCCACCCTTATACCTCTGTGGAGGAGTCTCCATACGCCAGCACTCTAGAAGTAGAGAAACAGAGACCATTACATTTCATCTTTAGCCTTAAGGAGCTTATCATCTACTGCAGCAGAGAGGTTGGTAAACAGATGCTCATAACCCAGCACGATATATGCTCCAATAGTAAGAGCCCACAGAAGGTGCCCTTGACCCACCCTTGGAATCAAAGAAGCCTTCTTGGAGGAGGCTAACTTTAAAGGCCAAGTCAGAGTTAGCTAGTTAGAGGAGAGGGAGAGTCTTCATTCATCTATTAAATGCAACGTATTTGATTATATACTACATCTATTATACACTTGGCCCTGAAGAAGGCAAGGAAAGTGAAACAGACATTTCTGCCACTGTGTCAGTCTGAGGTCCCATCAGGAAAATGGACCCACCCTAAGTATGATAAGAAGAAAGGGTTTAATATGGGAATTAGGGTTTACACACATGAGGGAGGAGCTTGGGGAGGGGAGGTCTAGAAGCAGGTGCCAGAGGATCAGAGAAGCAGTCACTAGAAGTTTCAGCCCCAAATTCTGGAACAGGTGGAGAAGCCAGAGTCTGCCAGGAAGGCTAAGAAGCCATACATTCAATCGCCAAAGTGGGGACTCGAGAACAGGTACAGGAAGCCGCCGTCTCTGACCGCCGTGATAACAATGGCTTTTGCCTTACCTCACCGTCTAAAGCCCCTGCAAGGTTCCTCTCATTGGCAAACTCGAACCTGGATCCCTACTGCGAAAGGGATTCTGGGAAACAAAGTTCTCGGCTGTGGATGGGAATGGTAGCGATGCCAAGTCACCAACAAATAGCCCCATAAGCTGCATTTAGGGAGCCCCAGTCTAAAGGAGAGGCGACATTAATCAAATAAGCACAGCAATATATATACAAACTGTGAAAAGTGTTGCGAGAACCCATAGCCGGTGCCTGATCCATCCACCCTGGGGGATGATGAAAGGCTTCCTTCCTCTGCGAATTCACAACTGGGCTGGGGTCTGATGGGTGGGAAGATGGCAGAAGTGGGCCTCAAATATTATGTCCCCATTTCTCTCTTAAACTGATCCTCCACAGGTGGCGCTTCTTCCTTCTACACGGTTCAAGAAAAGATCTGTCCGACTCTCCCCAAGAGAACAAGGAAAGGTTCATTGCCCTGAGAATAAAGGGTCAACCCAGGCTAAGAGATCTTCTGACCTCAGGAGTCATAAATAGAAATCCTGAGCCAAGTCTCCGAGGCGGGCTTCAGCCTGGAGGTCTTCATCCTTAGACGCACACCTGAACAGTTTGGGGCTCCCAGCTGACCTGGCTCTGGGCCCCTCCCCTCCCAGGGCTGCAAATGGATGAAAAATTGTATCATTAAACTCTTTGATGTTCTCCTGTCTAATTGAACCTGTGAAATTTCCTAAGGTTCTCCAGCCTCCAAAAATTCAATTTTCCATGTAATGCATGGTGACGTGTCAATAAATCATGCTGTAAAATAAATGCATGGATTCTTTTGTGCGGGAGCGAGTGAGGAATAAACCTTTTGTAATTGATAAATAATGTCATTGGAATCAATAGCTGGCAGAGGAGTTGGAGGAGTAAGCCTGAATCATGTATGAGTGCTCCGGGGTGATCAATGCCTCCAAAACAGCCAGGAGCTCCGGAGCCAAGTGTATAAATTACTGCTTTAATATTACAGCAGGGTTTAAAAGATGGGTGCGTTACTAAGCGCTGGCAAGACGGGAAGATGGGTCTGGGGTGTGGGTGGGGTGAGTTCCCTGATGGGCACTTTTTGGAAGGCTAGTGGGGCCCCTGCAGATGGTTAGCAATGGAGATGAAACGCAGACTGTGAAAAATGGGACTTGGTCTGGAGACAGCATGATTCCAGCTCTGGCCAGTCCTGCTGTTGGCCCATGTTGGCGGCAAGAGAAGGGATCTGCTATGGGAGCCGTGGATGCTGCCTAGAAAAATAGCCTAGCTGCCCTCAGACACCTGGATGATGCCCGGGGCTGGTGCTGACGTACAGGATGAAGACAAGCCTGGGATTCGTTGAATGAGGCTCCGAGTGGCAGCTGCAGATGGTGCTGGACCACGAGGATGCTGTGCAACGGTCAGGAGCTCCAGCTTGAGTCAGACTGCTCAGCCCTGACACAAGCTGTGTGACTCTCAGCAAGTTATTTAACCTCGCTGCGCTCCAATCTTCTCCTTTGCAAAACAGGGGCTAACAATGCCGACCTCACTGAGTCATGAGCGTGAAATGGAATCGGGTTGTAAATATCCTAGCTCAGTGTCTGTTCCCACTAAGCACTAAGCAAGTTGGAGCTAGAGTCCTTCACCAGGCAGTAATATATTGTTTCAGGCACCATATGGGCACACTCCTTGTATATCTTATTTAATCCCCACAACAACCCCATGAGGTCATTATTATTATTATCCCCATTTCATGGATGAGGAAACTGAGGCTCAGAGGAAGTCCAGGGCTGTGCTCTTCACCAGGAAACTACTGCAGCATCACTCCTGCTTGGGAACCTCTCCCAGAGGGCTGCGCTGATGGGTGCTCCCTATGGTGGTCTTCAGGCCAGCCCACCTGCCTAACGGGCAGCCTGACGGACAGGAGAGGGCAGAGGACTCAGAGTCAGGCAGCAGTAGCTTCAGGTCCCAGTTCCACCACGGTGTGCCTTTGAGCCGTCACCCCTGCTCACTGAGCCGCTGTAGTTGCCTCGTCAGTAAAATCAGAGTGATAATTCCTGCCTCTCGAGGTCATCTCCAAGCAGTGTGAGAAGAGCAGCACGGGAACTGGTGGCCGAGGCCGTCAGGCAGGTGAGCTCTAGGGTCAGCCTGGGCAAATCCTGGCTGGCTCAGCTCTGCCTGGCCATGCGCTCTTGGGCCCCACCAGAGTCTCTGTTTCCTCATCTCTGAAACGTGAACCATGACGCCAGCCTCCACGGACTAAACTGAGAATGAGACTGAGATGACCGATGTAAATCTCCTTTGTAACAAGGGCCTGCAGCCAAGTGGGCCCTCTAAGAATACTGGGTCTCCCTAACCCCCTTTCTCCTCCCCAAGACATTCAGAAGGAACCCCAGCGGAATGTGCTGCACAACGCCAGGGGGAGCTGGTTGCATCCATTGCCGCATAACGGGGTGTGGCAGCCAGAAGAAATCCGACCAAATCTATGGATTCAGCTTAAAGTCATCCTGCAAAGGGCCTTCCCAGGACCAAAGTCAACCCCACCCTGTGTTTTCTCTTGCCCCCTTATGCCCCCCTCTCATAGCACATTGTCTGCCACTGTAGAACTAAGCACCAACTTCCTGGGTAGAAGGTCCATTTCGCAAGGCCAGGTATATTGTGTCTTAGGTTGGTTGGGTTGCCCCAGAAGCAAATTTGAGACTAGGATTCAGTACAAGTGGTTGATTTAGGAGGCAACCCCAGGAAGAACCCACGGAGGGATGGGGAAAGGATACACGGAAAGAGAGACAAGAAGGCTCACTGAGGAGCAGGTTGCCACTGTGGGCAACCCGAGCTTAGGCTCCATGGGGATGTCTGGGAGGCAGTGTAGGACATGCCCCAGAGGGGTCCCACGTGACAGGCGAGGAAGCTGTGGTAGTTGTACACTAGCACCCATCTGCACTGGGTAACTCGCCAGCTCTGCCAGCCCGAGTGACGCCTGGGTTCACGTGCTCCAGCTGCCAGAGAAAGCCTGCAGGGAGAACAGCACAGGGGTTCACAGTAGAAAGCCATCATGCATGGGGAGAGTGAGCCTAGTTGGTAGAGCATCTGCTACACCTTGTCTCCCCGGCTTATCTCTAACGCCCTGGAGCCCTCCCAGTACCTGGCCAGGTACTTGCTTTACCAAATGGAATGAATGAGAAGTGGTCCCCTGGGTCAGAGCTGTGGCATGTGCGTGAAGTGCAGGTCTGAAACTTCCACTTCAGAAGCTTAGGAGCAGTGCTGTCTCAGGAGCACTCGAGGGGAGGGCGTGCTTTCCTCTGCCTGGGCTGGACCGCTCCGGCACAGCATCCTCTGTCTGAGGGCCAGGCAGGTTCAGGGTCTCACCCATGGAGGCAGTGGGAAGCCACAGCACACGCTCTCCTTTCTTCCCTGGTGGGCTGCTATGAAAGGGGACAGCTGGTCGGGGAAGCTCTGGAGGTCAGGAGGAGCTTCTCCACCGTTATAGGCTACCCTCTGTATTCACACAGAGCCTGCACCCTTGCAGGCACCCAAGAACTGTCCGAGGAACTGAGCTGGATTAATGCAGAAGGTAGACGGAAATAGAGTTCAGTTTAACCACAGAATGACTGTCCTAGCCCTTTGTGACAAAATGTGTCTGTGTGACTAACATGTCTGTTCACTTAGGACTCCACATGCCAGGCTGAGCTAGATGATAGGGGCTCAGGGATGAGTGAGACAAAGTCCTTGACCTTGAAGTCAAGTGGAGAGTGAGATACATCAAATAATAATTCAAGTGCGGCGTGATATACACTGCGACATCGATACATAGGGGAAGATTACGGGAGCCTCGGGGAAGGACGGATTGTCAAATTGCTGGGGGTTGGTCAAGAAAATTTTCACACGCTAATATGTTCATTTATCTGTTCATTTACTCATTTATCTTTCATGCCAAGTTCTGAGCAGAATGGACATCCTCCCTGTCTCACGGAGCTCCCTGTCTCATGGGGATCCATTAAGAAAGCATTTACTTTTTTTCGGACACTATAACTCCTCAGTTGAGGGAAACAATAGAAAGAATAAACAAATGGGACTTCATCAGACTAAAGAGCTTCTTCAAGGCAAGGGAAAACAGGATTGAAACAAAAAAACAGCTCACTAATTGGGAAAAAATATTTACAAGCCACTTATCCGACAAAGGGTTAATCTCCATAATATACAAAGAACTCACACTGCTTAACAACAAAAAAACAAACAACCCGATCAAAAAATGGGCAGAGGACATGAACAGACATTTCTCAAAAGAAGATATGAATATGGCCAATAGACACATGAAAAGATGTTCATCATCGCTAATCATCGGGGAAATGCAAATCAAAACTACACTAAGATGTCACCTTACACCCGTTAGATTGGCAAAAACATCCAAAACCAAGAGCGACAAATGTTGGAGAGGTTGTGGAGAAAAAGGAACCCTCATACACTGTTGGTGGGAATGCAAACTGGTACAGCCACTATGGAAAACAGTATGGAGATTTCTCAAAAAGTTAAAAATAGAAATACCCTATGACCCAGCCATCCCATTACTGGGTATCTATCCTAAGAACCTGATATCAGAAATCTCAAGAGTCCGTTGCACCCCTATGTTCATCGCAGCATTATTTACAATAGCCAAGACGTGGAACCAGCCGACATGCCCAGAAACTGATGATTGGATAAAGAAGATGTGGTATATATACACAATGGAATACTACTCAGCCATAAAAAAAGACAAAATTGGCCCATTCACAACAACGTGGATGGACCTCGAGGGTATTATGTTAAGTGAAATAAGCCAGTCAGAGAAAGACGAACTCTATATGACTCCACTCATAGGTGGAAGTTAGTATATTGATAAGGAGATCAGATCGGTGGTTACCAGGGAAAAGGGGGGGGTGGGGGGAGGGCACAAAGGGGGAAGTGGTGTACCCACAACATGACTAACAAAAATGTACAACTGAAATCTCACAAGGTTGTAATCTATCATAACATTAATAAAAAAAAAATTTCATATAAAAAAAAAAAAAAGAAAGCATTTACTTTTTAGTCTTTAGAGTCATGCCAAATCCTATCTATGCCCTGGCTCTGGGACATTGACTAGAACTGCACCCTCCTGCCATCAGCTCCAGCAACCGGTCAACTCCTGCTCATCTTTCAACCCCAGGTCAGGCATCAGGGGCTCGAAGAAGCCCTCCTTTTTGCTTTGGGCTGGAGTAGCCATACCTCCTTCGTATTTACTTAATCTCAGCACCCATCACCCTGTATTGTACACTTTCCTTCCTCTCTGTTTAATTAGGATTAGATTGTGAACAACAAAGCAGAGACTTAGCAAAGGTGGACATAGTTTTCCCAGGTGGCTATGTTGGTGCTCTAATCCCCTCGACCTGGGTTGCTTCCAGGCCACCATGCTCCCTTTCCCGAGGGTGGCCCTCCCCTTCGTGGTCTCTGACAAAGTCTGGCCAGCCATTCACCAAATCCTGTCCTTTGTCTTCCCGAACACACAGCTAAACTAAATTTCCCAGACTCCCTTGCGGTTAGGTGCGGCCCACTGACTAGGTTCTGGCCAGCAGAATGTGGACAGAAGTGTCCCTTCCAGGCCTGGCCCACAAAACCTCCCACAATGGCCCTCCCTTCTCTTTCCTCATCTGCCTGTTGGACTAAGAGGATTCTGAGGGCCTGGAAGAAGGCAGAGTCACAGGACGGAAGGAGCCCATGTCCCTGCATCACCAGCAGACCAAGGATGCCTGAGATGAACTGTCACATGAGTAAAGCATAAGCTTTGTCGTGTTGAGTTGTTTATAGCAGTGACTTACGGAGATGGACACAGACCTTCATGTCACAGATCCCCCCTCAAAGAAGAGCTTGTCGCCCAACTCCTGGAAGTGTTATCACCACACAGCCCTCAACTGTCATCCCCTTCAAGAACGGCCTCTGCTGCAGAAAGCCAGCCCACCCAGTGCCGTGCCCCTCCTGGGGTGGCCCACAGCCAGTGACTGGCTGAAGCAGACATATAGAGGGGTAGAAAGGCCCACCCACATGAAAACGGCATCACAACGGACCCCTCCCTCTGCCCAATCCTGCTTCCCCCCTCTCCCTTCCATGAGTGTACTCGTTGATGGCAAGCCCTAATTAGCCTCCCACTAAATTCCACACACTCAATTCCATTTCCACTTCTGCCTCCCAGGAAACCCAACCTGTGATACTGACCCTCACTAACACATGGTCTGAGAGAGTTGTTATGGCTCCAGCCATCACATCCACATTCCAGGCAGCAGCCTGGAGAAATGCGTAAAGAAGATGTCACCTTCTCAAGAGGGCTTTCTAGAAGTCTCATTGGCCACACCAAACAGCAGAGGAGGCTGGGAAATGTATCTTTATTCCGGGCAGCCCTGCTAAAAACCACTCATTAAAAAGAGGGGAGACTCGACGTGGGAGGCGACAGGCCATCTCTGTCACGCAGCCCAGCCAGGGCTAAAAAGGACTCATGTTGGCCAAGCTCCTACCCTGTGCTCAGGCCCTGGGATAAGTGGTTTATGTGAATTATTGCGTTTAAACCTTACAACAACCCCCCACGAGGTAGGGGCTGTTATCATTGATCCCCTTTTACATATAGAGATACAGAAGCTTAGGAGCCCAGGGTCAGGCAGCAAATCCAGGACAGAGTTGGGGTCTGACCTTGACTGTTTCGAACCTTGGATGCTCCACTCTTAACCAGTGGGTGATTCTGCCTCCTCACGGACCTGGGAGCTCCTCAGAGCAGGGAGCCTTCTCAGCCACACTTAGACACACAGCACCTAGAAGAGAGCTTGGCACCCAGCAGCAACCTAGTCAGTATTTGCCGACTGGGTTGAAGGGGTGGGGGAGGGGAGGGAATGGGGTAGGCCTTGCCTGGGGCCATGGGATGACTTGTGGAGCCATTAACTATGAACTGAGGTAACCATTCACCGAGATAAGGAATTAGGGAGGAGGAGGCAGAGAGAACACGGTTCGATTTATACCAGCTGGGTTTAGGTGCCTGTGGGAACACCCAAGGGAAGATGTCCAGTTGGCAGTTGGACCTACACATCTGAAGCACCGGTGGGAGATCAAGTCTGGAGCCGCAGGCAGGAGCCTCCCGCACTTGGGCAGCCGTCTAGCCAAGAGTGTGGCCAAACCCGCCCAGAGAGAGGGTGTGGCGAACCCACAGTCACATCCATAAACCTGAGCAGAGTTTCCAATTAACAACATCACTCCCCAGCCTTTTTCTTTTGCATTCCGCCTCCTGGGTTAATTTCCCTATTTCCTCTTTCAGCCCATTTTGAAGGATGATTGGTTTTCTGGGCAAAGAGCCCATTTTTTGTGTGTGTAATTTTAAGGTCTTGCACCATCCCAAACACTTACCAGATATGGGCCATATATAAATATATGTCTCCAATATATTTATATACACACCCTCCCGCCTTAATGTACGTGCAACTGGGTCGTTAGGATGGCCGTGAAACGGACGTACATTTGGGTCAAAGCAATGCACAGACGCCTGTGTTACTACCTGGCGGTTGTCATAAAAACACCAATAAGAGGGAGCAGAAGTGTGTTTGACTGGGAGAATGATTCTTGTTTCTTTTTCATTATTCTTAATAAAAGGAGATGGTGCCGAAAAATTGTGTTTCCTGGGTTATTTTCCCCCAGAGATCTTTTATAAAACGTGGAATACATAACAGACCGTGTTGCAGGCAAATGTCTCATTAAGAGAATATAGTTAGAAAGAAACAGTAACCAAAATGAACAGTTATTTGCTTTATTTTTTTTTTTTACCCTCTGTAAAATGGAGAAATTGGGTGCGATATGGATTTAGTAACAGCCCTCAAACAATCCTGGGGGAACGTGAGGCTGCGCTCTGAGAAGGCGGCTCTGGAAGAAGGCAGCAGCTTGGGAAGGCACATTACAAGCTCCAGGAAAAGGCCTCTGTCCTCTAAAGAGGCTGCGTACCTTTTCCAACCAGGCTTCATTCAACCAGGTGGGTATAGGTTCCTTATCTCTCTCCTTTGCTCTCTGCATGTCCCTCTGGATGATCCCAAACTCTCTCAATACATCAGCTAATCACTCCAGAGCTCCATCTCTGACTCACTCTTCAGAACTCAAGGCCCCTGTGGTCCAAAAGCTTCCTGGCCATCTCCACCTGAATGCCCCCTGGCCCTTCAAAGTCACCACGCCCCACACCGAGCTCATCATCTGCCCCCACTCCCTGCTCCCCCAGGGTTCCCGTCTTGGAGGAAGGCATCACTATCCATCCAATTGCACAGACCAGAAAGACTCTGGAATCTTCCTGGACCCCTCAGCCAACAATCACCACGTCCTGGAGATCTAAGCTCCCGACTGTATTAAATGAATCCTCTTTATGCTAACCCCACTGCCACCACCCTGGTCCAGGCCCCATCATCTCTCTCTAGGGTCACCACCCCAGCTTCGTCCCTGGACTCGTGCTCCAGTGCAGCCTCCATAAATCTCTCTGAATGATCTTTCCAGAATTCTGTTATAATCTCTTCAGTGGATCCCAGTTGTCCTCTAGACCATGTTGTAGCCACGTGGCTTCCCAGGATGAGATGCCACTGTCTCTCCACTGGCATCTCATCGACCTCCCCACTTTGTGCCTCCTCCCATCATTTGAACAGTGGCTAGCTCCCCAAATGCCCCCTGCCATCCTTTATCCTTGCGCCTTTGCACATCCCGTTCCTCGGCTTTTCCAGGTCTCCACGACCGATTCCTTTTCTCTCCTGGCTTTGACCAGCCCTCCCTCATCCTTCAGTATAAGGTTGAGGCTCCACCTCCTGCAGGAAGCCTTCCAGGCTTTTCTTTGCTCCCAGAGCCCCTCCATCATGACAATTTCCACTGAGCAAGGTCATTTTCTAACACTTGTATGTTTCTTCCAGTAGACTGTGAGCTCCTTGAGGGCAGGCTTTGCGTTTTGTTGACTTCCTTGCCCCCAGCAAACACCATAGTAACTGCCACAGACAAGAAATTCAGTTGTTGAATGATTGGGAGTCATTAGCCAACCACAGGAACTAGTGACAGCCTCCAAAAACTAGGACAAGACCGGCCTTCTATGTCTGCAGAAATTTCTAAGCAACACGAGTGCAGCCTATTGAGAGGAAGAAAGTAGATATAATGACCCTTGATGTTCTCTTCCAGGCCGAGGATCTGGACCTCTGCTTCTCACAAAGAACAAAAAAGTGATTCTGTGCTTCCCAGACACGGCAGAGAAGGATGATGGAAAGAGTATCAGACGCTCACACAGAAGCAAGAACATAGTCTTTGTAGCCAAGCAAACCCCGGTTCCAATCCTACAGCTCTCCTTAATTTCTCTTCTCTGAGCCTCACCTGGAAGCTAACTATGCTGGCCTCTCTCTTGCTGCGTGATGGTGAAGACTAGACACAAGCATTAAAATTAAGCACAGAGACTGATATGTAGTAAGTGGCCCATAAAAGCTTAGCATATGTAATTATTGTTCCTAAGGATTAAGATGCATATGACTGCATTGAAGGTAAGAACTACATGGTGCACATGGGAAATTAGAATTACTTTAGTATTGTTATCTCCATTTTACAAATGAGGAAACTGAGGCTCAGAGAAAGAAAGAGACTTGTCCAAGATCACACAACCAGAAAGTGTCTGAGCTGGGATTCAAACCCAGATCTGTCTGGCCCAAGATTCGGTGTACTTAACCACACACAGGGGCCAGGTTGCCTCTCTCTTGTGATTTGGCTAGAAAGGAGGGTTCTGGGCAAAAGGCAGCAATATTCAGGCATCAGGAAATTAGTGCTCAGTGAAGAGCGGTCAGCTGGGCCACTTCCTCAGGGACAGCAGGGTGACCTGTCTGGCCAGGTCAGTCTCTCCCTTCCGTTTGCCACTCCCCCTTATCTGTTACTGAGAATCCTACAATGCTAGTTGAAGCCAACTAGCCTGATGGTTTTCAAACTATGCTTCTTGGAGCCTCAGGGTTCCCTGGAGGTGCCCAGGTCCCCACAGGGAGCAAAGGGGTAGGCTGAGTGGGAGGGACTCCCACCCCATCCCCATTCCAAACAGAACCACTCCTTTTTATCCAGTTTATACATTGTCTTATAGCTAATATTTCATCTAATCAAAGAATTCTGCTGCTTTAAAAAATATATTTCAAACCTCAGACCCACCACAACACTTTCATATTACAGATGGGGAAACTGAGGCCTTGAGAGCAGTGGCTGGTCCAAGGTCCTGTAGCCTGTTGGAAATTAAGTTGGGATCTGTCCTAGATTGCCCCCAACTTGGCTTTCCCCAGACCAGTCTTCCCGCCCATTCACCCCCAGCTGTCCAACATGAAGCAGATTTAATAACCACAAACAGGAGGCATTTATCTCTGAAATAACTGTTGTGGTACAGAATAAGAAAATCGATGCACTCATTAGCACGCTCTGGGAGCAGGCGGCAGGATGCGGACGGGCGCCGGCTGCGGGCGTTTGCAGCACAGGGCAACTGAGTCTGAGGAGCGGTGGTGGGTAATGGGACATCATGGGACAGACACTCACCAGGCTCACCTTCAGCTGACACGTCGGGGGAGCCTCCCACCCTCTTCGCCGGCCAGGTTTGATCCAAACGCATTGACTGTGACAATGCTGAAATTATATCTGGAAAAACCAGTTAGTTTTAATTTCAGTCCCCAGAGAAAATGAAAGGAGGTGATGATTAGAGAAATATTGATGGCCATGAAAATCAGACAGCCTGTCGCAGAGGGAGACTCGGTCCTTGCGACAGGGAGCTGGCCGAGAGCTCTGGGGAACGCTCAGCCCAGGGCCCTTGCTTTAGCATGGAGAGGCAGAGCCCAGAGAAAGGAGGGGGAGCCTTGTCTGAGGTCACGCAGCCGGTTAGGGACAACTCCAAGAGTAAAACCAGGTTTCTAGAAGCTTCTTGAAGGCACAGACCACCTCTCAGGCGTCTGTCCCCGGGACCTGGCACAGAGTCTGGCACAGAGCGGGCACTCAGCAAATGTTAGCTGAATATATGAATTAACAATTTCCTGCCCTGAGGCCAGAATTCTTTCCAAGATACCCCGTCCCTCAGAATCACCCCTCAGTAATGGTCAACACTCAAGATCTCAAAGATCTTTTGCCTTTTCCTTTCACATTTTAAGCACAAAAAAATTCCAAAGGAAAATCATGTCAACTCTCACTCTGGTTGACCTACTCCTGACAGGGCGCGGCTTTCCTTCAGAGTTGAGAATCAGAAGACCTAATGTCTGGATCCTTTTAGCCCCTCGACCTTGGGAACATTCCAAGCTCCCGTGCTCCCACCTGGGGAGCCATTTATTCCACCAGTGGGATGTCTGGGCTCTACCTTGAGCCCGGCTCTGTGCTGGGTCCTGGAAACAGAGCATGGGTACAACCGACAAGGACCAGCTCTCATGGAGCCGCCATTGCAAGAGGGAGGGACAGACAATAAACAAAGAAACGCAGCACAGGATGTCTGACAGAATTGGTGTCATGAAGCAGGAAAAAAAAACACCAAGTGAGGGGCTCAAGAGTGATAGCACATGCATTCTCGTTGGAGCTGTGTCTTAACCCAGTTTCCCAGAAGCAGAGACTGGGACTCAGATGCTGGGGAAGGACTAAGGATGTGGATTCAGCTGAAGTCCAGCTTTGACCTAATGGGGCATTAGTAGGAAACTGGAGGGGGTCGGGGGGCTTAATCTCCTAGCTGACGTGGCTTCCATCAGCCAAGGGAAAAAGGAAGCAGCCGTGACCATCCGCAGCCAACACTCCCAGCCCAGCCCTGAGGACCTGGACAGGGTCCCCACAGCATCCTCTCGAGTCTATAGGGAAAGCCTCTACGAGGAAGTGACATTGGAGGAGAGACATGAACAAAATGAAGGAGCGGGATGAGGAGAACATACCTGGAGGAAAAGTGGTGCAGGCAGAGGGACCAGCAATGCACAGCCCCTGAGGTGGGAGCGCAGCTGCATCTTTGAGGACGAGCAAACCCAGCAGCGCGTCTCCTGTCTCTCCAACAAATGCAGAGGAGGAAACGAGACCCAGAAGTGATTCCCTCACGTTGGGAAATTTGCTTGGGGCATACTTCCTAAGATGCAGCCTTGGCCGTGAGACTGTTAACCTCCCCGCTCAAGGATGCAGTGCTCCCCAGCTCACTGAAGCCCTTCCTGTACCTCAGCTCACTTGCGCCTCCTCGCAACAGTTAGAGGAGACGTCGGTATCCCCACTTTATCCAGAAGGGAGATCTCTACAGGAGGCCTCGGAACACTTCCTGACACTGACCGCAACAGATCACAGTGGTCTCCCCATCGCCTCCTCCAGAAGAGCTGTCAGTGGAGCGGTCCAACTCCAGGATTCGGGCTGAGCGGGGCTGATTGATGGGGAGGGCCACTGTGCGCTGCAGGCCGCACGTGTGGACAGGTCTCGGCTCTGTTGGTAATCTGGCCCAGGGCCCTCTGTTGCCTGAAAGGAAGCCCAGAAATCTCGCTCTCTCTGGCCCTCTCCTCTCCTTTTCACTTATGCTATAGAACTTTTAGGTAGACCCAGAACCTGCCCCAAGGTAAAGAGCTCTCTCTCTCTCTCATCTTGGGCACTGCAGTAAGATCCTGAGATCTGGGTAACAACACCTCATGGTACTGTCAGGATTCTTGAACACAGGCTGATTGGAAGAGCGCATAGTAGGTCCTCAAATAGGGGTGGTGACTACATTAGCCATCTTTCCGTCGTCTTTCTCATTGAATGGGCAAAGGGATGTCCAGGCTCAGGATGGGATGGGGGTTGAATTGGCTACCTTTTAAGAGCCCACCCAGCCCAGCCAAGACCTCTAGGCTCCTGTGACCTGCCCAAGGTCACACAGCAGGTAGCAGCACTGGGGCCAGAACCCGTCTGTCTAATCCAGGGCTCTTCCCATGGGAGTTCAGGGGGCGCCTCTTCCCCACGCAGAGGATTATTCTAATTGCCATGGGGAAAGTGCTTCCACACTGTGTAACCCCTAAACGTCCATTCTGCCTTTCCTCTTCTTTTTTCTTTATGAAAATTATTATTTCACTCTACAAACCCCACGGACAATTTTAGATATGCTGGGAAATGCTTACCATTGTGTGTTTAGATTTCTCTGCATCTAATCATCCTTGCCTCTCTCTGGGTCTGAATACACTCTAGGGCCCTTATAAACAAGATCCTGGAAGGCGGAGAGCCTGTCTGTCTCGTCTGTGTCACAGAGTAGATCCTCAGGAAAGATGTGGTTGTTTAATTAATCAACCAATATAAATAGCATTAGCAGTTACTACTACTAAGAAAAAACGGAAAACTTAGATTAGCCATAAACTGACTGTGCCCTTGTTTAATCAGGACTGATTTCCCAGACTCTCGAGGAAAAAGATGCATATCATAAAGAAGTAAGGAAACAATGGTTTCCTGTTTCACTCTTTTAAAACCCATGACGCAAAGGCAAATCTCCTGCACCTTCTCCATCTCCATCCCGACAATGAATATTCTCCAAGTGACTGGTGAACCTGTAGGTTCTGTGAGGTCAAAGGGCAATTGTGACAAGTCAGCTGGGCCCAAAATCTCCAGAAAGATGGAGAAGAGGGAGGAGCGAATGAGGACCAGGGCGGGAGGGGCCTCACAGGCTAAAGGGATGCTGGGCCAGGAAAAGACAATGTGAGGTGGGATGAGAAATGTGGATCTTTGCTTCACCGCTGCTGGCTATTAACCTTGCAGAAACCAATTCAGTGCTCTGAATCTGAGTTCTCATGTCCTTAAAATGATGCCAGCCATAGGACCAGCCTGAAGAGTAGGTGTCAGCAAGGTGCATCACAACGTCCCTGGCAATAGGCTCAATAAGCATCATAGATTTGGAAAATGTCAGAGCTGAGCGACTCCCAGAGACTAAGTCTCACTCTCCTCTCATTTTCCAGAAGTGAACCTGAAGCCCAGGGCACATAGAGCTCCATCCACACCACACTCAGGGTCCTCTGCAGCCCCTTACTCAATTATCTTAATTTTGTAGAGGCCACTCATCGCCCTGCCTGTCCGTTTTAAACCAATACCGAAATATTTGCATTTGTTCAGCAAAATGCAAGTTTCAGCAAGAAGATGAAGTATCAACAGTATTTAAATAAAGTTTTAAGAAAACAAACTAATAATAATCTCCCAGAATCCTATTCACCCCACCACAATTCCTTTTCATCATGTGACTATCTACTCGGGGCTCTGGGCGTTGACACACGTTATATCGTTGCAGACTTCATAGTCTGCATTCTGTGCTTGCCTCCTATCACAAATGTATTCCGTGTTGCTACAATCTTCATAATTATCATTTTAATGGCACCATAATACCCCTTCACATTGATGCACCATAATTTATAAAACCGTTCACTGATTGTTGGACATTTAGCTTTTTTACAGTGTTTGTTATTACAGATAACGCTATAATGAGCATCTTCATTGCCCATAGCTCTTGGCGTCTGATGAATTATACCCCCAGAATAAAAGAGAAATTCCCAGAAGTCGATGTTTGGAATGAAAGGGCATAAACCTCATTAGAACATTTATCTATTACTGTGATGTTTTTCCCAAAAGAATTGTACCAATTTACATTACACCAGTGGAGTACACTGGTGCCATTTTCACCACAAAACCTCGCCATCTTGGATGTTCTTCCTTCATTTTTCTTGACTCTTTGTCTGTTTGTAACGGAAATTATGTTCATTACAGAAAATTTGGGCAGAAGAAAAAGATAAAGAAACTAAAAGTCATCATAAGCCCTCCAATCCAAAATAATCACTGCTAAAAGTTAAGTATATTCTTTCCGGTCTCTTTTCTACACATATAAGAAAATTTTTCCCCAAATTCAGGTCATATTCTATAATCAGCTCTTTTTGTTTTGTTTTACCTATACTTACTAGTTTTCTTAAGTCATTGTAAAATATTTTGAAACAATTAGCTTCAATGAATACATAATATTCCACCATATATAGACACCTTTCTTAACGATCCCCTGATAGCAGATATTTAAGTTGTACTCAGTAAGTATCACCATATAATAAACAAAGTTGTCATGAACACCCTTCTGTAAATCTGAATCTGAATCTTTGTTTATTATGTCCACAGCACAAAGAACTTGAAGTAGAAAGAGTGAATCAAAGAATGTAAATATTTTTGAGATATCCTTGGATTTTAAAGATCGAAATTGAGAAACTTAAGGGGAATTATGTCACATCTATCTGTGTCCTGCGGAAGGCAGCTTGGGGCCCTGGCAGGGGCAGCACTGAGCTTCCTTATCAGCTCAGGACCTGGCGCAAGGCATTTCACCTCCACATCTGTCACATGGGATAACATCTCCCGTCATTTGTCATTTGGGGCTGCAGGATATCCAAACCCCGTTCTATCAGCGGATTTCTGAGTTAAGAAAGAGATGAAGCCCCTCTTCCCATTCTGGAAGCCCAACCCCAAACGCATACAGAGCTAAGCGCTTGGCACAGGACCGGAGCAGACCCAGACTTTCCCGCCCAGGACCTTGCAGAGCGCAGGGTCAGGAAGTGTAAGTTCAGCAGAGCTGAGCAGCTTGAGGCCTGGCAGGCCCAGTCTGGAGGCAGCAGTGTCCCTGGGGGCAGGGCGGGGAGGGGGGGCAGCGAGGGTCCAGAAGTGGCCGGACCCTGGCTTCATTTGCCACCCTTGGCTCTCCACCCTTCACCTCAACTTTTTGAGTTCCCTAACATCCTTCCTATAAACTCCTGTTCTTGCTTAAGCAAAGTTAAGCAGAGTGGATTTCTATTGTTGCCATCAAAAGCCAACTAGAAGTCAACACATGCAGAACTGTGGGGGCTCAAGATAAGGCAGGTGGATATTCTGGAACAGCATAGGGCCAGAGTAGGCACCAGATAATTACTGCCTGCTGTTATAATTACTCTTTTTGGGCAATCGAAAGCCAGGACTCTGGAGCCAGGCTGCTTGGGGTCCATTTCTGGCTCCACCTCTTACCCACTGGATGACCTGGGGCAAGTTACTTAACCTTTCTGTGCTTGAATTTCCTCCTATGCATATTCCTCCTATTCTCATATGAGAATAATAACAATTCCTACCTTTTAGAGCTGTTATAACGAGAAACCAAATTAAACACATGTTAAATACTTACAAGAGCCCCTTTTACACGTGTGCTATCATTATAAGAACAACTAACCTGAGTATCACACTTTGTCATTTTTACAGCACCTTCACAGTCCATTCAATCCCAATAACAATCACAACAGAGGTGAAATCTTTCTTTTGCAAATTTGGAAACTGAGGCTCAGAGAGGTTCCTTCCTGTAGGACCTAAAACCTGTAGGTGGTGAAACCAGAGCTTCAACCCACGGCTCTAATTGTGAAGGTCAAGCTCTCGCAGGTCCACTAGGTACGTGTGTGTGGTATGTTCTCCATACTTCTTCATGGACTAATAATGATGAATGAACCAGTGAACAAGTCAAGTGCATTGAGAAGTCTGACATTTGCCCAGCACCTACTACTAGTCAGGGTTTGTGCCCACGCAGGTGTAATTTACTTGTAATTTATGTGTAATTTACTTCTTATAAGATGATGGGCTAGGTGGTCTCATCTCTATAATGAGGAAACTGGGGCTCAGAAGGGCTGAGTACTTTCTTCAAGGCCACACAGCTGGTGAGCAGCTGCCCCTGCACTTTGCCCCAACACCACTGACCCCCCCCACCCCAAGCCCCGTTTAGACTTGAAACGGGATGCTTTCTGCGTTGCCTGTGCCAGTCACCTCCCCCTTCCTATTATCTCCCGGCTGACGTGTGCAAAAAGGTTATTTTCGCTCCCAAATTGGTGTTTAGAAGCTGGAAATTAAATAAACGAAAGTGTGATCCGTTTATTGCACAAGGTTTGCATGCAGCCAGCCTGGCGTCAGCGGCCTCGCCATCGCCGCCGTTTGACAGTGGGGCTGCCTGACAATGGCTGCGCTCAGCGTCCTGTTTATACAATGAATCTATAATGTAATTTCACGAGGTTCTGAAATGCACCGAGGAAACATGCAAGGACTCCGTGCCGCGGCCTAATCCATATGAAACAGGCTGGAAACGTGCCTAGTAAACACGCGGGAGACCAGCAGGCTGCAGGCAGGGTCCTCATCTAAAAAGGATTATCGCGGAGGAGCGGGAGAGTCGGCGCCCTGGACCCGAGGGGACGGGGATCCCACGGAACTGGAAGGACAGGGTTTGTGGACGATGGCGGCGTCTCCAAACCACCCGCTTCTGCACGGAGTAGGGTGTTTATGGCTGTGGGGACAGGTGCCTAATGCGTGACAACAGAGGCTAAAGAGCAAAAGATGCACTTCTGTTCCCTAAAGCACTTTTTAATAAGAACCATACTGTCTGGAGCCAGCTCCGTGGCATAGTGGTTAAGTTTGTGGGCTCCACTTTGGTGGCCCAGGTTCACAGGTTCGGATCCCTGGCGCGGGCTTAGCACCGCTCGTCAAGCCACAGAGTCCCACATAAAATAGAGGAAGATAGCACAGATGTTAGCTCAGCAACAATCTTCCTCAAGCAAAACGAGGAAGATTGGCAACAGATGTTAGCTCAAGGCCAATCTTCCTTGCAAAAAAAAAAAAAAAAAGAACCTGTTGTCTAAGACATGAAAAGAACTAGGGCTCTCCCTCAGCCAAAATTGAGTTTTGTTTTCTGTTTCTGCCTCTTGTGGGTCTGTACTCTCACGTTTGTGTGTTCATTCATTCATTCATTCAATGAGCAAGCACGTCACCCAGCTCCTCTAAGTTCACTCCTGGGCTCATTACCGGAGACATGGGTGATCCATTAGATACACCCATTCATTTATTAAACGTATTTATTGAGCAGGTACTATGCTCCAGGTACTGTTTTGGTGCCAAAACGATTATCAAAAGGCCCTGCTTGCATCCCAGGGAGAGAGAGTCAGCCGAGAGACAGTCAATAGGCAAGATAAGTAAATATATATGATGATCGATGTTGAGGAGAGAGAGAAAGATGTGGGTGGGGGTGCAACTGAAGATAGGGTGACCAGAGGCGGTCTCCCAATAACCCTCTGAGGCCACTTTACAGAGATGGAAACTGAGGCCAGGCAAGGCCAAGTCAGACAGTAATAATACCCATCCTTTCTGTGTAGAAAGCAGTGCAGAATGATCTAAGCGTTTGCAGGTCAGGCAGCTCCTTTAAACCCATTTGTAGTATCAGGGATCTCCAGCGAAATGGAACCCATAGGAGATGGAGATAGAGATATAAAGAGATTTCTTATAAGGAATTGGCTCACACGATGATGGAGACTGACAAGTCCCAAGCTCTACAGCCTGCAAGCTGGAGACCCAGGAGAGCCGATGGTATATGCCAGTCAGAAGACCCACAGACTCGAGACTCAGGAAGAACTGATGTCAGTATGGGTCCAAAGGCAGGAAAAAAAACAATGTCTCAGCCCAAAGGCAGTCAGGCAGAAGGAATTCCCTCTTATTCTGGGGCGGATCAGCCTTTTGTTCTATTCAGACCTTCAACTGATTAGATGAGGCCCACCCACATTAGGGAGGGCCATCTGCTTTACTCAGTCTACCCATTTAAATGTAAGCTCATCGAAAAACACTCTCACAGACATACCCAGAATAATGTTTGACCAAATATCTAGGCACCCTGTGGCCCAATCAAGTTGACACATAAAACTAATCATCACACCATTCAAAACCCTTAAAGGGCATGGGCTTCCGCCCCGCCTGCCCCATCATGTTTGCATGGCTCGCATCCTTCTCAGTAGAGCCTCCCCCTGCACTTCATTTTCCCCTCCCAAAAAGTCCAGCTGAGTCAGGCAATCAGTTATGCTGTTTGGGTCCCAGGCGCTGAGAGTTTTCACTGTTCTCTCTGAGGTCCTGGGAGGGAGGGCAGGGGGAACAAGTGAGCAAAGGCAGAGAAGAAAATGCTCACGTGGTATATTTTGAAGACAGCAAGTGGCTGGTCTGGCTGAAGGGAGCCTTCCGGGAGGCGGACAGAAGGAATTAAGAATAGGAATAGTGAGCTGAAGTGCTTTGCACACATGGGGCTGGCAAGATGCATGCTGACCAACCCCGTGCTTGCTTTCGATGGGTCCCCCACTTCCTTCCGTGCTCACCCCCACCCCCACCCCGCCGCCCGGTCTATTCTGCTCAGAGCAGTTAACAGATCCTGCCTGTCCCAGTCAAAACTCTCCAGTGGCTTCGTGAACATTTAGAATAAAACCCAAATTCCTTATCCTGGTCTACAAGCGCCTGCACAATCTGCCACGTGTCCCCTCTGTGCAGCCTCACTTCCTTCCCCATGCAGCCCCCTCCACGCCAATCTCTCTTGTCTGAACTTGACAGTGTGCTCCATGCTCAGGACCTCTGGGGCCCTGCCCCTGCCTCCCGGAGCTCTCACCCCCAGAACCCACACAACACTCGGGTCTCCACCCAATGTCTTCCCTGAACCCCCTTGGCACCCCTTCCCTGCCATTTTTTAGTTCTTTATTGTGCCTTACTCTCCCTCGAGCATTTATATATTATTTTCTTAGCACTGCTCTATTTTTTCAGATATAATTTACATAGAGTAAAATTCACCCTTTTTGGTGTAATTTCCATGAGTTTTCACAAATATGCAAAGGCACATAACCACCAGCATCATCAACCCCGCAAATTCCTGGATACTCCCTATAGGCAAGCCCTCCCATAGCCCCAGCCCCTGGGGACCACTGATCTGTTTCCTGTTCCCATGGTTTTGCCTTTTTTAGGCTGTCCCATAAATGGAACCACACGGTATGGAGCCCTTTGCGTCTGGATTCTTTCACTGAGGGTAATGCGCTGGGAAGTGAAGCAGACGTCTCTTCCTTTCGACAGCTGCGTAACATTCCATTTCATGCATGTGGCATGATTTGTGTATCCACTCACTCATTAAAGGACATGTGGGTGTTTCCAGCATTTGGTGATTATAAACAAACATTTACGTTGAAGTTTTTGTGTGAACAGACACTTTCATTTCTCTTGGGAAAATTCATAGGAGTGAGACTGTGGGGTCATATGATAAACGTATGTTTAATTTTATAAGAAACAGCCAAAGTGGGGCCAGCCCTGGTGGCCTAGTGGTTAAGTTTGGCCTGCTCTGCTTCAGGGCCCAGGTTCATTTTGTGGGCATGGACCTACACCACTCATCCATCAGTGACCAGGCTGTGGCGGCGGTTCACATACAACAAGAGAAAGATTGGCAGCAGATGTTAGCTCTGGACAAATCTTCCTCAGCAGAAAAAAACAAACAAACAAACAAAAACAGCCAAAATGTTTTCCAAAGTGGCTTATCAGTTTGCATTCCCACCCATCACTTGACACATTTTGTGTGTGTGTGTGTATTTTCTGTCTCCTCAAAGTAGATGTAACCTCCCCTCAGGGAGGGGAGGGACTTTGTTCTGCTCACTGCTGTATATCCCCAGCATCTGGCACATGAGGCCTCAGTAAATATGGTGGGCTTAAGGAATAAATGATCTCACTACTTCTCACAATTCACAGCCATCTCATAAGGGGGGCGTTATTGTGCCCACGTTACAGATGAGGAAACTGAGACCCAGAGCCCTCGGGGGACATGCTTGGAGTTGTCCTTGAACCCCGCTGTCCACCTGGGGAACGAGCACAGCTAACCTCATCCAACCCAGCCCTGGGATGGGAGCGACGCTTTGCTCCTGAGCCATGCAGCATCCTGGTGGGTTTAAACGTAATGTCCTATCATGACAGGGTCACGGAATTTGAGGAAGACGGAGGAGGCAGCCGGGGAGTGGGGAGCGGACTGGAGCATCAGGATCGCCACAGCGCTCGTGCATGGTCCAGATCTGAAGCGAGCCTGACCTGGGCTAGAAAGCAGATTTGCAGAGGGGACGAGTGTGGGAAAGAACAAAGACCACCCCAAGGGGAGCAAACAGGCGATTTATTCAGCGTGTGCTGTCGCCAGGGACTCAGCCACCAGCACTGGTGTTTGGCAGAGACGCAAAGGCAAGTGGGAAAGCCTTACGGTGACTAAAAGGGCAGGCTTCCCCTGCGCTCGGACTGCAGGCTGCTGGTCTGGGGGAGCTGGAGGCGGGCTGACTAGCGGGGTCATCTTATGCAGTTGGTTTGGGGAATATATTTGACTTTCTCTGGTTGGCCCTGAGTTGGAAGCCAGAGCGAAAAACAGGCAAGCTGGCAGTCAGTGACCAAGTGCTGACGTCTGGAGCCAAATGCTGCAGAGGGGTGTGGGTTAGAGACCTGTTGTCATATATAGCTGGGCTGGCCCTGGTCCGTTTGCATATACAGTCTCTCAAGAGAAAGAGACAGAAGGAAGAGGCAGAGGAGTGGGAGGAAGAGAACTCATCTTACGGATAAAAGCCAAGGTTTGCGTTCCAGCCCTGCGTCTTACAACCTCGGGCCTCCCATGGATCCCTGGCTCTCAGCTTCTTCACGACTCACAGGACGTGTGGGCGTGGCCACATCTTTGTTCCCCGCACATTAATTGGGGCGCCTGCGATTGGACAGGCCTGTGGCTTGTGTTTCTTTCCTTCTTGGGAGCGAACAGCTGGGGCTCGAGTGGGCGGGAAGGGAGGAGGGCGTGTGGTGGAGGAGGCAACCCGGGGTGTGGGGGCCGCGGGTGTGGAGCAGGCAGGACTCGAAGCCAGGCCCTCAGCATCCCTGCCCACAGCCACCATGGGCCCCCACCAGGCAGTCCCCCGGTGATTGTGCCACCCAGCCCCTTGCAGCTAAACCACCTTTGCTAATTAGTGCCCGGTTTAGCTCCCCAGAGAAGGTGAGCGAGCAATGTCACATTGAGAATAATAACAGGATCCGAGAATCACAGGCTCGGAAGAGGCGAAAAGGTCCCTCCTCCCTCAGCCCAGCAATTTTATAATCTGTTGAATGCCTTCCTGTTGGCGATGAAAATAAAAGTTAGCAATGCTGGAGCAGTCAGGTCCTCCTGGCCAGGCATCATGCCTCATGTCCTTTCATCCTTAGTCTCTGAAGTCAGTATTATGCTGTTGTCCCCATTTTATAGTTGAGAAAAGAGACGCTCAGAGAAGCTAAGTAACCTGCCTCAGGTCACACAGCTAATAAAGGGCAGAGCATAGATTCAAGCCCAGGAAGCCTGTCGAAGCTTCATGATGGCATTGGACTCACACAGCCCATTGGGATGGGTGAAGCTGGGGGTGGGAATTCTTTAGCCTGGAGTCCAGGCGTGGAGTTTATAAAGGCCTGCTTTGTGCTTCGGTGAGGAGGACACAGCCTCTGGCATCAGGCAGGCCCAGGCAGGAATCTCAGGTCTGAAGCTGATGACCCAGCTGGCCTTGTGCCGACCAGCTCCCTCTCCGGGCCTCAGCTCCTCATCCTCTAAATGGAGGGGACACTGTATCTGCAGGACACATCGAATGCATGAACCGCTCTCTCTCCCAAAGCCAGCTGCCCTCCTGGGGTCTCCTCAGGCTGCTCCCGCTGGGATGCTGGAGGCTGCGTGCTCAGTGGGGACACTCCCTGATCTGGGGCTCAGACAGAAGAAGCTCTAGTCTGCCTTTACCATTTCTCATTGCATAAACCATGTCAAGTTACTCCACCTCTCTGAGCCTTGGTTTTCCCAGCTGTAAAATGGGGCAACAGTAGTTGGCCTGGGGGTCGAATGAGATCAGGCTTGCATACACTTTGGACAAGTAAAGGCTCAGAAAAATTTAGTTGTTATTGTACAGCTCTCCTGGCATGGATGGCTGGGACTGTCCCTGACTCGCGAAAGCTCTACAAAACCCAAATTAGTTTGCCCCTTTGGGAAGGCCTTTCCTGTCCTCCCAGATGGCCCAAGCAGGATTAGGGCCCCCTCAGCCATGCCCCAGCTTGGCACCGATCCCCTCCTGCCACAGGCTTTTCACTCGTAAGGCCATAAGCTTGAGAAGAGCTCCATACCCACAGCACCAGGCACAGGGCCAGTCCATCTTAGGAGTGTGGTGTTTGTTGAATGAATAACTGAGTAGTCGAACAAACCAGTGACTTCCCTTCTCCGAGGCTGGGAGGTTTAATGGGTGTATTAATCCCCTCTTCCAAACCACAATTTGCCGGAGACCATCATTGCGTCCAGTCATTCAGTACGTCTCTGAGGAAACAGCTCAGAAGAAGAAGGACATTTCACGATGCTGTGGTTAAGAACAAGGCCTCCTGGGGTCTTACCCTGGATGCTGCCCTTCACTAGCTTTGTGGTCTTAACTAAGTTGCTCAACCTCCCTGAGCCTGAGTTTCACCCACCCATCTGTAAAATGAAAATAATGATAATCCTTCCCTCACAGGGTTTTGTGAGAATTAAATAAAATAACATAAAGAGTGTCGTATTCGGCATTTAATGAACACTTAATAAACTGTCCCTATTGTTGTCATTAGTTTAGGCCAAAAACCATTTTTAGAATCTGAAACACGCACATGTAACTTCACGGGTCCAAGGCCTTTATCAATGGATCAGATCAAGATCCGTGATCCGCTTCACCTAGTTAACTTCCCCCCATTCACAGGCGGAGAACCAGAGACCCAGAGAGAGGATGTGGTTGGACCCCCCGGCAAGGCTGGAGCCTGATTCCCCAGTCAGATCAGGGGAGCTCTCAGTGATGTGCTGTTTTCCCCAGCTGTAAAATCTCTCTTCCAGCAAACACTTTGGAGCTTCTTAGCCCTCTGCGGAGGCTGGAACCATGCAAGGAGATACGCAAAACCGTTGTGCATGCTTCCTGCCTGCCCTTTAGTCTAGACAAAACTTCTGCGTAGTAAGGGTTTCATCCCATTCAATTTGCCCCAGAGAAGCACAGTCCAGCCCCTCCGCTCACCTGCTGGGAAGTCTTGGATGAGCCACCACGCATGTGCGAATCTCACTTTCTTCATTTATCAAATGGGATGCCGTGACTGCACCTCATCAGGTTGTTGTGAAGATGAAACAATAAAGCGTGTCAAAAGCAGCTGCCCCCGCGTGAGCCCTGTAAATGGTACCTGTTACCATCATCAGACTGAAAATGTTCAAGGAGCAAATCTTCCTCCCAAATCCCCCTTTGGAAGAAACAGAGATGCACAGAACCCAGCAGACAAAGGTTTGCCAAGTCCTGCAGGTACCTGTTTTAATGAATAAATGAAAATGCTTAGTAATGAGCCCAGTGATTGTGTTATGGAAATGGCGCTCCCGGGGAGCTTGTAAACAATTTCTTGTCTCAAGAAAACATTGCCCTTGAGAGCTTGTTTACAACACCAATTTGCTTCTCCAACTTTCTCTTCATGGCCTGCACAGAGGAGCACTTGGCCCAGGTATGAGAGAACCGTGACAAATCCTTCATCAGTGCCTCCAGTCTCAGCGGTGGCTTCAGGGAGCCAAGGTTTTGGAGAGCACCTCACCTTAAAAGAAATGTTCCTTGGGGCTGGCCCCGTGGCTGAGTGGTTAAAGTCCTGTGCTCCGTTGCAGGCGGCCCAGTGTTTCGTTGGTTCCAATCCTGGGCGCGGACATGGCACTGCTCATCAAACCACGCTGAGGCAGCGTCCCACATGCCACAACTGGAAGGACCCACAACGAAGAATATACAACTATGTACCGGGGGGCTTTGGGGAGAAAAAGGAAAAAAAATAAAAGTCTTTAAAAAAAAAAAAGAAATGTTCCTATTTTTTCTTCTGCCTTGTTTTTGGTCCAAGCTGGGAGGGTCAGGGGATATGTAATGGAGTCAATGTTTGCATATGAGTAGAAGTGATGAGTTGGGTTGGGTAAAACAAGAAGCATAGTATAATAGTACAAGGAGGTCACCACCAACCAGAAGAATTTGCTGTCACCCCGGTTCACTCTGGAGCCGTGGGAAAGCTAGCTGGGCAGCTGCTCAGGATGCCAGTCTGTTAGAGGTACTAAATAAAGTTTCGCAGAAACCCATCAGAAATGTGGTGTTGGACAATTCAGGTTTCAACCTGCAACTCCTCACATAATGGAAGACAGTTAACTGGTCTTGTCCCTTGTCATCAAAAGTGCCTGCAGTCACCCACCTAAATCTGGACAAATAGCAGGATGCAATTGCACACCACACTACCAACCCTGGACCAGCCAGCTGATCACTCAGGAATACTCCCAAAGAGCTATATGATCTGGAAAATCGTGTAATAAGTCTTTTACTTTTTAACGAAATAAAGAGGTACGTGTTTTCTATGAATCAAAAACCATTTCCCTATCCCTGTCAAATAAATACGAAATTAAGATTTAAATACTACAAGTTAGATGGGTATTCGATTATTAGGCTGCTGCGTGAACCCACACGTCTCTGATGGCCCTGACTGAGCAGTCATCCGACCTTCGAGAGTCAATTGACCTTCAAGAGTCAATTGCCAAATGGTGATGAGAGTGTCAGTCCTAGCAATGAGCAAACAATTTCATGCCTCTGTGCCTTTGGCTAGCTGTTCCTTCTGCCTGGAATGCCCTTCTCCAGGCCACCTCCACCCTCTCACTCACCTGGCCCACTCAGCGTCACCCAATGAGGTAGCTTCTCTTGGTGCCTTCCCTGTTTCCCCAGGCATAGCTGATCATGTAGCGGGGACATCTCTGACACTGTCATTAGCATTATCAGTTCACATGTCTGCCTCTTTGATGAAAGAGTGAGGTTTTCGAGTTTCAGAACCAGGGTTTATTTACGTGTGTGGTCCCAACATCCAGCACAGTGAATGACACTGAGTAGAAGCTCAGTAAATGCACCCGGATAGACAGGAATGCCACCAGGACCCTTTATTTCCTACAATGGCCCAAATGGAGGCCCTCCTTTCACATAAAGAGACCCCCCTGAATTTCCCTCCTTCCGAGGAGTGGAGGTGGCACCATGCTTGCTGTCCGAGAGGCAGCAGAAGGTGTGGGGAAGTAGAGGTGGCTGGTCAAAATGAGGATTGGTTACATACAAGGATATTAACAAATGTGTAAATATATTGAGGAAAATAATAACCAGATTGCTCACTGTCAGAGAAGAGATTTTAAAATATGGGAAAGGAGAAGGCTAGAATGAGTGGTGTGGTGTTGGATTGGAACTGGAAGCATCAACATACACTTACGAGATAGACACATAAATACATACATACATACATATATGGTGGGCCTAGATATAGACACAGAGACGTATGTGTGCCCATATAACATATGTGCGTTTTCTAGTGCTGTCCATTGATAGAACCTAGAACCAATTATACTCCAGGAGAAATGAGCACACTGAGCACTCAAATCTTGGTTTCCAAATACCACCCTCTACCCCCAGGAACCAGGGACCCTTGGAGAAATTGCTGCTTCTGGCACTGGGGCAGAGCGAGAAAGTAAAAGATGAACCTGGAACAGCTTGTGCCAGAAAGTAAAGAAATGCTTCAAAGTACGTGGGAGCCAGAATGAACGGGCTCCCACTAGGAAAATCTGGGACAATCTAAGCATCAAAGTAAATAATGACCACAATGGCTTACAACCCATTAAATAAGATAGGAATCCATGAATTCCATACTGATATTACTTCATTAATTAACTGATTAATAAATTACTCAACAAATGGGGGAGAAGGGAAAATTCTACCATCCAGTAGAATTCCAACTAGTAGATGTGGAAGAAATGATGGAAATAGAAAATCACTATTTGGTGACTATAATTGTAGAGGTTGATTTAGGCAGGAATTGTCAATGGATGCTAAGTAAGAGGGTGTTGGCATAATCTTGGAATATCTTAACACATGATGTCAATTACAAAGGAAAAAATGGTGACTTTGTGGCAGAGAAATCTGGAAGACACCAACTGGATCCTTACAACAACCCAATGAGAGAAGTAGAGCTCTACCTGGTTTGTCAAAACCCAACTATGACAACCACCAACTTGGTGATCTTCAGCAACGTCTTCATCTCTCTGTGCCTCAGTTTCTTCTTCTCTAAAATGAAGATATGAACGGCACCTACCCTATGAGAACTGTACTGCAAGTCGACACATTAACCCATGTGAAACATTTAGAATTGTGCATGGCACGTAGTAAACCCTCGATCAGTCTTAGCTCTTATAAATATTAGGGATGAGGAAATTCAGCTCCGAGAGGTGGAAAGAGCACTCAAACCCATATCCACCAAACGCCAAATCATGCACTCATCTGTCTCCCAAGAATCAGTGAGCGCCTGTGGTCAACCACTTGGCAGTTTCCAAACAGCTGTTTCCTTCACATTTCCCTTGAAAGCGGCAGAAGTCCCTAGAGGTGCACAGAAGTTAGAGCTCTCCAGGGCCTATTCTGACAGGGGAGGAAGGGCCGTGACTCACCCAACATGAGGGCTGTAATAAACACTCCAGGAGGAACTTGAGCCACGTGTTCTGACTCCAAAGCCAGGGCCTGAACGTGACTCCGGGAATCCCAGCCCCACTGCCACGGGTCTGGGAACTGGCCGAGGGATAGCATTTGATTTGGAAAAGGCAACCAAAGCTGAGAGGGCCCTTCTGAACTTGCAATTTGCGGCCAAAGCTCTGACATGTTTCTCCTCCTCCCAAAAGCATTACACCACGAGCTTAGAATAGACAGAAAAATGTCTAAAAGGGAATCAGGAGGACTTAAGAGCAAGGATTAGAGGCAAGGACGGACATCAACTTGAAAGCCTTCAAGGTCAAGTCAAGGAGGGTGTCAAGCCCAGCCAGGCAAGAAGGAGAAAGTATCCTGGCTTTTGCCTTTAAATTGCCATTGGTTGTCATCTGGGGTGAACTATCTACAGGGGAAATCAGAGTTAAATGGTGGCCCATGTTCTGGGCCTGAATGGAAAGGTGCCCCTCTGGGGATTCCTGACGGCTCTCAGCCTCTCTTCAAGTGACAGGCCATAGCCAACTCAACACTTTTTGCCAAAGAATGGGTGGAATGGAGGCCATCATCAACACAGGAAAACAGATCTGAAGTTTACAATCACACCACAAGAAGATGGAAGCATCTAATGCCACGTGGGTCAAAGGACCCATAGGTACCACCCTCACGCCCACCCCAGCCCTGCCAAGACCCTCTATACAGATTTAATCTCTCTCTTTCTCTTGCTTCCTGAGAAAACTAAATCTCATCTGTCTGCGGTTAGCAGAAGCCTGGAGTAACTGGATTCGCTGCTGGAACAAAAGATATATGTGACGTTAACAGTTCATTGAGCTGTGAGATGAACAAGACGGGTGTTGAAAAGGAAATCCGAGCTGAGAGTACATTTCCAGTGTTAATAAAGCTTCCCTTTTGTTGTATGTTTCCAAACACTGACTCCAGGATGGGCGCCATCCATTTCCTTCTCGAATTAGACAGGCCTGCAGATTTAAGGCATCAGGGCATCATCCAGTCCTATTAATGGACAGCACAAGGTGCTGCGTCAGGAACTTGCTCCCATCTTTAGCTCTGGCTGCAATTATTCTGCTGGCTTGGCAAAACGTGTACCTCCTGCTCACCCAGAGAGCGTGTGCACTGATAAAAGCCCGTCAGGGGAAACCACCAAATTCCCAAACTCAGACTTGCGGGAGTGCTTATCATGGCGATGCCACCAGTAGAGCAAAAGCAGAGGCAGCCTATGTGCCCAACCATTGGTGACTGGTTCAGCAAACGACAGAAGAGGCACACCTGACAAAGTTCTTCATGGCCCTTGAAAAGAGTGTTGTAGAAGGATGTTTGTTGACATGAAAAGATGTTCATGGTTTATTGCAAAGTATGAAGAAAGCAAGGTGTATGAGAGAATGTAAAACATGACCCCATTCATATATTAAGTGTAATGAGAAGGAAACAGAAGGAAGCCGTGGTCCAGCCCCTGCTAAATTGAAAGTCGTGGTCATCTGGATGGTTTTAGATGAGTGAGGAGAGACGTCAGCTGCGGGTGCCCAGGAGGGCCAAAGGGCTCTTCTTATGCAGAGAAGGAGTGAAGGAAGAGATGCTTTTGAAAAGCTAGAGAAGGAAGTGAAGCTTTTGGGGGGCATTCTTGGAGGAGAAGGGTGAGGAAGCAGAGAGATGAGATAATGAAAGAAGAAAGAAGACTACTGTGGCTTGAATTGTGTGCCCCAAAAATTTCTGTTGAAGTCCTAACCCTCAATACCTGTGACTGTGACCTATTTGGAAATAGCTAAAATGACATCCTAATTGATTAGGATGGGTCCTAAAAGAAGGGAAAACAGAGATACAGGGAGGAGAATGCCATGTGAAGACAGGGATACCCAGACACAGAAGGAAGACCACGTGAAGACAGACAGAGATCGGAGTGACGCTGCCACAAGCCACGGAACACCTGGGGCTACCAGAAACTGGAAGCAGCAAAGAAGGGTCCTCCTCTAGAGCCTTTGTGGGGAGCGTGGCCCTGCTGACACCTTGATTTTGGACTTCTTCTAACCTCTAGAACTGTGAGAGAATAAATTTCTGTTGTCTTGAGCCACCAGTCTACAGTACTTTGTTATGGCAGCCCCAGGAAACTAATGCAGGGGCCAAGCTAGATGGCGTGAGGCTGGGGGCGGTACAAGGGATGAAGAAACAAATGTGTGCTTGTATTAGTCAGGGCTCTCCAGAGAAACGGAGCCAATAGGACATAGAGAGATACCTATGAGAGGAGATTTATTATAGGAATTGGCTCACATGGTTAACGAGGCCGAGAAGTCCCACAATCCACCATCTGCAAGCTGGGGACCCAGGAGGGCTAATGGGGTAATTCAGCAGAGTCTGAAGGCCTGAGAATCGGGGGGCCGATGGCACAAGTCCTAGTCTGAGTGTGAAAGCCCGAGAACCAGCAGCACCCATGTCAGAGGGCAGGAGGAGACAGATGTCTCAGTTCAAGGAGCGAGAGCAAATTCACCCCTCCTTCACTTTCGTGTTTTATTCGCACTCAACAGATTGGACAACGCCCACTGGCACTGGTGAGGGCAACCTTTACTCAGTCTGCAAATTCAAATGTTAATCTCTTCCAGGATGACCTCCCCAACACACCCAGAAATAATGTTTTACCTGCTGTCTGGGCATCCCTTAGCCCAGGCATGTTGACACATAAAATTAACCATCCCAGTGATAGACTCGATAAAGAACATGTTAAGGCTGGAGATGCGTCGAGTCCACCTTAAAGTCGTTAGCATCTGTGTGATACAAACTCCTCCTCCAGCTGCCTCCCAGATCTTCACAAACTGCCATCCAGGCGTTTTGTGCAAGGGGGATTTGGGGCAAGTTGAGAGGTTTCCTGTCTGGATCATCATGGGTACGGAACTAATGCGGAGCAGAGCCAGGAGCCTGGGTGACCAAAGGACTATAATCCCTCAGCCCATCCCAGCCCCACCCAGAGAATTCTCAGAAGTCCTCAGGGAGCTTTAAATGTCCACAGTGCCTGAACCAGAGGCTCTGCTTCATGGGTGCTAGAACCAAGTCTGGGAAAGTCTAAAGAACGTGCCTTCGGTCACACAGATAATCAGAGCTGCAGGATGCGAGCCCATGCTGCCACCAACACCTGAGCCAGCCCGGCTGCCGGTCCAGCTGCTCCAATGGCCCTGCTAAATGGGGAGCAGATGCTGCACAATAACCATTCCATACTTGTGGCCATCTCCTGGGTCAGCCAAACAGTGGCCAAAGCAAACAAAGGACTCTTTTTTTTCTCTCTATCCACAAAGCCTCATGAGGCCCCCTTCCCCAAGCTCCCATTTTGCATCCAGACAGCAAATGGCCAAGGACCCATCATCTCTCTTTCCCCCTCTCATGACTTTATATCTGATTTGTTCAAAGGCAGATCGTTTCTGACATCCTTTGGAGGACATGGCACCAGACTCTCCTCCTGTGGAGGCAGCTCTGGAGGAAGATGCTCCGGGACTGTCCGCTTCCTGTGAACCAGTCTGTGCCATGCATCGAGGTCAGTGACCATCATGATGCCATCGCCCATCTGTAGGGCAATCTACAGCTCGTCAAGCACCTCCATGCTCGTTGCTGCCTCCACTCCTCACCACAGCATGGTGAGGGACTGCCTGTTCTAATCCCACTGTGACAACAAGAGCAGAGGGCAGCTTGAGAGAGGTGCTCAGGTCACAGGAGTAGAGGGACAGGCCTTCCGACCCACATCTGACTGCCTCCAGAGCGCACCCTCTTTCCAAATGCTGTCATGTTCCTTACAATGTCTCATAAAGCAAAAGAGGGAGCAGGATTCCAACCCAGGTCTGTCACAACCCCAAGACCACCCTCGCTTCCCCCACCACGCCCCACACCACTTCTCCCAGAGAACCCAGCACATACAGGAGCCCCGCTAAATTCCTCTGCAGGGTGACTTCCCAGTGGGTTTGTCTCCTGGGTTCGCCATCCCTGTGCTCTGTGATCACCATCCCTTGCCTCGGTTTACCTACCTCCACCGCACTGCATTTTTCTAAACGAGGACACTGGTAGCACCACCCCCTCCTAGAAAACAAGAGAAAGGAAGGGAAGGAGGGAGGGAGAGAGAGAAAAAATAGCATGAGAAGGAAAGAGAGAGGGAGAGAGTGAAAACGGAGAAGACAGCCCCCCTGAGCACGGGGAAAGTTCCGTACGAGGACAATTACTCTCCAGCCGCTGTTCAGCGAAGCGCTCGGAGCCAGCTTCCCCAGGCGCGCGCGGCTTTATGGAGCTGGGTGACACACGACGTCCGCCACGTGCCCAGTGATGGATGACCCGGCCAGGTTATGCTCCCGCCTCGGGACGGGTGCATGATCTAAGGCCGCTCCTGAGACTCCGCTGGCACTGGGGGCGGCGTTGGTCTATGTTGTGTCCAGCCCGGGAAAGACGCTGCATCCAATTTCTTGAACAGAGGGAGGCGCGCAGACTCTCTGTCTTGGGGGCAGCCTCTCTGTGTCTGGCTAAGGGACCTCTCCATCCGGATGGAAGGATTTATGTTCCTGTGTGTCACGGCTCTGGGGTGGGTCACAACATATTTGTAAACTCAAAGACTCTTAGAGGTGGAGGCAGGGTCAGAGATCACTTTCAACTCCCTGATCAATCGAGGAATCAGTTATTCATTCCACAAATATTTACTGGGCTCCTAATATATCTCAAGCACTGTTTGTGGGGCTGAAGGTGCAACGGTGGACAAGGCAGAAGTCACTTTTGTCCTCATGGTGCTCACCTTCTAGAAAGGGAGACACATTACCCAAGGAAGCAGTTAAGTCCAATGGGGGCAGATTATATGAGGTTTATGAGAAGAACCACAAAAAGCTGAGATGGCAGATGACAAGAAGACCTGCTTTTGCTGGACTGGTTAGGGAAAGCTACTCAAAACATAGGCACTGAGCTGAGACTCGAAGGAAAAGAAAGAGCCAGTCATGGGAGGAGGATGGAGAAGGGCCTTCCAGGAAGAGAGAGGGAGCATCGTGTGCAAAGGCCCTGAGGTGGGAAAGAATGTGGCATGTGTGAAAGACTGAGCATCTTGTCCCCACAATCCAAGGAATGTTTCAGATGCATCCAAAAAATAACCCTTTGTCCTTCCAAATGTGAGATGTGAACATGTCCCCTGACAGCAGAAGGGTTATTTGTGCCTTTAAAGACTGTCTTTCTCACTGCTGTTTGCATCCCCCTGCTCACCTGTCAGGCCAACCTTAGTTACACCACTGAAGCACTGAGATCCCCAAAAGGCAGATTTTTTCAGGATTGTCGTTTTTTTTAATCCCCTTGTCCAGTGTCCTGAAACGTTCCTGGGGGCACTGATTTTATCTATCTCATTGTCTACTTTGCAACACTGAGCGAATCACCCCAACCCAGCCTTTCAGAGCTGGACAGTGGTGACACGAACCGTCTGAAACGAGACTTCACACAGATTCTTTAAACGCTGGGCTGGAGTCTTGGAAGGTGGGTGTGAGTCAGGGGCCACCCCCAGCGCCCCTGTACCGGCCTCCTTACTGGTCTCTCTGGTACCACTCTGATGGGACCCCATCTACTCAGCACACAGCAGCCAGCGTGACTTTTCACTTTTAATACAAATCAGATCTGCGATCCCCCTTTGACAACATGCCAATGGCTTCCCGCCGCACCTATAATGAAGTCACGCCCCTCCCCACAGCCGCAGAGCCCACCCTGCTCTGGCCCCTGCCCTACTCCTGGACCTCAGCTCCAGCTCCCTCCGCCTCCCCCATTAAGCTCTGGCCGCACTGGCCTGGACCACCTGCTCCAGGCACCAACACAGGCCCTTCTGTGAACTCCTCCTCCCCCGGGACACTCTGTCCAGACCTTTGCAAAGCTCAGGCCTTATCACTGGGGGCTTGGTTCCAACGTCCCCTCCTGGACCACTGTGTCCGGCAGAGCCCACCCACGTCTGGTCCTTCTGCATCACAGCCCCTTGGCCTGTTTGCTTCAGAGAAGTGATAGCCATTTGGGAACATCTTGTTCCAGTATCTGCTTATCTATTTACAGTCTGTCTCTGCACTAAACCTTTAGCTCCTGGAGAGCAGATTGCTGTCTATTTCATTACCCACTCTATCCCCAGGGCCTGGAACAGGGCCTGGAACAGAAGAGGTGTTGAATAATTATTTGGTGAATGAATGAATGAATGAACAAATGACTGAATGAATATAATCTGTGTTGTAAGATCAAGTCATCACACACATCTTAAAACACACCCTTAGAATCTTACCTCTGGTCAAACTGCCTACTTTTCAAAGAAAGAAAGTGGAAGTCAAGGAGAGAGGATTGCTCAAGGTTACGCTATGGAGAAATGGCTGGAGCTCCAGTCAGTCCTCCTCTGCCGATTGAAAATTCCTTCCCCTGCCGAAGGCAGTATCTGGCTAGGAAGACCCTCCAAATCCATAGCTCGTTCCTGGCGTCTCCAGACCTCTTGACTGTTGCCATGTGATGGCCCACAGGCACCTCCACCCAAGTGTGTCCAAACCTGGACTCCACATGGCCTGAGTGTACTTGTCCTTCCTGTGGGCGCCATGTTGGAGAAGATGCTTTCCTCCTCCTCTCCTCTCTGACTCGGCTTCCCCTCCCTGGATCAGCTCATCCCTCCCATGGCTTCAGCTCCAACCCACAAGCCCAAGGTTTCCAAATTAGTTCTCCAGCCCAGGCCTCTCAACTGAGTTCCAGATCCACAGCCACTGCCCGACGGGCATCTCTCCCACCGACCAGCAGACCCTCCTTCTCCACAGGTCCCAAGCGGAGGTTGTCATCTCTCTCTCCCACTCCCATCTCATTCCTCCCCTGCTGGGTTTCCCATCACCTCCCTGCCCGTGGTGGCTCCACCCAGAATCTGGACATCATGCTCCGCTCCCCCCTCCTCCCTAACCCATCCCTGTAACCAACAACAACTAAATCCTGTCCATTTTTTTCTCCCTGTAACTCTGTGTTCAATGAGAAGATTGTGTCCTCCCAGGGGCACCTGGGTGAAGAGGCAAGTGGGGACGTCTGGCCAAGCTCGGAGCCCTGACACAGGGCTGCATCCGTCTGAATTTGGGACACAGTCTTTCAAACTCTGCTCCCCTACCAGCCACACCATCCCATCCTTCTCCCCAGGACTAACTCCATTTGTCTTTCGATGTCAATCTCTAGCACCTTCTCTTCCAGGGACCCTTACCCAATCCACATCCTGGATTAGACCCTCTGCCTCTATGCCACCCACTATGGTGATTTCCTGTTTCCATGGCTACCACCTCATCTAGACTCCGAGCCCCTGGAAAGCAGAGAAGGTCCCTTTCCTCCACATCCCCACTGCCCTGTGACGTACTTGGCACCAGGTACCAACTGAGTGAAGAAAATGAAAGAATGAGTTAATGTGTGAGTGACTAATGTGTCATCAAGCTTCGATTGACCTTCTTGAAGGCGTTGTTGGCTGTGAGCAGCCCCATGGGAGTGGCCAGTGAGAGGGAGGAAGCAGGACAGCCTGTGGGCTCAGGCTCGGAGAAGGAGAGTGGGTCAGGGACCTAGCGCAGCTCCCCGCAGCCTGTCTATCTGGAAGGTCTGGAGGCACGTGAGTGGTTGTTCCGTGAAGCATGGGTTCCATCCAAGCGAAGAGGCTTCCTCCTCCTGCCACTCCTCAGCGCCCTAACACGCTAAGGAGAATTGCCAGTTTCCTAAAGTAGAAAAACATGAGTTTTCTCAATTCGAAAACATTCCTATTGGACATCTCTGAAATGATCACGCATCTTACAATGGATGTGCATAATTTTTTCCCTTTGTTTCCAAAAAGCTATTATTAAATCAATGATGTGTTATATGATTCATGGGCTTGTGGAATGAAGGAAATTCAGCACTATGCACAGGGTCAGTCCATGCTCCGGACCGTTGGACAGTCCTGGTTTGTACCTGTCGTCCCAGTGTAATTATTAATAGCACCCACCTTCACTCTCAAAGGTCCCAGCTTGGATGATAAATTACACGGTCACTCTAACAATAGAGCACTAAGAAAAGGCTGCCTCCAGGATCCCCATGCTCCCAACCAATGGATGATTAGGATGCTTTATTTAGGGACCATCTGTCCTGTAGCCTTTGCATGTTTTCTCCTACCCACCTGTCAAAACAAATGATCTTATTTCAAAGGCCCTTTACAACTCCTTGACACCACTTTCTTGACTCTCCCTTGGAAGGCATGTGATGGTGACAAGATAACCTGAAGTCTTTAGCCAGCTCTTAAGCAATGCTTCCAAACCCTTCCCCTGAACCACGCACCCCTAAAGCCAGAGGAACATCAAGTCAGGCCCCCAAGAGCCCCATAGGCACCATCGACAGCACTCTGCAAGACGTTCCTTTGAATTCTGGATTTTAAAATGAGACACGTGGACTTGCCATCTACATTACAGCATGCCCATATTTATTTTAACTTGAAAATGATGTTTAAATTAGGTGCCAGAGTATAAAATTGAACCTCCCGGAAGATGCTCTGTGTTTCTTCTGAGACCTTGGATACGCCCTGGCACATTTCTAAGAAATGCAATCCCAGAGGCCTTTGCTCTTACCAGCTGGGAGCTGCTTGCTGAGAGGAAAGAGGTCCATTTTCCCCCAGGAACCCTGCACAGCAGGCTACGGAAACAGGAAGAAAACTAACAGTGAGTGGGCCGCTCCAGTGCATTGGGCATCATTTCATGAATCCACAACTCTAGAGTGAGCATTATCATCCCCATGTTACAGATGAGGAAACAAAAGTTCAGAGAGGTTAAGTAACTTATTTAAGGGCTCACGGAAGCAAGGAGCACAGAGGAAATTGGAAATCCAGGTCTCTGGGATGCAAAGACAGGACTTCTCCCCGCCTCGGGCTCCCCACACCACCCAGCTTTTCCTTCCCTGTCTCCTCTGTAGTTTATCAAAATGCTCGCAGTCCAAGATGCGTCCCCCGTCTTGGGTCTCTCATCACTGTCACTGTCACTCTGAGTTTCTCTCTTTAGATGGACTTTCCAGGGCTCTCGTGAGAGATTTGAAAGAAATTTTTAAAGCGTCCACATCTATTTGTAGCTCCAAAAGCTGATGTGTATTTAGGGGAGGTTATTTTGTGAGATAAAAAAAAAAAAGCAGTTGCTGAAAACATGGAAAACTACTATAGATAAAATGCATTTATTCCGAGATATGATCTGTTGGATTCTCTTTTCCTAAAGTGGGGAGAAAACAGGTGGTAGTCCAGAAAAATACTCGCAGATGGAAAATGTATAAATGGTAATTCACCAAAAGCAACTGCAACCATGACTTTTAAAATACGATGCTGGTTTCTTTTCTGGGTTGATGCTTACATTGGGAACTTTGGAACTCCCTCAATAACGAAGGTTTGGCTAATTAGACACTAAATCCTCAGAAAAGGCATGGACAGAAGAAAGGGACTGTTTAATCACTGTGGAATTTTAATCTATCCTTGGTGATTTGAGCTTGAAAACTATTGAAGAAGAGTGATACAGTGCAGCGGGGGACAGCTGAGCTAAACCAAACCAATTCCACACAAAGCACATTCCTCTCCGTAGGTCCCTCTTGTTACTGCCATGAAAGCCTCAGAGGTTGATAGAGACTGAGTCGACCCATCCCCACAACTACTTGAAGCTTTCTGTATTTCCACTCAAACTTTGTTGGTTGCAATGAAAGTATAAAAGAGTCTGGATTGGCCTGGATTGGAAGGGATGCAATAATAATAGGGCAAGAATTGTTTTTCTTGCCTGGCAAACTCCTATTCATACCTCAAAGCCCTATTCAAATATCCTTCCTACAAGATACCGCTCCCAAGGCAGAGTTTTTCTCTCTCTACTCAGTGCTCCTTCTGTTATTTGTGTTTCCATCTTTTTAAGCTTCTGCCTGGCCATGATGAATCACTTTTATTGGTGACTTGGGTTACATCCACTAGACTATAAGGTCTTCAGTGCATAGCATCCAGAGTTCCTAGCATAGGGCTTGGAATACTATAGCTGCTCAATAAATGCTAAGTGATGAATGAGTAAACGGATGAGTGAACTAAAACAAGAATTGACGGATACTAGAAATGGAACTGACACACTTGGATTGCTTTTCTTTCCACGGGGAAGCTGTGTCCTTCAGGAAAATCCTTCAACGTGACTTAATTCCATCTTCAGATTCTTTAATTCATTCATGCTAAAAAAAACATTCCCTGAGCATTTCCTTTCTAGAATCCATGGGGCTAAATTCAGCTGAAAGATAATCAGACCTGGATCTTGTCCTCGTGAACCTCACACTCCTGTAAGTTTCTTCCCAAAGGGATGGCAAATTTGCCAAGATTGCCTTCCCATGGCAGGACCCTCTCTGCTGCTATAGTGGGCACCGCTATGTGCCTCCCAGGTGTCCCTCTGGGATCAAGCCGCTCATTCTCCCAGCTAACCTCTGGGAGTGCTGGCTGCTGGTAGTACACAAAGCATCCTTCTCCAGGAATGTCCTTGGCTAAAAGGAGCTGCCTCACCAAAGGTCATGCCCGATTCCCCAGGGGAAGCCCGTTTCCACATGGGGCTGCAGAGATCTGGCCCCCTTACCTTGATTAAGAACAACTCCGGGGGCTGGCCCCATGGCCGAGTGGTTAAGTTCGCGCGCTCCGCTGCAGGCGGCCCAGTGTTTCATTGGTTCGAATCCTGGGCGTGGACATGGCACTGCTCATCAAACCATGCTGAGGCAGCATCCCACACGCCACAACTAGAAGGACCCACAACAAAGAATATACAACTATGTACCGGGGGGCTTTGGGGAGAAAAAGGAAAAAAATAAAATCTTTAAAAAAAAAAAAAAGAACAACTCCGATCATCAGGGAAATGGAAATCAAAACCACGTTAAGATACCACCTTATGCCTGTTAAAATGGCTATAATCACGAAGACTAAAAATAATAAGTGTTGGAGAGGGTGTGGAGAAAAGGGAACACTCATACACTGCTGGTGGGAATGCAAACTGGTGCAGTCACATGGAAAACAGTATGGAGATTTCTCAAAAAACTAAAAATAGAAATACCATATGACCCAGCCATCCCACTACTGGGTGTCTACCCAAACAATTTGAAATCAACAATCCAAAGTAACATATGTACCTCTCTGTTCGTTGCAGCAAGATTCACAATAGCCAAGACATGGAAACTATCCAAGTGCCCATCGACCGATGATTGGATAAAGAAGATGTGGCATATATATATACAATGGAATACTACTCAGCCAGAAAAAGAGACAAAATCATCCCATTTGCAACAACATGGACGGACATGGAGGGAATTAGGTTAAGCGAAATAAGCCAGACTGAGAAAGACAAACACCAGATGATTTCACTCATATGTGGAATATAACACACACGGACAAAGAAAATAGTTCAGTGGTTACCAGGGGCCCAGGAGTGGGAGGTGGGCACAGGGGGTGAAGGGGAGCACTTATGTGCTGACAGACAAGAAATAATATACAACTGAAATCTCACATTGATTTAAACTATTATGAACTCAATAAAAATAATAAATTTTAAAAATTTTTGAAAAAATAAAGAACCACTCTGAAGGGCCAGCTCAGCTTGAGAGCTTCCTATAGGATGGGCTGAGATCTCTGGTGCAAACGCATGGCAATTGGAGTCCTGCTTCCCTCCCTCACAGGCGTTATTCCCAAGAGCTAAACAGAGCCAATCCCTCTGCTTGCAAATCTGCTCAGAGTCTGTCTCCAGGAAGCCTGACCTCAGACAGGCTCACCTTCCGCTGGGTCCACTTGCAAAGGATGTGGGCACCTTTTGTGGTGGACACGAAGTGGTTTCTGGATGAGTTTGCTGGAGAACTTGCCAGTATCGTGGCTGCCTCTAGGAGACCCCGAGGGAGAAGGGTGGAGTCTTCTTTTAAGTGTTGTTTGTAAGTTACCAACTACATTGCACAGTTTTTTTCTAAAACTCTCATTCTTTTTTCTCCTTCTTTAAAATACATTTAAACTATGCTTTAGAAATTAGAATTTTTCATTTACTTGTTTTTAGGTCTCACACACATACCATCAAAAACAACAAACAAACAACAACATACCCACCCAATTCCTTTTAAAATGTATGGAGCTTTTGGTGTCATATCACTTCACACCTGTTACGATGTCTGTCATCAGAAAAGCAAAAGACCTAATGAGTGATTACAGCAAGGTTGCAGGATACAAGGTTAATATACAAAATCAATCGCTTTCCCATATGTCAGCAATGAACAAGTGGAATTTGAAATGAAAAATACAATACCATTTATATTAGCACCCCAAAAATGAAATACCTAGGTATAAGTCTAATAAAATATGTATAAGATCTATATGAGGAAAACTACAAAACTCTGATGAACCAAATCAAAGAAGGACCAAATAAAATGGGGAGATATTTGATGTTCATGGACAGGAAGACTCAAGATTGTTAAGATGCCAGTTCTTCCCAACTTGACCTGGAGATCCAATGCAATCCCAATCAAAACCCCAGCAAGTCACTTTGTGGATATCGACCAACCGATTCTGAAGTTTATGTGGAGAAGTAAAAGACCCAGAATAGCCAACTCAAGATGGAAGGAGAAGAACAACATTGGATGACTGACTACCCAACTTCAAGAAACACTGTAAAGCTACGGTAATGAAGACAGTGCGGTATTGGTGAACGAACAGACAAATCGATGGAACAAAATAGGGAGCCCAGAAATAGACCCACATGAATACAGTCAACTGCCCTTTGACAAAGGACCAAAGGCAATAAAGTGGAGCAAAGTCTTTTCAACAAATGGTGCTGGAACAACTGGACATCCACATGCAAAAAAAAAAAAAAATGAATCTAAACTCAGATCTTAAACTCTTCACAAAAACTAACTCAAAATGGCTGCTGAATCACAGACCTAAATGCAAAACTATAAAACTTCTAGAAAATAATATAGAAGAAAACCCATATGACCTTCGGTGTGACAATGCCTTTTTTAGATACAACTCCAAAGGCACAATCCAGGAAACAAATAGTTGATTAAGCTGGACTTTATTGGAATTAAAAACTTCTGCTCTACAAAAGTCAACATCAAGAGAATGAGAAGACAAGTCACAGATGGCCCTGTCCAGATTCCTGGTCCATAAACTTGGGACAGAATAAAATGGTTGTTTGATACCATTAAGTTTTAAGATGGTTTGTTAATAGCGCTCGGAACTGGGATAGCAAATAATGACCTTGTAAGCTACCAGCTCCTTTCCTTTACCCACAGCAGACATCACTAATCAATCGTGCCACTCTTTGTCACCAAACCAGGATAGAGCCTCAGAATCCTTCTCAACAGAACACTCCCAGGCTACCACCATTAATAGATCAGAGTTAGCACTCGAAATATAACCTATTTGTAGATTTAAATATATAGGTAAATGTATTTAAAGAGTCTAGTTTGACCCTTTTATTTGTGGAAGTATTTGAGGAGCCTCACTGCGTAGTCCTCCTTCTCTGCCCTGAGTCATTTGAGGGTAAGGTTGGAGAGGCGCTGGCTGGTGCCTCTTCTTTCAGCTTCCCGTCTTGCTCATCGTCTACACTTGCCCTTTGCTGGTCTTCTTCGTGTGGCCCAAATCTGAGCCTTCGCAGCCACCCTTCCATCTGCCCCACTGTTCCCCTTATCCCACCTTGCTATCCCCTGCTCATTCTCCAGTCTCATCTCAAGCATCACTTTCTCAAGGAAGCCCACCCCCAGATCAGGTCTGGTCCAATGGTGACCCCTTCTCGTGTCATCCTGAACTTTCCTTTCGTGATGTTTATCACAATTTTAATTAAATAGTCATTTGTGGAATTAGCTGTTTAACATCAGTAGCTCCCAACGCGCTATAAGCTCGGTGGGGACAGGGGCGGCTGCTGTTTAGATCTCTGCAGCGGAAGGCAGGTGCTATGTGAACCTGCATCGAGCGGGTGAATGAGGCTTCAGAAGGTCTTGAAGCAGCAGGGCTGTCTCAGCCAGCTCGTTCCACCCTCCTCATCTTCCTCTTCCATCTCCCTAAGGATCACGCGTGTCGTCCTCTCCCTTCCCCCACCATCCCCAGTCACCTACTCACCTGCGGCCCCTGCATCACCCCTGTGACTAACCGGCCTTGAAGGCCAAACGTGTTCACCTTCCGAGGAGCACGCTGTACAGCACAGCTGCCCGAACTGATGACTGTGCCGTATGGGAACGAACGCAAACAAGCGTTTGTGTAATGACAGTTTAATATCTTCATCTTCTGCACGGAGCCCCAGCCCATTAATATGCAGTCGATTAGAAAATGCTTCAGAATAATAAGAAATTATCCGAAATTAAGGTCCAGCCAGGAGCCAAATGACTTCCTTGCTGCCTTTTGGGGGGAACTGGTCATTGGATTAGCTCTGGAAATAAATAAGTGGTTCAGACACCCAGTGTCTCGGATCACAGAAAGCCAGGGGGAGTGTGGCCTAGGGACCTGATTAATGCCATAATTCTGCCTCAGACTGGGTTAATAGGAATTAACTAGCCAGATTTCTCCTTTTTTGGGCTTCAGACTTCACACAGTGACTACAATAGGGAAGATAATCAATAAGTTTTAGAGTATTAATGAATTACTTAATTGTGTGAAGATTGCAACATCAATGATCCCTCCAAGCCATAACACCGACTGCATCATTTCATCACTGCATATATTCCTCCATGGTTCCCTATTGCCTTTGGGACAGAGTGAGAGACCCTCAGGGCTGCACCCAGGGAGCCCAGGCATCACTACCAGAGGCTGCCTTTTCCCTGCCCACAGCTCCTCTTCACCGTCCACAGTCCATCTGGGCTCCAGCCACAGCGAACAGCATGCGGTACCCCAGGCCTGCCATGCTCATTCGTGGCACTGACCCTCGCACCTGCATCCCCCCAAGCCGAGAACGGCTTCCTTCTTCTATCTGCCTAACTCCTATCCGGTCTGTTAAGAGCGAGCTCAGATACACACCCATCAGGAACCCATCTCTAAAACAGCCTCTCTTCCTCTGGACACGCCTCCTCTGGGTCAGGCAGCCCCTGTGCTTGCCCCATGAAGGCATTGACCACACTGGCCCGTAAATGTCTGTTTGCTTGTCTGTCTCCTCTGCCAGCCTGGGAGGTCACTGGGACCCAGACTTGTGCCTGCAAGAGAAAGATAATAACTCCGAGTCTGCAGAGTGGCCATGGGGATTCAATGAGCTAAGGCGCAGAGAGTGCCTAGCACGTGCCTGCCACATAGCAGGTCTTCACATGTCTTGAATGAATAAACCAGTGAGTGAAGATCACACAGCCGGATGTTAGTCAGAGCTCCAGGAAGGAAAAAGCAGGAGCTATTTCATCCAGAAGACGGGATTTAAGCGGTATTGACTAACCAGATGTGTGCTCCTGGAGGTGAGGTTCCTTATTCTCTCAGACCCAAATCCCCCTTTTCATAGCAATTATTCATAATATCCCCTTACTTTGATGAAATCATATAAGATGGAATATCCTATATAGGTAGATTCATAAATCAATATTATATTATATAATCAGTAGTATGAAGATAAAGACATAATATATTATAAAGAAAAGGAGATAATTTCTAATAAAATAATATATATTTCAGTAAGGAAATGCTCTGACATGACTTCAGAGGAGACCCATGCAGAGAGAAGACTCTTTCTAATGAGTAGGTTAAGATTTAAGAGACAAGAGACCATATTCAACCGAATATTGTTGACATTTTTTCTTTATATTTGGCATTTTGAAATAAGGGCTACATAAGCCCTTTCTGTATTGATAACTGCAAAGGCAGAATGAGGCAGGGGGAATGTGTCACTGTCTGAAATCCAACAGTGGCTTTGCCATCGCAGCATCATTTTCTGAAATGGCGACCAAGTCTCGGGAAAGTTTTGAACAAAACAAAAAGTACAGCCTGCACTTCATTTACCCAGTAGTTGCATTCCTGGAAAGTTCAGGGTATTTTAAAACCATGCACAAAATAACTTTCTTTATATATATTCATAGAGAGATGAGAGAGAGTTTGGGTCTCGATATACATAACTCTCAACAGATTTCTCGCTTACATGCATTTCCACTGAGACATGTGAAAGACGCTCTGGAAGATGCAAGGGAATTCTTCGTAATGTGCAACTTTCCAGCACAAGGCAGTGCATTGCGGGTATCTGGCCCCCATCCACTCATTGCTAAAAGCTGCCCCAAATATTGGGACGACCAAAAACGCCCCCATCAATACCCAAAATACTCTGCAGGGGGCAGCACAGCTCCCTTTGAAAATCTCTACTCAGAAAGACACTGAACCTAGGATCCCAGCAGCCTGGGTGGAACCATGAAGGATTAGCATGTTCTCGCTCTCCTGGTGGAAAGCTCAGTTCAGACCTCCCAAGAAGGGAAGAATCAGGGGGGCTTCAGAGCATACTAGATGGCGCATGGGACAGCCACCTGGGTGCACCATCCCAGCTGAGGCTGCCTCCAAGGATAATGTTTGTAGATAGGGGTGTGAGCAAGAGAGACTCACACGCCCCTAATGGCCTCCAGCTGCAGCCACTCGCTCTGTGCCCGGGGGCACCGCCAAACCAGAACGGGCCATGGGCTTCCTGCCCGGGCTGAATCCTGACCGAGCTTAGCCACCAGCTCCCTACAGCCAATGTCCATAGCACAAAAGCAGGAGACTTGGATTCTAGTCTGAACTCTGCTGCTGACTTGCTGAGTGACCTGGGCCAGATGCTTGACTTCTCTGAGCCCTACTTCCCCCTCTGTCCTGAGGGTTAGACAAGATGATCTTTCCCGCCCTAAAAGTTGATGTTGCAAGGAAAGATGGATCAAGTCAGAAGGGCAATGTTCGACTCAAGTGACTCCTGAAAGAACATCCCTAGTAAAACTCCTGCCAATAGCCTTTAAGGAACATAAATGGGCCATTCTGTAATTAGCACATTAATGACCTGTGCACCGATGACTGTGAGGGAAGGGGCAGGCAACAGCCTGAGTAGACCAAAGGGGCAGATGGAAGTCAAGAGGCATAAAATTGGCTAGATCAGGGGGCTGGCCCAGTGGCGCAGCGGTTAAGTTCGCACGTTCCACTTCGGCGGCCCAGGGATCGTCAGTTCAGATCCCGGGTAGGGACATGGAACCGCTCAACTAAGCCATGCTGTGGCAGGTGTCCCACATATAAAGTGGAGGAAGATGGGCACGAATGTTAGCTCAGGGCCAGTCTTCCTCAGCAAAAGGAGGAGGATTGGCAGCAGATGTTAGCCCAGGGCTAATCTTCCTTAAAAAAAAAAAAAAATGGATGGATCAAATGAGACCTGGTATCCAAGAGCCTTGAATGCCAGGCTTAGAGAAGCCTGACTTTATAAAGGCGACATTGGAAGAGACAAGGGAGCACAGGAGTGGCCACAGGAACGTGGGCAGAGTCTGGGCCTCAGAGAGCCAGGTGGATGGTGCAGACGAGATCAGGGCTGGGAGACTGGAAGCATCCATCCACTTAGCTGGCCCTCCAAATGGTAGTCCTCCTGGCAGGGGTGGTCGTGCCTCATGTGGAATCCACAACTGGAGGACCAGGAGGGGGAAGGGAGCTGACTTTAACAAGCACTTACGTGGGTGCAAAGTACCGAGCGGAAAGTTTCCCATAGTTCCAGTGTTGGCAGTACATGCCACCCTCAGGGTGGGTGTCACAATCCCTACCCCATACATGAGGTTGCCCACCCAGGTGGCCAGCCAACATTTTCACAGTGACTAGGCTTGTAGGTGATAGAGCCAGAAGTCAAACTCAGGTGTGTCTGACTCATTCATTCATTTCTTCACTCATTCATTCCACGGCTATGCTTTGAGAGCATCCTATATGCCCAGCGATCGAGTGGTGGACAGCCCAGACAAGCTCTCTGCTCTCCAGAAGCTCACATTTTCATGGTGGAAGACAGAAAATGCACAAGCAGATTAATACATCAATGAGGTTACTTCAAATAGCAAGAAGCAACAGCTAAGAAAATAGAACCAGATAGAGAGGATGGCTGAGGTGAGGGAAGGGGGGCTAATTCAAATGGGGGCTAAGGAGGGCCTCTGGGAGGAGGTGATAGGTGAGCTGGGATGAATAAGAAAAAGTTAATCACCCAAAGATCTATGGGAAGAGGGTTCCAGGCAGAGGGACCACCTCGAGCAGCGGCCTTGAAATGGGAAATGATGGGTTTGAGGATGAGAGAGGTATGACTCGTGCTCCCCAAGGGGAGGAGGTGTGACATGAGGTCAGAGGTAAGCACAAGCAGGCTCACAGCCCATGATAGAGTCCGGATTTTCTTCTAAGGGCCATGAGAAGGCATTGAGGATTTTTTACGAGAGAACCATGATCCGATTTACATTTTTAAAATGTCATTCAGGCTGCTGTGGGGAGAGTGGACCATAAGTTAGGAAGAGTTGAGGCTGAGAGGTCTGTGAAGAGGCCACTGCCCAGTCCAGGAGGAGGAGAGAATGGCTTGGGTGGGGGTTCTAGCAATGAGGATGGGAGCAGTAGACAGGGTGGGACATATTTTGGATATGGCACCAAAACAGGACTCACCCATGGATTTTACTGGGAAGAGAAGGGAAAAGGAGAATTCCTGAGTGTTCTCTGCTAAACCACACCGCCTTAGACAGCCCCAGAGGTCCCTGAGCCACGTGTGGTGTTTGATGGCCTTCCTATGTGAGTCAATACTTCACAAGACTGGAGGATCAACCTTCCATGGAAGCCCATTGGAGATTCTTGACATGACAGAAAATGCTTTCCCAGGGCTGGCCCAGTGGTGTAGTGGGTTAAGTTCGAGAGTTCCACTTCAGCGGCCCGGGGTTCATGGGTTCAGATCTCGGGCACGGACCTACACACTGCTCATGAAGCCATGCTGTAGAGGCATCCCACAGACAAAAAATAGAGGAAAATTTGGCACAGATGTTAGCTCAGTGACAGTCTTCCTCAAAAGCAAAAAGAGAAAGACTGGCAACAGATGTTAGCTCAGGGCAAATCTTCCTCACAAAAAAAAAAAAAAAAAGAAAATGCTTTCCCAGAGCGTGTTGTATTTTGTCTTCCTGGGACATCCAACCCACATAAGTTGCATTTCTCCCCCTCTGAAAGCACAAAAAGAAGAGTCAATTCCTTTTCCCAAGAACTCTCCCCAAAGATTTTGAGACTTCATCCTCCTCCTGCCTTTTCTTGCTCCAAGAAATGAGTGTTTTCTCCTGGGGTCCAGAAGAAGGACTTCCACGTGCTGGCCTATGCTGGCACCTCTGCTTCTTGCATCTCCTGTCTGGGTCTTCCTGTCTTCCTTCATATCCCCATTCCCATCCATTCGTTAAACACACACACCCCCTCATCTCCGTAACAGTAGGATGATATTCTCATTTGGTATTCATCTCTATCTGTCCCACCGGAGCCTGCCCAGCCTCTGAAGTTTTCAGGGAAAAAAATCAAGGCATGGAACCCATTGTTTCTGAGCTGATCACAGAGCAGCGACTCCCCAGCGCTTTCCAAATGCCGCCTCTGAGAGGAGTTTCTCTAAGCCCCCAGCTGACAGCATCTCAGAAGGGGATCTGTGATCAAGAGGTTGGCAAGGCATCATGGGATTCTCTCCTCCCACTCCTCAGATTTTTTTGGATGGGATGAAATGTTCTTCCTCCCCTAGATGGGTTTATCTCAGCCTGTCAGTTTCGGGTGTGAATCGCCCCACTTAAGGAGTATTTCCAGCCAGTTACACTCCCTCGGCCACAAAGCACTGGAGGAATTAACAGAGGCTAATGGACTTAAGGAGCCCCCGGTGCCAAGACTGAAACGCTTGACAACGAGATTCCAGAACCCCGGCCTCTTTCTCTACCTTCTCCCCCATCAGTCATTTTTTCCTCTTAGCTGAAAAGCCCTATTTACCCAGCCTACATTTCCTATTTTAGGGCCTCCCAGGAGCCCCCCCAGGGATGAGCACCAGTGGGAGAAAAGGGCCTTTTGAAGATTACACATGAGCAAAAAGAGACAGGCTTTGAACGTCGATGGAGGTTCTGGGCTTCAGACTCTGGCTGGGGCTACAGAGCTCGCTGAAAAATAAATGGGTAAGAGGCAGACAGATAAAGGGAAAAAGTAACCGCCGTAAGAATCAGAGGAATTGAGATATTGCAGGAATGCAAAGAAAATTGAGAATAAGAGCCCAGGTGATTTGTCTGATTGCTCTGTTTTTGCTGTGTGAACTTGGGTAAGTCAGTATGTCTCTCTGAGCCTTTTTCACTCAACACGTGCTGGTTGCTAAATACTTTGGGCTAAGGACTGTGCTGGGTACTGAGGATCCCTATGCAATTAGATTGAGACCCTGCTCTTCAGGAGCTCACAGTCCTGTGGGGAAGCAGGAAAATGGATAATTGCAACAGAACGTGATGAGGGCGATAATGCCCGTTGCCCGTCTATGAAATCAGCAGCTTGAGCTGGAAAATAATAACAATGGTGGGAATAAAAAGCCTCTGCTGAGCTTCAAGTCGTTCTGGTCCCATGGCACCTCCCCTGACTTTCCATCACCATGGACAGAAGTGAAGCGGGAGCCCCCGAGCTCTGGGGCTCCTGGCAAGGTCCCCACCCCTTCCTTGCTCCTCCCTCCAGCCCTCAGAGCCCAGATATACCACTACTGTCTGCTTTGAAGCCCCCAAGCCTAATACCATCATGCTCTAGACCCCAATTCGCATCACTCACCCCAAGAGCCCCAGGGTTCCCCGAGCACCCCGCTCCTCAGGGCTCCTATCCCCACTGGGCCCTACATGCCTGCCAAACCTCCCACCATGCCCTCTGCAGTCCCTTCCGTCCTTCTAAATATCTTCTGCAAACGCCCCCCTTCTGGCTCCGTCTGAAATCGGACCTCCCCAGGGCCCCTCTTCCCTGCAGCTCGCTCAGGAGGGCCTGCTTGCTCTCCCACACTCCTTCTGCCATGCACACTGCTCCTTATCCCCTCACTGTCGCTTCCAGAGCACTGTCCCCCCTCCTAAAGGGCCCCCAGCTCTGAAGCTCATCCCATCATCGTAGAGCTCCCACTGGCCCTCCTTTTTGTGGTCATCCGCGAACCTGCAGATCACTACCCCCGAGTCCCTAAAGGTTGTAACTCCTGGTTGGCTGGCACTCTTTCCAACACAGACTTAGTTTCAGCAGCCATCCAAATGTTCCTCTCAACAGCCTGCTCTGTCATCCTTTGACTTCCTCTCATGCAAAAGCCACACCTCAGTCACTCACCGCCACGGTCATACTGTATGCCCGATCATTACCAATAACTGTCCTCAGTTTCCAGAATCCCACTCTCTGGGATCTCCTCACTCTGAGGTCAGTGATTTCCTCTACCTCACTAGGTTCCAGGATCCATTGATTCTGCCACCTTTTTACCGCCCTTTACGCCGTATGTCCACACTTTCCTCTTTGCCCGCTTAAGAAGTCATGGTCAGTCATCACCATCTCCATCATCACCATCACCATCATCATCGTCAACATCTCCATCATCTCCATCACCATCATCATCATTTCCTTTCATTACCCTTGTGGCAGGCATTCTAAAAACTGGCTACGACACTATCTCCCATCTCACTTCTTATGTGACTTTGACACTTCTCCCATTGAGAGACAGGTCTCTGTTTCCTCTCCTCAAATCTGGGTGGGGCTACAACTATGGCAGAAGGGATGCCAAGGCTAAGTCATAAAAAGCGAGACAGCTTCTGCCTCGTATTCTTGGGACCCTCACTCTCGGACCCCAGCCACCATGCCACCAGAGTTCCCTCAGCCCCATCTGAGCTCGTGGATGATGGACAGAACCAATGTGCCGGCCGTGCGAGTCACCGTCTGTATTAGTTCCCTAGGGCTGTTGTAACAAATTACCACAAACTGAGCAGCTTAGAACAACTTGGAATTTATTTGCTCACAGTTCTGGAGGCTAAAAGTCTAAAATCAAGGTGTTGGCAGGAGGCTCGAGGGGAGCCTCTTCCGGTGTCTAGTGGCTCCAGGCACTCCTTGGCTTGTGCCTACATCCTTCCGATCTCTTCTGTGGTCACATTGCTGTGTCTCTTCTGTATCTCAACTCTCTCTCTTCCTCTTTCTTACAAGAACATTTATAATTGCATTTAGGGCCCATGCAGATAATCCAAGATAAACCCCCCCCCCCCCGTCTCAAGAACCTTAACTTATTCACATCTGCAAAGACACCTTTTCCAAGTAAGGTAAAATTTGTGGGTTCCAGGAAGCAGGACCCAATACCTTTGGGGGCCATTATCTGCCTGCTACACCATCTTAAAAGCAAATCTTCCATTCCCCAGTCGAGCCACCCTTGCTGAGCAGACGCAATCTGTCCCCACCAAAGCCCTGCCGAAAATTGAAGATTCACAAGGAAAATGAATGATTATTGTCGTTTTAAGCCGCTAAGTACCGGAGTGGTTTGTTACACAGCAAGATATAACTGATACAACCCTCAGCAGCCTTGTTCATTTCTTGCTTCGTTACACTTGCTGCTTTAATCCAACTCCACCTGCTTTCCACCTGGACCTGCCAACCGAATGTGATTAAGACGGAAACACACGACCCTGTGGACTCCGCCCACTCTGAATCCATGGCCACTAAGCTCAGGTAGGTCCTGTGGGCTGCCCACCCACCCAGCTGCATTTCCCCAGTAAGAACCACTCTCCCAAATGGCCGTTTTAACCCTCCTCTCGACTCAAACCTTTGCTGCTTCCCCCCAGCCTTAGTCTCAGCTGACGCCTTTGACTCCTATTTCACTAAGACAACAGAAGCAATCAGAAAAGAACTCCCACGAGTTCCTGCGCCACATCTGTCAACCACGTCCACCCACCCGCACTGCTTTCCCTCCTGCTACCACGGACAGCCTCCCCATCCTCCGGACTCAGCTCAGGTCGGCTAATCCAATCCCCAAGGACACCACCCCTTCTCCCCTCTATCCTGCAGCGTCATTTCTTGCCTCTCTGCTGCATTATTCCCATCAATGTCAGGCATGTTTTATTTCTCTCATTCCTCTCTAACTACCACCATTCCTCCTCCCTTTAAAATAAAAAAAATGGTTCCTACTCAGGGTCTCTAATGCCTTTCCTCCCGTTCTCTCTTGAATCCACTCCAATCAGACTTCTACACTCATGTTTTAACTGAAAACAGCACTTATCAAGGTCATCCAACATTGCGGAATCCAAGGTCCTTGGTCAGTCCTGATCTTACTTAACTTATCAGCAACATATATTAGTTTCTTAGGGCTTCTATGACAAATTACCACAAACCAGGAGGCTTAAAACAACACAAACTCATTCATAACAGAGCTGGAGGCCAGAAACCCAAAATCGAGGTGTCAGTGGGCTCAGGCTTCCTCTGAAGTTTCCAGGGAAGCATCTCTCCTTGCCTCTCCCAGCTTCTGGCAGCCACTGGCCTTCCTTGGCGTTCTTTGGCGTGTAGCCTCATCGCTCCAACCCCTCTGCCTGTCTTCATCTTCAGATGGTCTTTTCCTTCTGTGTGTCTCTGGATGTCCCGTCCTCTTCTTATAAGGACGCTTATAAGCCATTGGATTTAGGACTGACCCTAAGTCATCTTGACTTAGCTAATTACATCTGCAAAGACTCTATTTGCAAATAAAGTCACGTATGAGGTTCCAAGTAGACATAAATTTGGGGGGAAATTGTTCAACCTACAACAGCAACTTTTAGCACAATCGATCATTCCATCTTAGAAACACTTCCTTCTCTTTGCTTCCAGGACACCACACTCTCCGGGTTTTCCTCCCATCTCGTGACCACCCCTTCTCGGTCTCCTTTGCTGGCTGCTCCTCATCTCTCCGACTGCCACAAGCTCCGCCCTCGGAGGCCTTCTCTTCTCTGTCACACTCTTTCCCTTGGAGAGCTCATCCAGTCTCACGTCTTCAAAATCCATCAAGAGACTGACAACTCCAAAATTCCCACCTCCAGCCTTGATTTCTCTCCTGAACCAGACACATACATCCACCTTGCCTGTCTAAAAGCCATCTCAAACTTAAGATGTCTGAACCCCAAATCCTAATTCTCCTCACACCCTAAAAAAAACCTGTTAACACCCAGAGACTCTCTCATCTCGGTAACCAGCATTTCTCAGGTCATAAAATTTAAAGTCATTCTTGATTCCTCTCTTTCTCACATCTTACCCCCAAGTTAACAAAAAATCCCGCTGATCCTACCTTCAAAATGGACCCCATATTTAGCCACTTTCCATAACCCCATTGCCACACCTTGGTCCAACCCACCATCCTCTTGCGAGAGCTGAGGTCCCCAAACCACAGCCTGTGTGCCGAATCCAGCCTTCCACCTGTTTTTGTAAATAAAGTTTATCGGAACTCAGCCACGCCCGTTTGTTTGCATACTGTCTGCGGCTGCTTTTGCATCCCAAAGGCAGAGCTGAGAATTGCAACAGAGACTATAGGGCCAGCAAAACTGAACGCATCTACTCTCTGTTACTTTATAGCGAAAGTTTGCCATTCCCTGGTCTGGATTATTACAGTCGTAGGTCTTCCTGTCTCCACCCTTTTCCGCACTACAGTTGATTCTCAGCAGGCAGAGCGATGCTTTTTAACCATGAGTCAGACCTTACCAGTGCCTTGCTTAGAATTCTTCAGCGCCCACTTGCATCACTCACCCCAGCTCCCCTGGCCCCACAGCTCTGACCTCCCGCTGCCCTCATCTCCAGCTTCTCTCTCTCTCAAATTTCTCCAGCCACACCAGACATGTTCCCCTTCCTGGGACATTCCAGGCATGGTCCCACCTCCAGGCCTTTGCATTTCCAATTCTCTCCATCTCTAGTAATCCTGACCAGGCTCATCCATGCATCTGTCATGTCCTCAGCAGGCCTTTTCTGCCCTCCCCCTCTATGAAAAAATGCACTCTCTCTGATTTATTTGATTGTGGTGTCTTGCCTTCTCGAGGTCGGCATTCTGCACGGTACACAGTGTTCTGTGGTGAGCACTTACCTCGGTGACTGGAATATGCGAGGCGCTCAGGAGAGATTTGTTGAATGAATGAATGACTAAGAGAATGAACGCTCCCTGAGGGTCAGTCCCTGTGCTAAGCCTTGCACATGCCTTAGATCTTTAACCTCACCACAGCCCCATGGGACAGGGACGGAGGCCAGGAGCCCAGGGACACCTGGCCAGGACTAAAAGTCAAGTGTGACATCAAAGCTCATTGTCCTAACCGCCTCTACCTCCTAAAATTGTGCCGTCTGTCAATTTCAGAAGATATCTTAACCTGTAAGATCATATTTCTAACAACCCGAGTATCCAACAGTGAGTGAGTGAATAAGCAAAATGTAGTACATAAATACAGTGGAATCTTATCAAGCTTAAAAAAGGAGATTCTGACACATGCCACAACCTGCATGAACCCTGAGGATGTTATGCTAAGTGAAATAAATCAATCATAATGACAAATGCTGTGTGATTCTACTTAGATGAGGCACGTAGAGGGGTCCGGTTCATAGAGACAGAAAGTAGAATGGTGGCTGCCAGGGGCTGGGGGAGGGGGAAGGAGGAGCTAGTGTTTAATGGGGACAGAGTTTCAGTTCTGCGAGATGAAAAGCGTTCTGGAGAGGGATGGTGGTGATGGTTGCATGACAATGTAAATGTACTTAATACCACTGAGCTGTACACTTTAAATGGTTAAGATAGTAAATTTCATGTTATGCATATTTTACCATAATTTTTAAAAATCAAAAAATAGATTATATTTCTTCTTCATTACAAACTGCCAAGTGGGTATAACCTTCCAGTTTCCAGAAGAGGATTGCGAGGTTCAGAGAGTGAGGGTGACAAGGCCAAGGCTGTCGGAGGCAGCGACTTGACCCCGAGCCTCTCCTGCCTCTCAGTGGACAGTGCCCACTGCCGCCCACCCTGCCTTCTCCTAAGGCAGCAGAAAGATTTCCCTCCGTGTATTTACTACACTTTAAGTGACAGGAAATTTATTTTTTCCGTTCCTTGGGTGGATTAGGAGCTTCTGGAAACTTCTTTCCCCCCTGCCCCGATCCAGCCCTGAGTTGGAGTGGGACGAAGGGAGCACAAACACAGAAATTGTCTCGGAAGAGCCAGCAGGAGGGGATCCGATGGGAGATGTTTTTGCATTAGCATATGCAGATTGGCAAGGGTAAAGAAAACTGGGAAAGCTGCTATTTTATCATTTGTGGTAATTATAGTAATTGAGAGTGGTGAATCAATGGATTCCTGGAGGTAAAAGCGTTTTGGAAGGATAAAGTGGTGTGATTAAGAAGTTCTGATTAAGAACTGCTGTCATTGTCACTTGAAAAAAGTGAGGAAAGAGACTGAGGTCAGAAGTGCGGTGACATAAGTCATAAAGGTAGGGACCTTGGCCTTCCAGCCCCTTTCCCCAGCCCTGAGGACACAGAGAGGAGTCAGAGTGTTCCTGCCTTTTGAAATTCACAGAAGAAGGACAACCACAGAAAGTGACTATTCAAACATACTGTGATACAGGCAGTGATGACACTTGTAAAGGATTATAGAAGAAGGAGTGATTAACTTTGTCTCAGAGGGAAAGAATCATCTGGAAAGCCTTCAGAGAAAAGGGGATATCTGAATAGGGTTTTGCAGTATCAATAGGAGTTTGCAGCTGACAGCAGCCAAGGGAAAGGGGTTTGCAGGTGAGGTAACAGGGTGTGCAAAGTGGTGGAGAGAAAGTGCACTTGGAGAACTCCAAGCGAAAAATGGGGAGTGGAGAGTGACAGCTTATGAAGCTGGAGAAACTGGCCAGGCCACTCTAGGGAGCCTGGACATAACTCAGCAACTGATGAGAGGAGAAAGACAGAAGCACAGGAGTGACTTGATCAGAACTGAACTTCAGGAAAACCCGGTGAAGGGAGCTGGAGAGTGAGGTCCACCCGGGACAACAACGGAGGGATGGGGGCAGTGGGATGGGAGTCAGGAGGTCAGACGAGACGGGAACAACCCCTTGGCACAGAAGCAGGAGACTCAAAGGCGACCAGCTTGGAACTTCATGGCTCACAACTGAAAGGGACCTTAACAACCATCCAATTCAACCCCCATTTTACAGATAAGCAAGCCAAGGCTCAGAGAGGTGAAGGCACCCATCCGAGGTCTCACAGCAGAGCAGAACGTTGACACCAGGGCCATCTGACTCCAAAGCCTGAGCTCTGTCTTCCACTCCACAAAGCTCTGGACGTAAGGCAGGACAGTCAGTCACCTCAAGAACCCGTCATCTGGCAGGACACTCAGAGAGCAGTTAATGGGTGCTGCCTCCCATGTTGTTGTCATTGAGAGTGGCAAGCTCAGAGGAGAACTTGCTGTCAAACCCCTGAAGGACCGCCCTATGGCAGAGGTGACAGATTTTATTTCCCTGCACCTTACAGGGCGTCCAATCACTGCCCAGCCCAGAGAACAGTGGGACAATCGGACCTGTCTACCAATAGAGTGGCTATCGTATAGGAATGAGTTCCCCGTCCCTGCGGGTATGCGAGTCAAGGCTAGTACCCACATGTCTGGGATACAGCAGAGGATTCCTGCACTCTGAGAGATTCTTAAGATCTGCTTGAACTCTAAGGTTCTATGATAAGGTTGAGGTACATCCCCAAGCAAGCCATATACCCTTTAACGAGTTATTACTGAAGCATCGTTCATTAATTCATTCAAAAGCAAAGTATTTTGGAAAACACTTTGGTGGGAGAAACACAAGAGCATAGCGAGGACTCCAAGGGGTACCTAACACAGCTGGTCTTGGAGGATGAGAAGGAGGGCGGGTTCCAGCAGAGGGAACAGAAAATGCTAAGGCCCGTGACCGTGCATCCAAGAGACCACAGGAAGCCATCAGGACTGACAGTAGCGTGGGGCAAGTGGAGGCTTGGGGAGAGATGAGGTTGCAGTCCTGGGCAAGGCCAGACTCTGCCTTGAGGGCCAATGACAGTCAAAAGCAAAGTGATGTGCGTTTCAGAAAGTTCACTCTGACAGCCGTGTGGAGTTGATGTAATTCATTCCTTAGGACTATTTTAGATGAGAAGGAAAATAAACCTTCCTTGGCTCCTAAACAGCAGTGTGGGGCAGGAGTGTTTCCGTCACGGTCTGCGGCAGAGGTCTCCACCTGCATCAGGACCTCAAAACTGCTGGCACCCGTGCCACTGCTGGGGGCTGTGTCCCGGGGACATCTGTGGTGGCCAGGACCTCCAAGCCTTGGCCTGTGCGGCCCTCGGAATGGCAGCCCCTTTGCACGAGGCCTCGGCCCGGCCTCACCACTGACAGATGGAGCGTTTGTTGACGCTCCGGTGACAGCTTGAGAACTCATCTCCTCCCTCCGAGCCGGCCCCTTCCACCTCGTCCTCCCATCTGCCATCTCATTTTGAAACTAGCAGAACAACTCGGCTAGAGCGATTCCGACTTTTTCCATCTGTGCCGAGTTAATTAAGAGGGTAATGAGAGCTGGGAATGAACGAGGCCTGCATTAATTCAAGATATGATTAAGAGAAGCGTTTCTCAAATATGTGTGTGTGTGTGCATGCGGCCTGATAACCTGGGGGTGCACCCCAGGCCGAGGGCCTCAGCTGCGTCCTCGGTGGGAGACCAACTGAGAAGCAGGGAGATGGGGACCCCGTGCACCTGCCGCAGGTGTCACCATGAGCGTGGGCTGCCAGGGACCGACCATGTGGTCACAGAAGACAGAGACCCACTTAAAGTCTATTCCCCACAAAGCCATTCCACAAGCACATATTCGACCCAGTGAATGCAGAGACAAATGGTACCTAGAGCTTTTTTCCAGTGCAAAGTTATTCATTACCTAACCACTTATCTAAAACAGTTCCAGGTACAGCAAAAATTCACTGAAGATCAACAGAATGAGACTTGCCCAAAATGCCACAAACAGGAAGCGGCAGAGACAGGATGTCAATGACGCCAAAACTGAACTGTCCCGCTAACACCAGCCCCTATGCTCAAGGAGACGGGCAGCTATGATGCACAGCGTGATGCTTTAGGGACACAGAAAAGGGGGTCTTATCTGACCTTGTATGATTAGGAGAGGGGAGTCAGAGAAGGCTTCCTGGAGGAGGGGACCACCAGGCCGCTCTGAAATGATCCAGATTCAACAAGTGTTTACTAAGCGTCCACCGTGTGCCAAGCAATCTGCCAGCCCTTTAACGTGCCTTATGTTCTTAAACCCTGGGATGGAGGCAGCAGTGTTCCCACGTGACGGATGAGGACACTAACATTCAGAGAGAGGACCACCACCCAGGGCCTCCCAGCTTGGGAGTGGAGGCAGGACTCGAACTCAGTTCATTCTGTTTCTAATGCGGTGCTGGGTCCTCGGCCCAGGATGGGCACACCGAAGTGGGTGGGAGTATCCTGAGAACACGAACCCAAGAGAGAGCCGAGGGGCCCAGAGGTCATAGGCTTCTTCCCCATGCCAGGAGTCAGGACACCTGGGTTCCAGTCTCTGGTTTCCTGCAACCCAGTGCAAGACCTGGGGCAGTCGCTCAGCTCCTGTACCCACACCATGGAGCAGCTGGACCAAGGCCCCTTCAGATGTAGGATTCCATGATCGTGTCCACCCCCAATGGCCTGGCCCAGTGCAAAGCTTCTTTCCTCACCTTGAACCTGACTGTGCACCTTCTCAGGGGTAACCCTCGCCAGCCCCAAGGGTCAAAGGTCACACACCAGAGCCCACCTTCGAGGCCCTTCACAATCCATCCCCAGCCTCCCCCAACCCATGTCCTGCCTTCCTGAACATGTCTGCAAGCTTGAGTGGCCTGCAGACCCTTTAAAGTCTAAATGGAAGTCATCATCCTCTCTGTTCCGGTCCCTGCCTCTCCACCACCCCCTATTCATGAAGCCAGGAATATGAGAGTCATTCTTGACTCCTCCTCCCCACTCAGGCCTGACCACTGAATGCCTGGTCACCGCATCCAGCAGATATTCTCTGAAATACATCTTGTCTACCCCCCAGCCCCCTGCCATCACCCTGGCCCAGGCCACATCTCTTCCTTTTGCGTCTTGCTACACCCTCCCACGAGGGCTCTACCCCCAACCTTGCCCCTCCGGTTCCTCCTCCAAACCTCCTGCAACAACAAAAAAATTTTTTTGCACAAATGGTATTTTATTACAGAAGACAATCTAATTTACAAATCAATACACATTTCGAGGAAAACATTTAGGCATCATAAAAGAATGCATGAGTATAAAAACTTCAATGTGCAAAATTCAACAAGGAAATGCACATGAAAACTTATGTTTGGACTGTGTCGTTATTACTGTGCCACTGTGAAGGCGAAATAAAACTCCTCTTCCAGAGGCCAAAAACGGAAGCTCTTCGGAATGTAGCAGACGCGTTTCCACACGCTGGTCTCGATAGCGTGGCGTGTGCGGAAATGCTTCCTCGAGACTCAGACGGTGTTTCTCTTTGGAAGGAGAAGAGTGAAGATGTTTCATTTGGCTGCCCTTTGGGACCTTCTGCTGCTCTTCAACGCGTCGCCGTGGTTGGTTGATTCTCATGAGCTTTCCAGGCTCGTCGGGATGCACAGCTTCCCAGGATGCTGGCGGTTAGGTTTTGTTTTTTTCCTATGACGACATCAAGTTTCCAACAATGGAATGGAATTTAAAGGGAATTGAGAGCAACCACTCCATACCCATTAGGAAAACAAAAAAAACACAAACAGGAAATAACAAGGATTATCGAGGATGTGGAAAAATTGGAACCCTGTGCCTTGCTGGTGGGAATGCAAAATGGTGCAGCTACTGTGGAAAACAGTATGGCGATTCTTCAAAAGACTAAAAATAGAACGACCAAATGATCCAGCAATCCCACTTCTGAGTATATACCCAAAAGAAGTGAAGCAGGGACTCCAACACATATCTGTGTACCCATGTTCACAGCGGTATTATTCATGATGGCCAGAAGGTCAAAGCAACCCAAGGGTCCACTGATGAATGAATAAGCAAAATATGACATCACCATACAATGGAATATTATTCAGCCTTAAAAAGGAAGGAAATTCTGACACAACACGCTACAGCATGGATGAATCTTGAGGGCATTATGTTAAGTGAAATAAGCCAGATACCAAGGATCAACACTGTGTGAATACGTGCGGCACCTCGACTAGTCGAGTCATAGAGACAGAAGGTAGAATGGTGGTTGCCAGAGGCTGGGGGAGGGGAGGGAACGAGGAGTTGTTGTTTAATGGATAGAGAGCTTCTGTTTTGAGAGATGAAGAGAGTTCTGGAGATGGATGGTAGTGATGGTTGCACAGCAATGTGAATGTACTTAACACCACTGAGCTGTACACAGAAAATGGGTAAGATGGCAAATTTTATGTTCTGTGTATTTTGCCACAATTTAGATTTTAAGTGTATTGAAAAAGGGAGGTTGGACTGCAAAAGATGAGACTCCAATAGCTGCAACATTTACAAGAACTATTCATGAAATAAGTTCTTTCTCCTTCGTTAGGAGCAGTAGTCCAGGGAGCCTGTGGTTGGCCTGGGGCGCCAGCCTGATAGGTGGAGCTGAGCGGAAGGAAGATGTTGACGATCACATAGGATGCTCGTGACCCTCCCTGACTCTCCTGCCTCCAGGCTGCACTAGGGGAGATGGCCGTGCTTGCTGTGCAATATGTGATACAGCCCTTGCTTGCCTTGTCACAACCTCAGCCCTCTCGTCTATAAATTAACAATACCTGCCCTGCTCCCATCTCAGGGACACGGGAGGAACAAAAGGAATCGTGGACAGCAACATGCCTTCCAAACAGAAATGAAGAAGACCCATGAGTTTAAGGCTCAGCTCTGCCCAGGTGAGCTCTGTCCTTTTGGGGGCCTCAGTTGCCAAATCTGAGAAATGGGTGGGGAGAGGGAGTCCAGTGGATCATTTATTCTAGCTCGAGCATGAACTAAATTTTGATTTCCTTTTTGCATCATCAAGTTTAACGTGTAAATTATTGTCTCTGTTAACAATCCTTATCAGACTTTTTCAACCTGAAATTTCACTTCCCTGGACTGAAAAAAAGTGTCAAAAATCCTCAGAAGACAATAGTTGCAATTAACTCAAGTCACCCAGCAGAACAGTTGTGTTCACATCGGTGTCCTGAGTATATGGAGTGTCACCAGCTGACAGCTGAGTGGGAACTGTGGAGGTACAGTCGAATGTTACTTGGAATCCACACGCCCTCTATCTACCTTCCTATCCAGCAAGACGCAGAAGCTAAAAACTACATTTCCCAGATGCCCTTGCAGCTAAGGCATTGAAGGCAAATCTGGCTCCACCAATGAGAGGCATTCGTGTGAGACTTGGAGGTGGCATGTGAGTGGGACTGTGGCAGATGAACCTCACTGAAGTGCGGGATGCTGAATAGATTGTTTTCCATTTGCTTCTGAGGACCACTTAGACCAGCCCTACTCAAAGTGCGGTCTGTGGACCAGCTGCATCTGTATCTCTTGGGAGATTTTAAATAAAGCAAGACTCTCAAGTCCCACCCCAAACTCACTGAATTTGAAACTCTGGGGTGGGACCAGGAATCTGTGCATAACATGCTCTCCAAGTGACTTTTATGCATGCTGAAGCTTGGGACCACTGGCTTAGAGTACCTTACTATGGGGTCCCCACCCTGGCAGTACCTGCCATCTTTCATCAACTGAGACTCTGGCTGTTAATAGGCGCACACACACGTGGGGTCTATTCTCTGATTTTTTTCATTAATATTTATAATTTCTTTATTCACCTTTTTAATCACTTCCGTACAATGACATGCAAAACTCTTAAGGATGCAGTTTGATAAATCATCTGTACATACCTCTGAAACCACCACCCAAACCAAGATATAGAACATTGCCAGCCCCCAGAACACCTTTACGCCCCCTCGAAATCAATTCCCTCCGAAGGAAACTGTTATTCTGAGCACCGTCTCGTAATTTTGCTCTTCTTCCGCTTCATATAAATGGGATTAGGCCATAAATGCTCTCATGTGTCTGGCACGTTGCCCTTGATATTGCATCTGTGACATTCTCTCCATCATTGTGTACGGCACCATTTAGTTCTTTTTTTATTGCTATGTACTATTTCATTAGGGAATATGCCACAATCCATCCATTCTACCATCGATGGGCATTCGGATGATGTTCAGTCTGGGACTATTATGAATCAAGCTGCCGGGCGTATTTTTGTTCTTGTCATTTGTAGGATAGAAGCATTCGTTTCCGTTGGAGAGAGAGATGCCCAAGGGGGGAGATGCTGATGTCCGGCTTGTGTAGATACCATGGGTTTTCCAAAGAGGGTGTCATCTGGCAACAATGTCTGCAAGTTTATAATATTTCGTCAAATCCACACAGCTCAGCAGGTCTTGGATTGTCGTCGCGCCCACATTTTACAGACAGAAAACCGGGCTCTCGGAGATGTCAAGTCAGGTCGACTGCTGACCTTCCCTGTCAATGTGGGCAACTTGCTTCCTCCCTCTGGACCTCAGCTCCTCCTCTGCAGAGTGGGTGGGAAGGCTGGCCAAACTCTTTAGACACAGAACTCATTCTTCAAATGAGATCTTATGCAGAAGCCCAACATGAGACAGGAAAAAAAAAAAAAAAACAACAGGAGTGCTCTGATTCAAGCTGGAGGGGGCCACAGAGCCCTCCTACCCCCGGTCTTCCCTCCTCTGCCTGGACTCTTGGGGCTCCTCAGGGCCGTGTGGCCCCCACGGGCCTGGGTTAACTCATCAAGTTTCTAATCCTTTCTGTGCATCTGCGAACCTTCTTAGCTCTCCTGGGAGATTCCATTTCCCCATCTGCCAGGCCAGCCCAAGCCTCCAGGATTGTCCACGGAGCCGCAGGGAGGGAAAGTCGGGGAGGCAGAGGGAACCCAAACAGGGCTGCCCTGAGAAATGCCCTTTCTCGAGGAAGTTTCCATTTGGCTGGTCCTTTTCTGTTCCCTGCTGAGCCTTGAATTCTGGGAAATAAAGGTCCGCCATGGAGAATGCCGACAGTCCCTTAGCTAGAGACGGTTGAATAAAGTGAGGGCGTAGTTTACTGCCGGTGAGGCACGTGACTTATAATTTACGTAATGTCAACATGCCATGTGTGAACTTCTGAAGAAGGGCTACAATGGGGATTGGGGAAGAAAAAAAAAGGCACTCATTTGTTCCTGGAGCCACTTCGGGGCCACGGTGACAGGATGAAAGGTGATGGAAGAACAAAGGACAAGAAGCCAGGGAGGGCCGAGCAGAGGAGGAGATGGTCACCCTGCCATCATGGTCGACTGTGTGAACTGCAGGCACATAAAGCCACACTGGGAGGGACTCTGAAAGACCAAGTGGCCATGAGTTCTCACCACCTACCCCCCCCCCCGTCCCTCTCTGACCTCATCATCTCAGCTCCCTCCCCCGAAACGACCTTCACCCGAGCATTCAGCAAGCACTCACTGAGTGCCCACCAGGTGCCAGGCGCTGGTCTAGACAGTGGGGCTCCCCTGATGAACAGAAGGACAATTCTGCCGAGAGTCGTGCATTCTTCCGGGGTGTGTCTCTGCAAGGTGACCAGAGTGTCTTTTCCTTCTTGGTGCCGTGGTGACCCCATGCAGTAGAGCTTGCCAGTCTCCCAGGTGGTCTCCTTCCCTCAGTCTCCCCTTCCAGCTCTTGTGGGGCAAGACTGACCCTCACACAATGCCAGCCACTCCCTGGGTGAACTTTCACTGAGCCCCCATTGCTGTGAGGATGGCATCAAAACCCTTAGCGTCCAAGGCCTTCACATGTGTCCCCCCACTCACTCCACCCTGCACTTCCGCCTCACAGATCTGCAGGTTCCGAAACATACCGTTTGCACCCTGTTTTCTCTGCCTAAGATGCCCATCCTACTTATCCTCTGACAAACTCCTATTCATACCTCAGGACCCAGTTCAAACAGTGTCTTTGGATTCTGTAGTCAAAATGTAATTTTGTAATGCCTTCCTGTCCCACTTTCATAGGAGTTAATGCTTTTTCCTGGGGGCCCTTAGAACCAGCCTGTAATGCAGTTTCTACCCGCACCGTATCACTGTAAGACGTTTAAGAGCCTTTCTCCCCACACTAGGCTGTGAGCACCTCCTGGGCAAAGGCTGTGTCTTACTCATCTCTGTCTCCCCAGGGCCCAGTAGATCTCTCAGGAAATGCCAAAGAAATGAAAGGACGGGTGGATGGATGAATGAACAAAGTGTTCCAAAAGCATTTGGTTATATACAAGTATATAATGATACAAGCTGGAAAGAAAATGAATTATTTCTGAAGCATTTGCTTTTGTAGAGTATCAGCTGGAAAGGCCTGTGTTTGTCAGGGTGAAAATTAACCTGGATCAAAGAACAAGGAGGTCTGTTGCTCTCTTGCAAAGCAGAACTCACAAAAGCAGCCCCAGTGAGTGAGCAGCTCTGCTCCACATGGCCACGCAGGGACCCATTTCCTTCCATCTCTTCGCTCCTCTGACCCCTAGGACAGTTTCGTCCTCTCCTTGGTCAACACTGTGTCACCATGATGTCCAGGTACCAACTCATGGGAAAGAAACAGAGTATAGAAGAGGCACAGCTGAGGTCTGAGGCCCAGACGCAGACATGGCGCACCTGCTGATGGTGAGGATGTAGCCGCCCAGACTTGTCTAATGACAAGGGAGGCTGAGAAGTGCGTCCATGCCCGGCTACAATGCAATCCCTGTGGACGAAGGGGAGAAGGGACTTGGGTTGGCACCCACCAGTCATTGTATAAATGGGAACTGGGGTTCAGAGTGGGGAGTGACCTGGCCAAGGCCACGGAGCTGATGTCCTCCTTCCCACAGCGCCTCCCCGGTTCTCAGGATAAACGTCTGTCCTCATCTGTCTGGTCACAGATCAGACCCCCGGGAAATGGACTCTAGGACAGAGGTCTGCCTGCAGCTGCTTTACTGGGAGGGCTGTCAGGACCGACACCTGGGAGGGAGAAAGGGACGCAGATCAGGCAGAGGGAGAAGCTGAACTGTAACGCAGTTGTAACAGGGGTCTTGGCCGATCTCAAAAGGAGCTCTGAAGTGCAGAGATGACCCTATAGCACTGCCCCAAGTGGAGGCATGGGCTGTGTCTTTGTACCCTAAACTATACGTGTTGCCCCAGGGAGGGGGTGTAACCTCAGAGAGGTGGCTCCCTCCAGCCAAGGGCAATTGGTGAGAGAGACTCAGCTGTGAGCCAACAGTAGGCAACATTTCCAGCCTTTAGGGGAGCCTGGCTTCTGATGGGGGTCGTAGGTGGTCCGCAGCATCCACCACAATCTCTCCATTATCCAAAGAACCCAGCCCAGGGCCTGGCTCCCAGAAGACGTTCAACGCTTTGTGGGTTGTGTGATTGGTTCGCAAATTTGTGAGACAGCATTTTATCCTTTATTCTTTCTGGTGGCGTTCTCGCTCTTGTTGTCTGATGCAGGTGTCCGTGAGGCCCCTGCACGGTGGAAGGCCCTGCATGGAGTGTGGCAGGTGCTTTCAGGGATGCAAAGAGAGCGTCTCGACCACCCAAGTTTGCACCAGCTAGTGGGCGCAGGACAGACAAATTTAGAAAGAGGTGTAAAATGTGATGAAGAGAGGGTACAGAGTAGAGCCTAGGCAAATATCCTCAAAAATAAAACCAACTCTGTTTAACGAGATCAGAGAAGGCTGCATGTCATGCTTCACTGCGCTCACTTGGAAATTAAAAGGAAACGGTGAATTCAATGCTGTGAAGGGTTCTCAAGACGAGGACCATGAAATGACCACGTGACCTGAGGGGTCTGAAAGGGAGCAGGGGGAAAAAGAACAGAAGAAGTGGAAAGCTGAAAAGAAAGTGTCTGAGAAAGAAGTCTGAAGATTTAGGCAGCTTTTGGTGTTCTCAGTGCATCCAGGTGCTCACGTGGCTGCCCGTGGCTCAGAGTCTGCGGGCCTGGCCCTCCTCTTAACTCCGGCTCTGCTCCGTCTCTGCCCATCTGCCCAGACCCTCTTTGGGCTCCATTGGTGGCGCCTCTCAATGCCCACCTGCACCTGCCTCCAGCACAGAGTGACCATCCTTACAGGTGGGTCCTAGAATTCCAGAGGGAGAAAGGCCCCTAGCCATTACCTGGTTCAACTTCCTGACTGTATCAAAGGAAACATTGAGGCCCCAAGGGGCTCAGGGTACCGTGCAGACAGACCAGTCGAGTCAGACACAAAGCTGGGGCTGGGCAGTGCATTTCCACAGATGGCAATGCCCCCTGCCTCCCACCAACCCACGCACTTAAGACGTACACACGTTTCTCTCATCCTCTCCTTCCCCACTCCAGTATTTTTCTTTATTGTGTCCAGACATGTGGGCTAGAATTTGGCCCACGGAGGATGAACAATGACTTTTAAATGATTAATTTGGATTGTCATTTTCCCCCATCAATGGCTTTGAAGCTTCAAAATGATGGCATTACTGAGACGATGCTGAAGTTCCTTGCCTTCTCTGATCATCTGAAATAAAAGGGAGGGAATTACCCATAACTGGGGGCCTACGAGTTGCCTCAAACCTAGTCAGTCAACTCACTGGATCCTCACCCCAACCCCATGAGATGGGCATGAACACCCCATTTTACATGATGGGGTTTTGGCTCAGAGAGGTGGAGGCACCTGTGAGTGACAGAGCTAAAGCTTGAAGCCACGTAATCCCAGAGCTCCAGCTCTCCTGCTGTACCCACGAGAGGATGCAACGAGAGTCAGAGTGGCCGCTTTCAGTCAATGCTCTCTTCTGGACCCTGCCCAGGGGAGCCTGCAGGAGCCAGCCCTGGGCAGCTGAGCAGTGACTCAGAAATGAGATGCTCGTGGTCTTGGAGCAGAGCTGGGTCCCTTGGCAGGGACACTGCCACAAGCAGGATTTGGTTTAGACGTATTCACCCAACCCAGCAAGAGAAGAGATTATTCTAAATAACATATACTCCGAAGTGACGTTATTCTTCTTAGACTATAAATCAATAATGAAAATAAAGTAAATTGTTAGGTCTGGGTGGCATAAAATATGGGCACAGACAAAGAGAGTTAGGGACACAGTTTGCTCTAAATCAGTTTAACCACCTTGCAGCTTCTCGCATTACCGTCTTAATCCAGCACATTAGCGAGATTAGTACGTGGTTTTTGCAATTAAATTGCATATTTTATCACTTCTCCTTCTTTCATGCTGTATAAACTTACAGGAAATTACAGACTCATAAACCTCGGCATAAAGCACGAGGCAGTAGGAAGTGGAGAAACCAGAAAGGCATTTGGGGCCAGCCTGCGTTCCACATTCCACATTTTTATTTGATATAAAAAAGTCCTCCGTTACTACCTCCATTAGGGTAAAGAAATTTCACTGAATAGGTTTAGAGACGAGTGATGTTTGGTACACATCACTGGGGCGCCTGGGGGTTACAGGGTGTTTTTTTATTGCAAAGAGGAAATGTTTAAGATTTTAATATAGATAGGTTGGGGGTGGTGAGTTATTCTGCTCTAAGAGAAAGGAAAATACATTTTCTTCTGAGTTTTGATTACTGGCTTCCCCATGGCCCTAATATACATGATTTGGGGTCAGAATCTATTGGTAAATTAGAGAGTGAAATCCATTTGATAGGGCAAATCTGGTGAGCTACTTCCTGTGACTTTGTCCTTGCGATGTTGAGGGACTGATCTATGACGCGTGCCCACACGAGCGCACACACACGTACACACAAATGCACAGTCTTTCACACACAGACCAAATTCCTTTCCCAGAGTAGAATTCTGCGCCCCAGCAGACCAGAAGCTCCAGGTCCAAGGCTTTCATCAGCACACATTTCAAGGGCTGGATGTGGAGGCATCTGCCAGCTTATCTTCTAGAACCCTCTCCCGTGAAAACTGAAGCACTGGAGGTCTAGGGGCTTACCCAAGGTCTGGGCAGCCAGGTGCTGGCAGAGGTGCGACCGGAAGTTAAAGTGCTGTGAGATGAGGCCTCCCTGGAGGTGGAGAGCGGGGCACTGAGGAGCAAGAGCTTCGGACGGACCGGAATTCAGTCTTGATTCCTCCACCTCCTTGACTTCAGCTGGAAAATGAGAAGAACCCCACTTCACAGGGTTGTTGCAAGGAGTAACTGCGAGGATATAGATACAAATGTACAGAGAGAGAGATGAGAGACAGAGACCTACTCAGTGCTCAGACTGGCGCCTGCCACCTAGCAAGCTGTTAGCAAGTGTCGATGGTACTACTTGGATATTAACCTTATTCCTGTTGTCCGGGTGAGGGGCCTGGTGGTACTACAAATTTGGTGTTTGGGTCAACTCATAAAATGTTTACCCACTAAGGTACCTACTAAGTGCCAGGCCTTGGGGCACCTATCCCTGTGGGGACACAGATGTGAGTCAGACTAGGTCACTTCTGGAAAGGCCTCAGAGTCTGATGGGAGAGGCAACCACAAAGCCACGAGATGACAGTCCTCAGTAGGTTTGCTGGTAGAGAGCTCTCACAGAGTGCAGGCCACAGTGGTCGCACAAAGTGGAGTGGCCATCGAGGCCTGCAGTCCGTGGAGGTCAGGCATTGAGCGCCAGGCTCCAGGCCCCAGCATCCCCATTGCTTCCAGCTCTGAGACACTGGCCGGGGGGCTCCCTAACCTCCCTGGATCTCCATCCCTTCATCTGCGAGAGGGGAAAGAAGGAATCCCGGAACAGGTGCTGGGCGAGTCCCACCTACAGCTCTGACGAGCAGTGGAGCTGAGAATGGAACTCACGTTCTGGACAAGGCTGAGTTTCAAGGACGCCTCGGCCACCAGGGTGTCTTAATTAGGATCTTCCAGAGCACTGAGTCTCTTCGTCTTTTCCAATAAATGGAGCTCACCTACTTAAATGTTCCCTGTAGACGCGAGACCGGAAGGAGCTTAGAGTCCTCTCATGGAAGGTGCCAGAACTATCTGCTCTTTTTTAAATTTATTTTTAACTTGTCTGGACAGTCAGGTTCTCCAACTCCCTGCCGTTTCTCCTTCCACCTCTCTCTCTCTCCAGGCCCTGGCTTGCCTGCCTTTCTTCCGTGCGTCAAAAAGCAGAGCCCACGTCTTCTGAATTGCTGTGGGGAAAATATCTGGTTGACTTGGCCCTCACTGAGATAAAACAGAAATGCCCCAGAACAGAAGGCAAAGTTGAGTGAAGGAACATTTAATTCATTAGTTAATGAGTAATCAGGTAATAATAATTAAACGAATAAAGGAGTAAATAAATGAATGAGAAAGCTGAATCATGACCCACCCACGATGTCAGCTCGCCCTTCTGTCCCCACTCTATTTTTCTTTCTTTGTTCATTCTCTTTCTTAGTGATGCCAACATCTGGTATATTTTATGAATTTCTCTAAGTCATCTTAGCTTCTTTCTAGATTAAGGTGAGGTGTAGATGGATCAATCATTTCTAATCCCAGCATCCCACCCCATGGCCTATCAGATAGCAAGCATATTGAGTTGAATCCACACAGTAGCCTTGCAAGTAAATGCCAGCCTGCAATCTCGCTCTAGTTTGACCTTGGTAGTGATCTCTGAGAGGACCCGCAGCCTGTCCACTACCCGCCTTCAGCACCAGGAACCCTCCTCTGGCCCCAAGATCTAAGCCTGGGAGAAGCAGGAAAGGATCCTGATCCGAGGACAATGTGGAGAGGTGGCAGGAATGGAAATGAGAGAGAGCAGAGGGGCCACGGAAAAGGGTGGTGATGTGGGACAGAGGGAGGAGCACTGATTTGGGAATCCAGGACGTGGGTCCCCAAGGCTGTCCCACAGATTCGCTGTGTGACCTTGAGCAAGTTTGTCCCCTCTCTGGGTCTCAGTTTCCTTGTCCGGGAGGCCTGGACCCTAAGCCTCCTTTAGGTCTGCTGCTCTCACTCCTGGGGCACAAATGGGCAGGGAGGATGCGGAGCGAAAGGGAAGCAGTAACACAGATGAAGGCCATTTTGTCCTCTTTCCTCCTTGCTGAATATTCACAGAGCACCATGCTCTGCACTGTGGGGATCTGGGGAGTGTAGAAGGGACCCTAAAGGGAAATCGGGGAAGCTATGTCCCAGCTTGCTGTGTGACCCCGGGCAAGGTCCTTCCCATCTCTGAGTCCCGATTTATAAATGAAGGCAGTCAATGATCTCTAACGACAGGTGTCCTAAGATCCTACGATGAAGACCCTGACATTAACAAGTTTTATTGAGGAGGAAAAAAAAACCACACACACAAATGCATTAGAGTCGTTCACAAAGGCTTGGGCCCCAAAAGATATCAGTGGAGGGAATGTTTCCGCGAAATGAAGAGTTCTCAAACACAGATGCACGTTGCAGTCACCCAGGAGGCTTTAGAAAATGTTGATGGCCGGGTCTGCAGGAGCAATTCTGCAGTCGTTGGTCTGGGGTGTGGCCTGGAGGAGAGTTTTGAAAGTTGCCCGGGTGATTCTGATGCGCATCCAAACCCCTGCCCTAAACCCAATATAGTTTGATGACCTTAATTCCCATCCCCGCCTAGGACGTCATCCATATTGGCAAACAGCGGTCACCAATCTCAGACTGTACCTCCAGCCTGTGGTCCTGCCATCTTGACCATCACATCCTTGGACGGACCACTGCCCAAGTGACCAGAGGCCATGTTGAGTTACAGCCTCAGTCCTACCGAAAACTGTAGATCAGATCCAAAGAAATGGATGAAAGTGCTAGGACCCACAGATAGACTAATGAAATCAGAGTTCACCTGTGCCATCCTGTTCTAAGCATTTTTCGTATGTCATTTTTTTCCTCACAATAGTCACTATTGGCAGATAGTTGCTATTATATTCCCCATTTTATTGGGAATGAAACTAAGGCACAGAGAGGTTAAATAGTTTCCCCAAAGTCACCCAGCAACCGCGTGGCAGAAGCAGGATGGTACCTGGGCAGCTTGGGTCCACCACTAGGCTGCGCTGCTTCTCACAACCAATGTGTGTACGGAGCTTCTTGACGCCATCTGAGCAGCAGCCCCGGGGACCCCTTCTGGCTGTGTTCTGCAAGAAGGATGCAGCCCTTCAACAGCAGGATGCAGGCTGTGCCAAGTGAGGCACAGACAGTCCGCCAAAAGCCCGTCCTCATGGAACCCATCGCTGGTGGCCACTTAATACGCCCGCCACAACAGCTATCCTTTTGGCTAAGAGCAATAAGCCACCTTTCATTGAAGCAATAATTGGGTGGAAGCGTTGCCTTTGCCTTCTGAAAATACTTAAGAGAAAAGCGCATCCAGGTATCTGGGTGGGAGAAAACTAACCAACTATTAAGTTTTACCTGGCTACTCATTAGAATCATCTGGGGAGCTGTTCAAACTCCTGATGCGCGGGCAGCACCCCACACCGATTACATCAGAATCTTAGGGGTGGGGCCAGGTGTCATCATTTTTTAGAGTTCCCTGGGTGATTGCAACATGCCATCAAGTTTGAGAACCACTGTCCAGACCTAATTTCTTAGTGGGCAGAAATGGAGAGACCCATGAAAAGTGAACTCCCCACTTGCCTGCTTGTGCTCGGTCCCTGGGAGAAAGGTGAGATCCATGAAGGCTTCCTGGAAGAAGCGGCCCTGGATCTGGGCTATGAAAACAGACCGACTCTGAGAGGTGGCCATGAAGACCTCTCTTTCGCCCTGAAGTCTGCCCCCTCCTCAAAAGCAGCAGCCTCCTCCAACAATTTTCCCTGCTTCCTCTCCTCCCCCCGCCCCCCACGACCTCGCTTCTTCACATTCCCCAGGAGTGAGCCGAGCACTCCAGACAAATGTGATGTTGAATGAAGAACATATGTCCTGTGTGCATTTAAAGAGCATTTCTCTTCCTCCTCACCAGCCTCGTCGGGAAATAAGTTCTCTCTGCTTTCACATTTTAGGGACAAGCAGATGGCAAAAGTTTTGATTCAGGAATAATGTCCATCTGAAAGGCCCACGCTCAGAAGCCCCCGGCTGTCATCAAAGGACCATCACGGACACACAATCTGGACTCCCAAAAAGTCCCTCCTTGATCCCAAACAGAAATCTCCACCTACCCACCCCAGCCCAGCTTCTCCTCCTGTGTCCATATCTCCATAAATGGAACCCCCATCATCCCAGGCAGAAAGCTGGGCAGAAGCCTCTGCTGCCTGCAGCCACTCTGTTGATTGTACTTCCTAAATGTGTCTCGACTCAGCCCCTTCCCCTCCGCCCTCCCCCCCCCCCCCACAGCCTGGCTCAGGCCTCCCCGTGTATCCCACCGACCATGCCCCAGCCTCCTCCCTGCTCTCCTTTCCTCCACGTCTCTCTCCCATCAGCACTTGCTCTATATCTTGGCCTCAGAACGTTCCAGAAGGCCCAGCTGACCAGAACGCATCCCTGTTTAACAACCTCCGACGACTTCATGTTGCCTACAGTAGGGTTTCTCTCCTTTGTCACTTCACAGCTTACAAGGAAAATGGTCGTAATTGTCCAGCAAGCTCGAGAAAACAGATGAGCCGCTCATCGCTGACAGCAAACAGCCCTGGGGGCCCTGGCCAGCCCAGCTTAGGGGCTTAGGGTCTCGGCGCCTCTATAAGCCATTTGCGTCTGCCTGACTGAGAAGCTCAGCGATGGATCCCAAACATGTGTGACCATCAGAATTTTCTGGGGTTCTGCAGACTCCCAAGCGTCCTCTGACTACCGCTCCTCCCCAGCCTCCGTCTAGTTCAGGGTCTCACAGAGCTGGGCTTTTTTCCTTAAAAGCCCTTTTGTTGTTAAGCGTCGTCCAGCAGATTTCGACTCCTACTGACCCAGCAGACAGCAGAGCGGAACCCTGCCCGGTCTTTTTGCGCCATCCTCTCACCTTCCGGTGCCGTATCTGACAATGCTCTGCTGCTGTTCATAGGGTTTCATGGCCAGTTTTTTCCAAAGTGGGTGGCCAGATCCTTCTTCTGTCTGGTCTGGAAGCTCTGCTGAAATCTGTCCACCGTGGGTGACCCTGCTGGTATGTGAAATGTCGGTGGCATAACTTTCAGCATCACAGCATCACGCAGCTGCCACAGTATGACAACCAACAGACAGGTGGTGTGGTTCCCTGAGCAGGAAATGAACCCACAGCAGCGAAAGCACCGAATCTTGACCCCTAGACCGCCAGGGTTGGCTTATCTTATGTCATTACATTCATTGCACAAAGCACTTGTCTCATTGATAATCATACAATCTTACCTATCAGTACCTGATCACAGTGTGCCTACTTGCTGAACCACAAGTTCCAGTAGCCCCCCTGTATACCCAGTCTCCCAGCTCAGATCAAGTGCTCCTTCTTCCAGAAAGCCCTCAAGGATCCAGCTTTCAAGGTCAGTTGACACATGTGCCGAATTCATCAGGCATATGTGATGAGCACAGAGCATGTGTGACAGTGCCTGGCAAATAGTAGATGCTCAAAAAACATCTGTCGATGATGGATGGATGGGTGGATGGATGGACAGATGGATGATTGAATGGATGGATAGATGGATGATTGCATAGATAGATGGATGGATGAATAAATGATGGATGAATGGATGCATGATCAGCTGTCCGACTGGATGCGTAGAAGATTGGACGGAGGATCGAGGATGGATAGATCTCGGTCCGGCGGGCCTCTCCAGCTTTCTTTCCCACCATATCCCTGCAGACGTGCCAAAAGTTCACAAAATTGAAAGATGTCATGACTGTTCCTACATAGCTTTGTCCTTTTCAAAGAGGAGCTGTTTTGCTCTCTGAAGAGGGTTTTCTGTTCCCAGGAAACACAAGCTTCTAGACATAACAGGAAGAGGTGTGTCAAAAAAAGTCATTTCCAAGATGCAGTAGTGATGCCAAGAATAGCGGCTTCGTAGCCTTGCACACGCTCCCTCGGCTGCCGGAGAAGTGCCATCAGCCCCCGGGGAGAAGATCAAGAATAGCTTTATTATTAAGCGTGTTTCATCAAGCATGAGACGCCAGGCAGAGAGAAGGGTTGCGAGTCCAAGGCAGTAGCTCTGTGGCTGGACCCAGCTGAGAGTTCAAGGGGAGCTGCACTAATAATAGCCACAGTTCTCGCTGCGCACTCACTGTGTGCCAGGTAATCTGCTGAGAACCGTATGCACAGTATCTCGTTTAATCGCCCCAAGTCTAGACTGTAGGAACCACCATGGGTGGACTCTGGAGCCGTAGTGCCTGGCTGCAAATCCTTCCTGCACCCCCTAGTGGCTACATGGAGTTGGGCAAGTATGTAACCTCTCCCTTTCTCTATTTCTCATCTGTAAGATGGGCACGATACTATCGCCTCCTTCGTGGGGTTGTGAGGATGAAATGAATTAATACGTGCAATGTGCTTAAAACACAGTCAAGGCACAAAATAAGCATGCATCATTTGTTCGCTATTATCATTATTAACTCCAGTCAACAAACGAGGAAACTGAGGCTCAGAGTTGACCTAGTGACCAAGTAGCGGAGTTGAGATCTGAAGCCATCTCCGTCTCGTCAAAGCCCATACTCTGAAGCGCCAGGCAGTACGGCCCAACGCCCACGCCCTGGATGTGCAATTCTCTCCACCTCAGGTGCCTTCCACTTCTGCTCCTACAAAACTGGCTATCTTGTTCCTCGCGGTGTAGTCTTCCATTCCATAAATATTTCCTGAGCGATTGTGGCATGCAAGGACCAGGGGGATGCAGAAATGGATCGGACACAGTCCCTACCTTCAGACGGCTTCTGCTTAGTAACAGAAAGACCCAGATATGAATATTAAGGTGCGAATTAGAAAGAGAGCTGTGTTTATTGGGTATGCACTGTGTACCAGGCCAGGGTCTTCCTCATTTCCACCTCACTCTATGAGGCAGTATTATTATCCCCACTTTATAGATGTGGGAACCGAGGCCCAGAGAGGTTAAGTCACTTGCCCAAGGTTGCACAGCTGGGAAGGAATTTGAAATATGGTCTGTCTGATTCTGATCCACTCAAACCACTCTAAGACACAGGATGTCTCACTCTAGCCCCACTAAGGGATGCTGTGCTGGGAGATGGGGGTCCTGAGGACACTGTAATTAGGGGTCCCAGAGACTCAGGCTGAGGGGAACTCTGTGGGAAGGGCTCAGATGGCGATGACAATAAATTAGCCCAAACTGGCAATTTTCTAGAAACATAGAACTTCTTGAAATGGACTTGAAATTTAAACCTGAAGAATCTCTAACCATTACAGAAATTTAATCAGTAATTTATTATCAACCCATCAAAGAGCGCACACACACGCACACACACAGATAAGTAAAACCGGGGAAATCTAAACCAGAACAATGGATTGTATTAATGTCGATATCTTCATTGTGATCTTACGCTACTGTTTTGCAAAATGTTACCATGGGGGAAGCTGGACAAAGCATTCTGTGGCTCTTTCTGTAATATTTCTCACGGCTGCAGGTGAATCGACAATTGTGTCAATAAAAATTTCAACTAAAAAATCAATGAGAAAATAAAATCCCAATAGAGAAGTGAGCAAAGTCTATGAACAGGCAATTTATGGAGGAGGAAACATAAATGGCTAATAAACATATGTAGAGACAATCAAATTAAAACGATGAAGTATCATTTCACACCAAGTTAATTGCCAATTTCTTTTAAAAATCTGATCAGACCAAGAATTGGCAAGGATGTAAGGAAAAAGGTATTCGTTCACCACTGTTGAGAGTAGAAATTGGTACAAGCGCTCAGGGAGCAATTTGGCAACATCTAGCGAGCGGCAGATGTGCGTACTCTGTTCTCAGCAGCTCGGCTTTTGTTCTTTATCCTAGAAATGCTGTCGTATAGACACACAAAGGAGACACGTCAAGAACGTTTACAGCAGCACTGTTTATATAGCAAAATAACCCACTGTCCTCCAATAGCCTAAATAAACAGCAATTTGTTAATACAGTAAAATACGATGTAAAAGTTAAAATAGCTAAAACTGGTCCTCATACATCAACATAGATAAAGTCAACAACGAAGTGGTAAATGCAAAAAAGTAGGATGCAAAATAATACATTGTGGTAACGTGTTTCCAAAAATTAGGCCTATAACATTATCCTGTACGTTGCTGATGGAAACATGGACATGGAAGGGAAGTTCGAATACACATATGAAAGTATTTACGGAATTGATGCACGCCTGAGAATTGGTCCCTCTGCCAAGGGACTGGCAGAAGGTCCAAGGTGAGCTCTCGATGCGGCTGTGATATTTTATTTCCTTAAAAGGGAGATTTGAAGCAAATATAGCAAAGTGTGTTTAATATGTATATTAAATTTGGGAAATGAGGATGCCAGTAACAGTTATTTATTTATGTTTTAGTAATTTCAGAATTAAAAAGAAAAACAGTGATTATGATAGCATGTAATCCCGATCCAGCATCTTCACTTGTAGGAGTTTAGCCAACAGATAATTATGTGCATGTGTCCATAAACAAGTATTTTTATGGCAGCATTGTTTGTAATAGTAAAAACCAGAAAACAACCTAAAAGCCCATTCATTGATGACTGATTACACAAACTATATAACAATCCATAAAATGGAATACTACACAGCCTTTAAAAAGAATGACATAGCTCCTTGTTTGCTGATGTGGAATAATCTCTAAGATGTCCTATTAAATGGGAAAAAAACAAGACACATAATATTATGTGTAGTATGACTGTGTGTTTACATATGCACCTGTGTGGTTTAAAGGAGTATGTGAAAAATTCACATTTAACAATTTATGTAACACTATGAGGTAAGGAATAGGATGAAGAAGAGAGATTTTAGTTTTCATTTTGTAGTCTTACGTCCTGGTTGAAAATTTTTCACCAGGTTTCTATGCATTATTTAATTTTTCTTTTTTGCTTTTTCTCCCCAGATCCCCCCAGTACATAGTTGTATGTTTTTAGTTATGGGTCCTTCTAGTTGTGGCATGTGGGACACCTCCTCAGCATGGCCGGATGACTGGTGCCCTGTCCGCGCCCAGGATCTGCACCAGTGAAACCCTGGGCCACCGAAGCAGAGAGCTCGAACTTAACCACTTGGTCATGGGGCCGGCTCCTATTTAATTTTTTAAAAACCTAGTTTAAACAAATTATAATCATTGACTTCTAAAAGAGCCTTCTATTAGCAAAACCATATATGACCTGCATAATCCCATTTTGTAAATCAAAATGGAATCTACCTTTTTCAAGTAACACTTTACCTTCTGAGCTTAAAAAACAAGTGCTTATGAAGCACCCCCCTTGTGGTAGGTTCTTTATACGCAGAGATGGAAATACCTGGTTTTCCTCAAGGAACTTGAACAGTCCAGGAGGAGCAGATAACTAAAAAGATAATCAGACAATAACAGACCCTTAGGGCGGTGAGGATGAAGACCGCAGTAAAGTGAAACCCAGAGGGCCGAGGAAGCACCCAGGGGGTTACCCACAGCAGCTTCCTGGGGGAGGTGTCTACTGAATGAGTCATAAAAACTGAGTGAGAGTTCTCCAGGGAGAGCGGGACAGGGCGCTCATGCAACGGCAGATATAAAGCCATAAGCGTGCGATTCAGCATCGCGCAGGCTGAAATTGTGAACAGTTTATCTGGCTGCCATCGGAAGAGGAGGAGAAGCAAGAGCTGTTATCTCTATGATCTCAGGTAGCCTTTTCTAGGTGAGGAGCCTGAGGCCCAGAGAGGTTGAGGAACTTGCCCGCGGTCTCACAGGCAGTACGTGGCAGAACCAGAATTTGAACCTGCACGCACTGGCTCCCAAGCCCAAACCCCTCACCCTACAGAGCATGAGTCAGGCTGGGGGGGTGCAGTGGGGGGAGATAAGGCTGGAGAATGAGCTCAGGACAGATGGTGGAGGCTTGGGGAGCAGTGTGGGCGAGGGAGCTAGAAGGATTTAAGGCAGGAAGTGGCATGGTCAGATATGGGGCCTTTCCTGGGGGCATGATTCAGACCTCAGGAAATACTTGCTGAATGAATGCTCTGCCTAAGCTATCTACGAAACCTCAAAGCAGGGGCTAAAAATGGCCAGTTTAAAGCAAAACAATGACATTGATGAAGCCTGTTATTGGCAAACTTCTGCTTCCCTTTTAACCCCTCTCCTGTGAGCCCTGCCTGACCCTTAAACCCTAAACCACAAACCATCAAGCTATCCCCACTTTGTTAACTTTGTTAACTATAAAAAGTCTCATGTTTCTCTGCCAAGGGTCTTTGCCCTTTTAATAGGGACTTCTTAAAAACGGAAGACTACAGACACCTTAATGATGCAGGTCACCGCGTCAAGTGAAGGAAGATTCCAGAACATTTGCTTATAGAGCAAGACAAGCCTATCCTGGTTGATGGTTCATGAATTTGACTCAAGGTGGCATTTCTTATAGAGGAGTTGAAATAAGTGCAATCAAACAACAAGTAATGGTATTAATCAAAATCAAATGTGGCAATGTGAGAGGACACATCTCAGAGCCACTTGGTTTGAAATCCCAGCTCTACCGCTGTATCAGTCAGCTTTGCTGAAGCGATGCTGTGTAACAAACAACCCCAATGTCTCAGAGGCGTCCAATAACAAAGATTTGTCACTCTTGTTCCACGTCATTGGGGTTCAGCTGTAGCTCTGTGGCTCTGTAATTCTGTTCCAGCTGCAAATGGACCTGAGTCTGCTCTGTCTTCTTCTCCGGTGACTCAGGCTGGAGGGGCAGGCTCCACCGGGTACGTGATGTTCCCATGGCAAAGGGCAGATTCTCCTGATGAATGGGGGGAAAGTGCAGTGTTTCTTGAAGCTTCTGTTTAGAATGAACATGCTGCCACTTCCACTCAGATTTCATTGGCCAAAGCCCAAAATCAATGAGATGGGAATGGAAACTCCGCCCACCAGAGGCAGGTAAGTTACATGGTAATGAACATGAATCTATACTCTCATAGGAAGGAGGTGGTGATGAATAGTTCTGAGAAAAATGACATTGATTGTAGCCCCTTGCTGACTGTGCAACTAGAAACAAATTATTTAACCTCTCAGAGTCTGTTTTTTCACCTACATCATGGAAATAATAATGCCTCCTTTGCAAAGTCATGCTAAGAACTAAAGGAGAGAATGATCGTAAGAGACCCTAGCACAACGCCTGGGATGTAATCCATAGGTCCTTGTTTCTTCCTTACCCAGTGGCTGGTAGTGTTTCAAGATGTGAAACGGAGGTTCAAGAGCAGTTTCTTCAATTATTTTTGTTGAAGGAGCAATGTTTTGTTTTGTTCTGTTTACTCCCAGCCAGTACTTTTGTAAAACACAACAAAAACGAGTTGCTCGAAAAATGAAATAAAAATAGAGACATAGAAAATGCTAGCCCCCATTTTTTATTATTAGAGTCAACAGATTTATCAAATTGCGTTCCACGAGAGACAGCCTACTAGAGCAGAGGTCACGAGTGGGCAAGTGACAACAGTACTGGTCCTATAAGACTTCTCCCTTCTCCGTAATCCCTGCACTGCTGGCCCCAATCTGGAGAAACCATTCGCAGGAAAGGGAGCAGGGCACAGAAGAGCACAGAGAGAATGAGCAGTGAGCAGACCGAGTCCCTCCCAGGCAGGTCTTACACCACAGGGTAGCAGGTCTGCGAGGGAGGAGGGGAGAAGCTCTCAATTACGTGGGAGATGATTGAAGTTCTGGTTTGACCCAGCCCGGACTATTTAGCCCCTGAAAGTAGGGCTATTTTTAAAATCTAAAAGGGATTGAATAGTGATAATGTATTAATACCAGTTCATTCATTGTAACAAATGTACTATACTGAAGCCAGACGTTAATAATATGGGAAACTGGGGCAATATGGGAACTCTCTGTACTGTCTTGTCAATTTTTCTGTGAATCAAAAACTGTTCTAAGGGGCCAGCCCAGTGGTGCAGCGGTTAAGTGCGCACGTTCCACTTCTTGGCAGCCCGGGGTTCACTGGTTCGGATCCCGGGTGTGCACATGGCACTGCTTGGCAAGCCATGCTGTGGTAGGCGTCCCATATATAAAGTAGAGGAAGATGGGCACGGATGTTAGCTCAGGGCCAGTCTTCCTCGGCAAAAAGAGGAGGATTGGTGGCAGATGTTAGCTCAGGGCTAATCTTCCTCAAAAAAAAAAAAAAACTGTTCTAAAAAAATAAAATCAAGTCAAAAACTTTTTAAAAAGTGATTGAAAAGCTATGAGATCTGCATAGATGCCTTGCAGGGGTCAGGGAGAGAGAGCCAAGAGAACAGGTTTGAAGGCAGTGGAGGGAGAAAAGTAAGCTGCTTCTTGTTTGTACCCGAAGAGACCAGCACATTCAATAACAGGTTATATTAGTGATTCTCACGGATGGAATGATTTTGAAAATACGACCAAACTGCATTCTCTGATTTTTTTTTCTAAACCAAATGTAGTAAAATTATCAGCCTTTCCTCTGTTTCCAGGACGGTGATAAGAGAAGACCAAAGACCCTGAGTGTGATGATCTGTGGGTCTGTGTTGTTGCCTCTGCATCTGTTTCCACTATTTCTGGTATCAGCTCTCTCATCTTCCTTTAGGAAGACATCCGTCCCCAGTTCACAATCCAGGTGACCCAGGTAGGAAAAAACAGACTCTGAGAGGTTAAATAATTTGTTTCTAGTTGCACAGTCAGCAAGGGGCTATAATCAATGTTATTTTTCTCAGAACCCAACCTATACCCCATCCTGAACCAAAAGTGGGACATGACCCTGGTCTGGCCAATCCTTCAGGTCACAGTGATTCATTCGGAGGTGGGCACACAATCTCAATTAGTCCAACGAGTCTTTGCCCCTAAAACACGAGAAGTTCTTTCTACTGCATGGCAAGAAGGAGTGAGCTATAGCATTGCCAGGTCCACACTGTAGAGAGAACTTCCTGGGAATGAAACAAAAGTGGAGGGAAACAGAAAATGAAGTGCTAAATCCTGAGGATATCACCTGAACACCTAGATCCAGCCCTACCTGACTACTGGTATCCCTGGGACCTTTCAATTATATGACCCAGTAGTCTCTTGTCTCTTTTTTCTTTTTCTTTTTCTTTTTTTTTTTGAAAGCCAATTTCAGATGGGTTTCTATTCCTTGCCAGGAAAATAATCCTGAAAAATTTTGCATGAGTTCCACTCTTGAGCTAATCTGATGGGGAAGACAAACGCAGAAAGGAATACAATCAAGATGCCAGCTGAGCCCCCCTGGCACTCAGAGATGCAGGTGCCTGGCTCAGATGTCCTCATTCCAAGAGTGCAAAGCTTTTCTCCTGGCTCCTTCTCGTTCCCTTCCCGGGCCCCTCTGCCTGCACCTGCTCTGAGGCTGCTCTCTCCGTCTTCTCTAAATCCACTCAAAAGCAGAACCTGAACTTCATCAACTTCTCAACATGCTCAGAAGCATCTGTGAGTGACACTTACCTAAAGGTTTTGAAGGGAAGATGGTGGAGACAGTGCACATCCCGCAATGACGAGCTTAAAACTCCCGTCTCAGACGCCTCGTCCTCCCTAATTCTCAGCCGCCCCTCTGCTGGAGGGGAGGAAGATGGGCTCCCCATGGCTGACTCTGCCCCACGCAGTGCCCAGTCTCAGGGGCTCCTCTCTCCCTGGCCCCCATCCCAAGTGCGTTTCCCATCTCCCAACCCTACTCCTAGATCCTCAGACTTCTCTCCCTCCGTTATGCAAAGTGAGTTGTTTATACACAAATACATCGAGGTGCTTAGCAGAACAAAAGCCTGCTGTTAACTGAACCCACTCTCTTTAGAAGGAATTTGGGATATAAATAGGAAGAGAAAATTTTGTTACACACAAAAACTGTTACAACACTGTGATAAATACCGCACTAGAGAAAGAGGGGCAGGGGGTATGGGAAAAGAGGGAGGGCGACATGTGAGCTCTGCCCAAGGAAACTGTAGGAAGGCTGCCCAAAGGAGGTGACATTCAAGCTGAATTTTGAAGCATGGGGCAGTTTTGGACAGGCAGAGACTGGGGGAAAGCTATTACCAGCAGACGGAAGAGCACATACTGAAAGGCAGAGACGGGAAAGCTCCTGGTCAGTGTGGGGAGCAGCTTGAGGAGCACACCAGGACAAATAGCGAGTGGGGAGCGGCTGAGGAGTGGGGAGTCAGGTGAGGTGGGCAGGATCCCAATCACGGAGGGTCTTGGATGGCAATGAGCAGATGGACGGACTCATCCAACAGGTGAAAAGAAGCCATTAGCAGACTTTAAGCAGAACAGTGACGCAGTCAGATTTTGTTTAGAAAGATCAGGTTGGTCCCCAGTTTGGAGGAGAAGTTAGGAGGCTGATGGAAAAGGGTGGAATTAGCCGATGCAGGGAGCAAGGAGGGAGCTGTTGCAACAATTCAGGCTAGAAATGATGGCGACCTGATAGAATGGGGGAAAAGAATGAGACACTGCAGAACTTGGTGACCGCTTGAAGATGGAAGGGGAGAGAGGGAGGAGGAATTATCTGTCTTCCCTCTCGAGTATGAGCCCCTCCGCAGTGGGTCTAGACGTTTCTACCTCCATAGCCCCAGCTTGGGATCTTGCGCAGGGTAGGCGCTCCCCGTGGCATGCTTGCATGAATGAAGAGGCTGGTTCAGGAGCCCTGAGGGTTCCCGCTTGAGCACCGAGTAAGCGGCAGCTCCCGCTGAGACGGGAACCCAGGCAGAGGCACAGAGGAACAGAGGACAGTGTTCAGCTCTTGCTCATGGACAAGGGTACGCTAGGCCAAGACTAAATGTGCGGAAGGGCTCCCTAACAAGGTAAGGCCACCTGGGGCCTCAGGCTTTGGTGGGACGCGTGCCGGGAAGGCTACAGGGCTTAATCAGAGTGAAGAGAGAAGTGAAATCATAGCCAGAAAAGCAGTGAACTCTAAGTGGAGAAATAGGCCACTGGTGAGCCACCATGAGGATGGGAAATACTCAGATGCCAAGTACAGACTAGGGCAGAGCAGGCAGTTCAGGCTAGGTCAGTGAAGGAGTCTCAGATCTACTTTTATGCGGCAGAGAATGGGGCAGACATGCTAAAAGGAGCCCAAAGACCCAAGCAGGGGAGGAATGTCAGGCAACCTTCCATTTGTCGGCTATTAAGAAGCTAATGCTCCCTAACAAACCCCCCCAGGACTCAGTGACTTGAAACATTAGGCACTGGTTCTCATGCTCCAGGATCTGCAGGTCACGGTGGTTTGGCCAATGGAGGCTGGACTTGGCCAGGTAGCTCCGCTTCAGCCTGCCCTTTGGCTGGGCAGGGTTTGGCTGGGCAGGGTTGGGCTTGGGTTCAGGCTGTAGGTTTGCTTTGGGGTCACTTCACAGGTCCCTCAACCTCCTTGCACCAGCGACACATTCTTACGGCAAATGGCCAAAGCACAAGAACTCAAACCAAATTACTCAAGGACATTTAAGACCTCTGATCAAGTCTCATCCACTGTCACTCCATTGGCCAAAGCAACTCCTATGGACAAGCCCAAGTGATACTCAGCAGAGTGCAAGGCATGGTCAAAGGTGTGAATGTCTTATGCTATTACAGTGGAATGAAGAATCGGGAGCCATAATCCAGTCTATCACCTACCGTCTTATTTATCCAGAATCTCCAGGCTCCCTCAGACCCTGCCAATAAGGCACAATTGTAATGCAAAATGCTACCGCCTAGAGAAGCATGCAAAATTCACAGGAAACCACCGCTAATGGAGTTCTAGTTAACCATATCATCTGGGCCCTCATCCACTTATAAACACAGCCCACGAATCTGAAGCAATTAGAGATCTTATTAGGAAGGCTAAGTTGGAGGATCTAAGAAATTTGACAACGTCCTTCTGAAAAATCTTCCTCCTATCTCCTTGGGAAGATCAGAGTGGAGACTTCCTTAGCAAATTCCATCCACGTAAGTCATAGCCACCAAGGTTAGCTATAATGTCACCCACTCCTTTGTCAGCAAGCTCCTCCCAGCACACCACTTCATGCATCTTTTATCACCACCTCAACGCCTTTATGAAATATTGATTGCTCATTCTCATAGCCCAGCCAAGGGCCCCAAAATGAGCTTGTCTGCTCATTCCTGGAATCGGGGGCACGTCACAGATGACAGAACCCACTTGGGGGACTTTGGAGACCTTCTAGCCCCAGCACGGAAGAGATACTGGGGATTTAAATTAACACCATGTTTCCTAATGAGAAAACGAGGATCTAGGAGGAGGGTTCCTGAGAAGGGAGATGAAAGGAAGTAAAAAGGTCAGGAGGAAGGAAAAGGAAGCGCACGAGTTGATGGTGGGATCAAGCTAAAAGCCGGATCATCAGTCGCGTTTGTTGTTAAATTTAATGGGCTGTGGGTGTTGATTGCTCAATCCGTAAAATGAGCTATTAATTTGCTGTTCTAACAGGCTAGGACCTATCTTATGCAAATTGATTGGAAAACCCGAATCAGCTCTAAGAGAACTTCAGACCTCTCCAAGCCAGAAGTTTCCCGGATTTTCCTATCGGAGGGTGCTCAGGCTGCTTGTTGCTGTGCCAAGTGAGGATCTGCCTGGTGGAGGGTCCCTGAAGTCAGAGGACGTAGGTCCCTCGTCCATCCCCTACTAGAAGTGAGCTCCTTGAAGGCAGGGCTATGCCCGTTCTGTTCACCTCTGTAGCCCCAGCCCCAAGCACAGTACCTGGGACCTAGAAGTAGTTGTTGAAAGAATGAATGCGTGAACTCCAATGGTGGGTCTTCCACAGCCCTGTGTGTGACTTTGGGCAAGTTACTGCCCTTCTCTCAGCCTCTAGCTCCACCATCTGTAAAGGGGAGGCTTTGGACCAAGTGTCATGGAGATTCTGTTAGCCAGGTCATCAGTGAATTCTGAGCACGGTCTGTGGGAGCTATGAGTCTCTGAGAGATGCAAGGGTCCTGGGGAGGCTGTGAGACTTTTGACAGCCCTGGATCTCACATGCCTCCGTGGGTTTCTCTTCAAGACACAGGCCCTGTTGGCCCAGGTTTCAGGGAGCCCTGGCCTGAAAGTCCCCCTTCCAGCCTTGCTTTAGTGTGACTGGTTGTGGGACAGTCACTTTCCTTCTACGGGCTTCAGCTTACCATGTCAATGAGAATAATGACTGGGACCTCACAGAACTGGTGGGAAGCTCAGGCTGAAAGATTGGGGATAAAAGGGTGTTCAAAAACCAAAATATTCTGTGAACACATCAGGTGAAGGAGCATGGGGCTTTGGGGACAATGTGGTCGGGGTTCAAATCCCAACTCCATCACATGCCAGCTGGGTAACTTTGGGAAAATGCCTTAACCTCTCTGAGTTTCAGTTTCCACATCAGTAGGGCTAGAATGGTAATTCCTACCTCACAGGGTTGTCAAGAGAATTGAATGAAATAAAGTATATGAAAAGCGCCTAGCACTACAATGCCCAAGTCCTACAGGACTGACTACACAATTTGCATAACCCAGTGCAAAATGAAAATGCAGGTTCCCGTGTTCAAAAATTATTGAGAATTTTAAGGTGTGATGGCAGAGCATTGCAAGTGCACGGCCTGTGCAACTCCACAGGTCACACACGTGTGAACGCAGCCGTGCTGGCACATAATACTGCCTAACATATGTTGGGTCCTTCTCTACCCTCTACCTCAGACCTTTCCCTCCTTGGCACACAGAAGTAGGATCTGGAAGCTTGTTTTAGAAGAAAATCGCTATTATTATTCCTGAGACAGCTTCATTTTTCCTCCTCTGAGCGGAGCAGAGTCACCCACCCTGACAGACATCAGATAAAGGTGGAAAGAAATCAGCTTTCTGGCTGCTGGTAAATGTTATAGCTAGAATCACAGGTTTACAGGATAAGCCAGGAATTAGAACAAGGGAGACATGACCAGCAGTGTTTTTCCAGCCATGACAGAGAACCATAAGCAAGTCCTAAAGACGCCATGTTCTTTGTTTATGGACCTTCTGTGGCTCCCCCTCTGGCGCCTTCAAGGTAGAGTTCAGCATCCCTAACAGGATGTTCAATGCCCTGCATGGTCTGATTATCCAACTGTTTTCCCCTGTTCCCTCCATAGTGCGTGAATAAAGCTGTTTTCTCATTGGCCTCATATATTCCAAAGTGTCGTCCCCCCTCCACGCCTTTGTTCATTCAGCCTCTGCCTCCCAGAACGTGCTCTCCGCATTTCTCCGTCTAAGAAAAATTCTCCCAATCTGAGCTCACATTCCACCTCTTCCAGGAGGCAATGCAGAAGAGTCTCTACAATATGGAGGCTGTATTAGTCAGCTTTTGCTGCAGTGACAAGCAATCCCGAAATCTTAACACCTCATATACAAACACTTGTTTCTTGTTCACATTACCAGAGGGCTGCTCGCTGACTGTGGGTCAATTCTACGTGTCTGTCTGCTCAGTTTTGTTCCATGTGTTTTCTCCTTCTGGGACCCAGCATGAAGGAGCAGCGTTTGTCAGGGACATGAGACATGGCGTGTTGCACGTTTTCTCATGGCAGAGAAAAGGAATGCACGAGAGGCAGAGTCAAACCATGTGTGCGTCTTTAAAACCGCTGCTCAGACATGGTGCCCCTCACATGCCATTGGTCAAAGAAAGTCACAAAGTCACATGACCCAGCCCAAAGTCAACGCATGGGGACAGACACTGCCCCTCAGGGAAGCATAGCAAGAAAAGGAGTAATTGTGAACCAGTTACACGATGTCCTCAGCAATCAGAGAGTACACACATGGAGGTCAAATCCTTTGGTTTTGAATCTCAGTTCTTTCAATTATTTGTTGAGCGCGCTCAGGCAAGTTCTTAAACCTGCTGTGCCTCAATTCTATTATCTCTAAAAACAGGGTAATAACACCTATTTTAAAGGTACCTAGGAGGGATTGAGTGAGGGGATGGCTGCAAAGTGTTTCACATGGCCCTGGCACAGTTTTTAAATTTATTTTTACTATTGCTCATTTCCTATTCATTCAGCTGTCCATTTTTTCATTCATGTATTCAACAAACATTCCTTTGCACCCACTGGTATCTGCCTGACTCCCCATCACATTGCCTTAGTCCTAAGGAACTTGGACTCCATTACTAAGTCCTGTGGTCCCCAAACCAAGGCTCGGCTGACATCCTGAGGCACCCCGCAGCCTCACACTCAGCCCCACGTTTGGAGGAGAGCTGAAGACTCTTCCTTCTGGCCTGCTTCCATTTCAATCTAAAGAATCTACAATCAGTCCAGCGAAGGAATGTAGGCCCATAAAACTTTAATTAGTTTCATGAAGTTAAAATTGCTTTCATGGGTGGACGGAGTAAGGTAGGGGACACTGAGACTAAAACCAAAGAAAGAAAAGAAGAGGGGGAAAAAGGTTGCTGGGAGCAGGAGGAGATTCTCCCATGAGGCTAAAAATGAACTGCCTGTGTTTTGCTAGAAACGCCGTAAATGGCATCTGACTCGGGCAAGGAATTGCCTTTGTAAATTACTCAGCTTTTTAAATGAATGAGAAGGACAAGGGGGGAACCCTGAGCTGGATGGTGATTGAGGTCTCAGCCCCAAACATGGAGCAGACAGCTCCCTTAAGGACAAATGGAAAAACAAGTGAAAAAACGTGCTCCCCCACAAATTCCGGCAGCATCTCCCAGACAATCAGTTCAATACAAAGCCCACAAATCCCAGCTCTGTCTTTACCATCTGTGTGGCCTCGGGCAAGCTGCTCCACTGCTGCTGCGAGGCTCAGTTTCCTCCAGGGTTGAGAGGCAGCAGCAGGACCACCCTCTGAGGGCTGTTGGGGGGGCTAAATGAGACACTGTGTGAAGAGCACCCAGGCAGTGGCACAGAGGGCCACCCAGCAGGATTAGCTCCCTTTCCCTCAGTGTGTTGAGAAGGAAACCCTGCTTGCTTCAGAGTTAGATGATTCCCGGATTAAGCAGAGATCTCCAGAGAAACAGAATGACTTGGATGGAGAGAGAGAGACAGAGAAATTGTTTTATTATAAGGAATTGGCTTGTGTCATTAGAAAGGCTGACAAGTCCCAAGATGTACCGTCTTCAAGCTGGAGATCCAGCAGAGCCAATGGCACAGGTCTAGTCAGAAGACCAGCAGGCTCTCGACCCAGGAAGAGCTGATGTTTCTATCTGAGTCTGAAGGCAGGAAAAAAACGATGCCCCATCTGGGCAGCAGTCAGGCAAGAGGAATTCCCTCTGGCTCACAAGAGGGTCAATCTTCTGTTTCATTCAGGCCTTCAACAGATTGAACAAGGCCCACCCACGTCAGGGAGGGCAAACTGCTTTGCTCCGTCTATCAATTTAAATGTTAAACTCATCCGAAACACTGTAACAGAGGCACCCAGAATAATGTTGGGCCAAATATCGGGGCACCCTGTAGCCCAGTCAAGTTAACACATAAATTAACCATCACGATTCCTAAGGCTTGTCTCTGATGCCAAGATCTTCTAAGAGGACAGCATCACACGTTGCCCGGAAGTGAAAGTCTGATTACTTTCTTTCTTCTTTCCTTTTCTTTCAATCTCAGGTAGGAAGTAAATATCGTTGAGAATGCCCTCCTTCACTTGCAGGAAGAACAGGCGCTGTGCGATGTCCTGGATCAATTCCTCAGGTATCAGGGTTGAACTTGGCCTGGAACTTGAAGAGCCTTGGGGCTTTCCTTCCGCACATCCTGGGCAGTCACCTTCTTATTGAGTTTCAGCCAAGTAGATAAACCCTTAGTGTCCTAGTATTGCAGATCAAAGAACCAAACTTCCCCCAGTCCAGTAGTTTTCACCACCTGGTCAAACAGTTGCTTGCCAGTGGTGTTGGGTTGGATGGCTAACTCCAGTTCTGCACCCATCATGGTCACAGCACATTGATCATCTCGGGCATCGTGGCAGCAAAGGCAGCAGAGTTGGCGAAGTGTCAGGCACTGTCAGGCAGTGCTGAGCATGCGGGACGTGTGGCTCACTCCGGGGGCTGGAGGCTCCTCTCGGGTCCCTCCCTAGCGTCTGAGTGACTGCTTGGCTTCCTGCTAATGGGCCGTGACTTCACAAACCCCACTTAGAAAAGAGACTGATTACTTTCTATCTTCCATGCTACTGGGGGAATCTCAGCAACTAAAACCCAGCAGAAATGGCACCATAATCTTTTCTCATAAGAGAAGTCACTCTCCGAGCCTGTTTCCCATTCTGTTAAAAGAAGATAATATGTCTTTGGTACTAACAAGGTACTGTTGAGGGTTAAAGGAAGAATTTTATGTGAGTGTGTGTGAGTGATGCACTGCGGGGTTCTCATGTAGTGGGAGAACTCAGAGCATGGCCCTGTTCCAGTTGTCCCAGTGGGCATGCATTCAGCTGCAAGTAACGGAATGAGCCAAAAGCAGTTCCTCGAGGAATAAAGATACAGAATCATCTCACATGACAAGAAGCCTGGCTTTAGGTCCAGGGTTGGCTTATTCAGCATCTTGGGTGGCATCGGAGCACTGGGTCAGCCCCTCTGAGGCTCTCAGGTTGTTCCTGTCTAGGTCCCAAAAAGGCTGAAGCACCTCACCGCCCTCACAGGACAGGGGCCAACACTGGAAAGGAGGGAAGGAGTGGAGGAAAGGCTTTCTCCTCCTTCATATCCCTCCTTTGAGACAGGAAAATCTTTCCCAAACTCCCGCAGCACACTCCCCCTCACATCTCATTCACATGACTTTTGCCAAGAAGAATAGTGACTCCACGATTGTCTTGGACCAATCCCCATTTATCCCCTGGTACGGGGCACATTGCTCCCAACCAAAATCGAGAGTCGAACAGCAAGAAAGAAAACAGAATAACTGGAAGGGCAGCCAACAGCTTCCACCATTTCTTTCTAATAGGGTTCATCTGTTAAGAACAGCAGGTCAGTTTGAGGCAGTGATAACATGGCTATGAAAATAAACAAAACTTGGGGCAAAGGAAAAGTTTACCCCTAGACGAAACAGGCCATTTTTTATTTAAGAACTCTGCCTCCATCTTGAGCCAAAAGGATCTCAAAACACATCAGTAGAAATGAAGGCAGCAGGAACTAAAGAGAATCTGCTTTCAGCAAACACAGCCAACTCTAAAGCAATATCAAGCTGACATCATATGATCATCAAATAGGGTTTTTTTTGAGGGGGGAGATGAATTCTCAGTAGTAAATAGTAGTTTATTATTAATTCCTTTACTTTGCTCTAAAAGGTATGTCTTATTAATTTTGTATTATGCTTACTTAGTTTTGCTATTTGCTCATGAATAGTTTATCTTTTGTTCATAAACTTGGAGAATCCAGAGTTCTTGTTTTCCTTGTTTCTGAATCAAAGATCCACATTCTTAGAGCTACTTTTCCAGACTCTTAGATCATCAGTTGTCAAGCACCTGACACCTGTTTGCCCCGGGGCAGTAGTATCTCAAAATAAAGGTGAAACTCTCTGGCAGAAATCTGTAAGAGCATGTCAAAAAGACACTGCTCACCAGAGGCGCTCAACAAATGTTTGTTGAATTAGCTAATTCTCAAGTGCAATGAATAAACTATAGCAAGGATGTGACATCTTCCTTGGTCCCCTCCTGGGGCAGGTTATGTAGCCAGTTGGTTGGTTAGTTCGTTGGTTGTTTGGGTGATTGGTTGATTATTTGGTTGGTTGGTTGGTTGGCTGGTTGGTTAGTTGGTTGGCTGGTTGGTTGGTTGTTTAGTTGGTTGATTGGTTGTTTAGTTGGTTGGTTGGTTGGTTGGCTGGTTGGTTAGTTGGTTGGCTGGTCAGTCGGCCGGTTGGCTGGTTGTTTGTTAGTTTTGGTTGGCTTGTTGGCTGGTTGGTTAGTTGGCTGGCTGGTTGGTTTCTTGGTCGCCTATTATGCATAAAGTACTTTGCTCAGTATTGATCCTCAAAAGGCATCTGGCAGGAGTCGGACACGCAGACTGATCCATCCTGCCTTCACCTTCTCCGAGCCAGGACCTATGTGGGCTCTGGAGAGAAAGAGCAAGAGAATACCCAGTCCCAGCTGAATGGAGAGACGGTGATGGAAACAAACAGCAAATGATCCAGAGAGGTACCTGTTAGGAGAGAGAGATGGAAAAGTCCTTTGAAAAGGCAGCAGATCAAGCACTTAGGTCCATGGGCTCTGGCGTCTGATGTCTGTTTGAATCTCCGCATCACCACTAACTTGCTGGGTGACCTTCTACAAGTCACTGAACGTCTCTATGCCAGGATTGTGGAAGGAATTAAAGGGGAAATTAATGAAAACTGTTTAGCATGAAGTCTAGCCCAGATGAAGAGCTCAAGACGTATCAGTTATTAAGATGATTATCCTGAAGGTCAGAGAATACTCACCGGGGACAGGGGAGGGAGCTGCCCTTGAGAGCTGCAAAGTTTGAGTAAATCTTTGTCAGGAAGGGCATTCTGGGCAGTAGAAAGAGTATGGACAAGACCAGAAAAGTGGGAAAGGATGAGGCGTGTTAGGAAACTGCAGTGAGTTGGGGTGGATGGAGAGGAGGCTGGGCGGGATGGTAAACTATATGCCGAACTAGCCCTCCTCTGGCTTCCTCCTCCAAGACAAGCACTGACGGATCCGGAGGACAAGACACCAAGAAGCAAGAGAACAGGGATAAACCCCTTGGGGAGGGATCCTTTCCAAAAGGGTGGCGAAGTGATTCACACTTGAGCGAGGAACCAGCCCAGTTAGGTAGTGGGTGGATAAAAGAGAAAAAGTGATAAATTTCCACTCTTCCTTCTCAGCCAGCATTGTCTTGGGACCGACAGGGCCTCTCCCACCCCTGCAGGGACTCACACCTGTGGCCCAGGCATCCTCAGGGATAACGTCAGGGAAGTAAAGCAGCCCTGTGCTTGAGGAAGGCTGGGAAAACAGGTGGGGCTACCCAGCCTTTCCCCACGCCTTCCTCTCCACACCCAAGGCTGGGGATGGCCTTGGATCGCCTCCAAAGGCTGCTTTTCTCTCGGGACAAAGGGTGACGCCTCTCCTGAGGAACTGTTGGGTGAGGTGAGGGGTAACTGGCTGTGGTTTTAAGAGGTTACGGCTTGGGCACTTCCCTGCCCTGCCCACTGAGTCCATCTGCCGGGCGCTGGCCTTCCCACAAACACGTTGCCTGATAGTAAGCCGCATCCCAGGGGAAAAATAAGCTTACAGGGAAACATGACTACAAACTTAAGAAGCGCAGCTAAACCATAAGGGGGAAAAAAACAACAGCATTCTGGAACACAAATTCCAGCAAGAAACAGAACTGTTACACCAGAAGGAATAAGAATTTAAAGTTAGCCTAATCAACATATAAAAGAAGATAAGGGAGGATATCAGCAATATGAAACAAGAAGAATAAAACAAACTCAAAGGACCAAGCAGAAATACTGCACAGAGAAAATAGAAACGTTTCTATAATCAACAGAAGAGTTGGGATAAATAGCTGAAGAATGAATTAGTCCATGGGGAAAAAGATGTAGAAAACGTCTCTGAAGGAAGAATTAACTAATTAATTAATTAAAAGAAAAACTTTTCAAATTGGGGTACTAACTTGCAACTAACAGATAAATAAGTTCTGGAAATCTAATGCACAGCGTAGTGATTCTAGGCAACAGCACTGTATTGTACACTTCAAAGTTGCTAAGAGACGAGATCTTAATTGTCCTCCTCGCCAAAAAGAAACTATGATTATGTGATGTGATAAAGGTGTTAGCTGTGGTAATCAGATTGCAACATAGAAATACATCAAACCAACATGTCGTACACATTAAACTTCCACAATCTTATATGTCAGTTATATGTCAAAAGGAAGGAAGGGAGGGAGGAAGGGAGGAAGGGAGGGAGGGAGGGAGGAAGGGAGGAAGGGAGGGAAGGAGGGAGGAAGGGAGGGAGGGAGGGAGGAAGGGAGGGAAGGAGGGAGGAAGGGAGGGAGGGAGGAAGGGAGGAAGGGAGGAAGGGAGGGAGGAAGGGAAGGAGGAAGGGAGGAAGGGAGGGAGGGAGGGAGGGAGGAGAGGGAGAAAGACTAGTCAAGAGGGAGATAGAAGGATGGGCATCTAGATAGGAGGTCCAGAAAGAGAGAAATGAAAATGGAGATGAAAAAAACTATTTGACAGAATAATGGAAAGAAATGTCCTACAGTTTAAAAAAGGGTGAAAGAATTCAAATTAAAAGAGCTGAGAGGAGCAATAAAAGAAGCAAGGAGAACCCACATGAGACCCCTCAGGGTGAAGCATGAGATACATTCAAGACAAGGGAGAAGAGGATGGAGCCCAGATGAGCTGGAGGGAGAGGAGGAATACTGTGGGTTCCAGACCTAAGTCTCACCCAGACTCCCAGCCAGCACCCATATTTGACGGTCTCACAGAACCCTGAGGCTTTCCTTCAGGCTGAAGTTTGTCAGGCTGTTCTCATCGTGGGATTATTAACTTCAAGTGCCCTTTTCCTCTGTAAGCATCATGAGGGCATAGACGCCATCTCTTTGCTTCCCGGGCATATTGAACATACATGGTTGCTGCTGAGTAGCTATTTCTTGAATGGACTAATTTAAATTCCAGTCTGAGTGTCTCGCTGCCCGGTGACTATTCCTTGTGCCCATCTCCCTCCGTGGGGGCCTGGCCTGTTTGGCTGGGACCCCGACATCACACCTAACTGTGGCCGATCCCTGCCCCTCAGAGGACCAGATCCAGCTTCCCTCATCCCCCACGCCATTCACAGCTTGGAGTCTAACACTCAGACCAAAAGTCCACAACAGGAATCTGCTCCTGCTCACACCACTCCCTAACCCCCCCGCCGGACACTCACTCTGACTGCCCAGTCCCAGTACTGGAGTTCATAGTTACAACATATACCTAAACCTAAATCAGAGAAGGGAATGGACTTGCCATGGTCACATGGCGCCAGGGTGAGAACCTCAGGTCTCCTGACTCCCAAACCAAGATGCTCTGTCTCACCCCACGTTGCCTTCAGAGGACGCCCATGAATGCAAGTTTTCCAAAGTGGGCCACTTTGTAGCTCTAGGTTTGGGGCAGTGATGGAGCACAGCAGCTTATGAAGCCAGACAACCGTGACTGTCCTCTTCCTGTCACTCCTGTGGCATTGGCTCTGGAGTCAGCCAGACCAAGTCTCCCATCCCAGCTCTGCCACTGACTAGCTGAGTGACCATCAGCAACTACGTCTCTCTCTGAGCCTCAGCATCCTCCCCTCTAAAGGGCAGGTATTGATCCCTGAGTCCCAGGGGTGAGGGCAAAAGCAGATTATGTGTGTAAAGTACCTAGCACCATCCATGGCATACACTCTCAATAAATCTACCTGCCCTATCAGCTTTCTTCCTGTGGCTCAGGGTTGCAGGCAATTTCTTGAGCATTGAGATCATTTCCGTCCAGCTCACCGTTGGATCTCCACAGAGCGTCAGAGGCATGGGAGGTGCTCAATAGACATTCATTGACTGAATGAGTGGATGGATGGCTGCAGGAAGGAAGGAAGGAATGAGTGAGTGAATGAGAAACTTTCCATTCTGATTATGCTGGGGGATTGATGCGAGATGTTAGGTTCCAGGATGGCCTTTGTTGGTGTAGAGTAAGTCACCAGAATGGGGCAAAGGAATCCTTCCCATCATATTACCAAATCCAAGACAATCTTCACCCAGGAATTTATTGGGCCAAGCTCTGTGTGTCAGGAAAATGGCTAAATTCTCAGGAGATAAGCAGTCTGTTATGCCACAAAATCTCAGCCTCTAATACTTAACATTATAAGCTCTGCTAATAACTCCAGGTCACTTGTCTGGGGAAGAAAGATAAGGATTTAAAATTAGGCATATTAGCATGTGTAACCTACCATCCAACGTTGTTGACTCTGAGACTGAGATATTTTAATTCACTTTCCCCCTGCTTGCCCTCTGACCGACAGTTATTTCAGGAGATGTAAATAGAGAAGGGTGATTGCTACACGGTTCTGTTCTAGAACTTTTATGTCATTCCACATAGAGCTTGTTTCCCAACATATGGCCAAGATAAACCTCTTCTCTGGAGGAAGGAAATATTTCCGGAGCTAAATATGGGTGATAATATCCTTAAGTCTGGGCTCTCCTAGTGATTGGCTGTGTGACTTTCTGCAAATCATGAAACTTCTCAATGTCCATTTATTCCTTCATTTATTCCCTTCCTTCTTCTTAATCCATGCAAATTGAATGCTGGAATCGAGAAGTACTCTTTCATAGCAGGTTAAAGATAGCTGCTAATTTTTTGACCCTCCTCCAATCAAGAGGTGCGCTGTATGTGCCCTCTCCTTGAATCTGGGCATGCTCTGTGGCAGCTTTGACCAACAGAATACAATAGAAGTGATGCTGTGCCAGTTTTCAGGCCCAGGTTTTAAGAAACCAACAACTTCTACTTCTTGTACCTGGGACCACTCTTTCCAGGAGCTCTGAATGTCCTTGAAAGAAGCCCAACTTCCCTGAAGTCACCATGCCATGCCGGAGAGGGCACATGTGGGTGCCGTTGTCAACAGTCCCACCCAAGCCCAGCCTTGCAGCCATCTGCACCAGGGCACCAGACATGTGAGTGAAGGAGTCATGTTGGAAGTGAGCCCTCCATTGCCAGCTGCCCCCGCAGATGCCATGCTGTTCATTGACTACCTGCCCAGTTGAGCCTTTCCCAAATTTCTGACCCCAAAATCATGAGCAAAATAAAATGATTGCTTTAAGCTATTAAATTTGGAATAGTTTGTTACACAGCAATAGATTACCCAAACATCTTTTCTATCCGCAATGACAGAGCACATTGCAATTCAACCTAAGGCTTGCTTGCCCTTGAATTCTTCTCGTTTGTTGTTCTTTGGGGGAATCCGTGTCTGGAGACAAAAATCCAGAGAGAAGGGAACACCTAGAAAGAAAGGGATGATCAAACACAGACAATGCAAAAAAGAGGAAATGCAAATGGCTAATAACCATTATAATATTTATCTGACCATATCACTAATGAAAGAAACGCAACTGAAGTAAGAATGGATACTCCTCATCTACAAAATTAGGAAAGTTTCTTTTTAATGAGAATAGTCTATGCTGGTGAAGGGAGGTAGGGCATTGACCATCCTCACAGACTGTTGAGAAGAGTAAAAAATGGGGTACGATATTTCTAGAAAGCAAATTGACTAGTAGGTTTGAGATCTGCGTCTCTCTCCTCGAAAAATAATCTGACATGTGGACAAAGATTTATGCACAAAATATGTTCATCACAATGCCATTCATAATAGTAAAATATTATGGGTAAAAATACTTAAATGTTGGATTTGGGGGAATGGCTAAGCAAATTCAACTGCCTGTACAAGATGGAACGTTGTGCCACCATTACAAATGATGCTTACGGAGTGTTCTTAACGACATGGAAAAATGCTTAATGGTATAACATTAAGTAAAAGAGCAAGATAGAAAAAGGTTATAAAGTATGATTTCAACTACTTTGAAAAGCATAAAAAGACTGGAAGGAAATACGATAAAATGTTAATAGTGTTTATCCGTGGGTGGTGGGATTATGGGTGCCTGTTTTTCTTATTTATTCTTTGCTGTATATTCAACATTGGGAATGCATGACTTCTGCAACCTGAATTGTTTTTTTCTTTTAATAAGAAAAGGGTTGGTCAAGAGTGGTAAATCTTTGGTCCCAGTTGAGAAGCATGAAAATGGAAAAAGGGGCTCTGGGAGATTTTTAGGAGTCTCTGGGATTGAAAAGCTGTGTTAATACAGACTTTTCCGGGTGAAGGTTACTTTTATCCTTGTCTGTGACAGGAACAATACCTGCTGAATGCAAGAATGGTGGAAACAGGGAATCTGTTTCCACAGCGGGGCCTTATTTGATAAATAAACCCCACCTCATTCCCAGGAAGGAGCGCTGTGCTCACCACATGAGAACTGTTGGGACTGAGAAACTTACATCCACGGAGGCAAATGGAAACAGGTCAGAATTCAAGTAAATTGTCCTCAGACTCAAAGTGACAAAGTCCTTGAATCTCAGACACCAGGAATCTGCTTCTGTGGCTCCTTGGGCACTTGTCGTGGGCTTTTTATGGCAATCTCATATGGTGTTATTTATGAAGAAAGAAATGAGAGAGCAGAGCTCAAGGACCTAGAATTATAGAATGTTGGGACAAACGGGACTTTTAAGATCATATTTCTATTCTAAAGCTTTGTTTAACTAATGAGAAATGGAGGCACAAAGAGGTGAGGTGCTTTTCCCAAGGTCAGCCAGTGAGTCAGTGCAGAGCTGGTACTAAAACTCAGATTTCTGAGTCTCGCTTCAATGCTTCTCAGTGACACCTTCCCCCGGGCCTCAGTGACATCAACTCACTGGGTGATATCCAGCTTCTCTCTTTGCTTCTTTGATTGCTTTTTGTCTGTATCTCCCCAGGAGGGCATGGACCTTGTTTACCTGGTATACAGTAGTTGCAATAAATATTTGTTGAGTGGATGGATGGATAGATGTGTAGATGGGCAGATGAACAGATGGATGGTTGAACAGATGGGTGGACAGACAGATGGATGGACAGGTGGATGGATGGACAACCTGAGAGAGAATGGTATAATGGAAAGACCATGGTTCTGGGGTCATCTTGACCTGGGGCCAAATCCCAGCCTTGCTACTTATCAGCTGTATAACCTCAAGCAAGTCATTCAACCTCTCTGAGTCTCAGACACTTCCCTTGTAAAATGGGGGTAGCAATATGTCAAAAAGGCTTCTGAGAGTTAAACAAGATAATATATATATTACCTAAAGCTTTTTGCTAAATTCCTGCCACCATAGTAACTGCTAACTAAATGCTACCTTCTCTTCTCCTTCCCATGAAACCAAGTCTGAGGCATAAGCTACTGTCTCCTGAGTTTTGACATGGAGATACCAGTTTTGTCCTGATTTCAGATGTCCCTGTGTTATGAAGTCACCTGGATATTCTGGTACAACATTTTCACATATTACGTCTACCAAAATAAGAGTCAGGTCAATTCGATGGGATTTACTAAGCCTCCATTAGGTCGCCAGGTTGACGCTAAAACCTAGGGAGGACACAGAGAAGAACAAAGTATGGTCTTTGCCTTCAAGTTTTTGTAGGGAAAGAAACCATATATGTTGAGCCAATGAGGAAGTCTATGCATCCATGGTTACCCAGGTGAGAAGAGGGATAATAATGTCCCTACAGTAGGCGCAGATGGTTATAAGACAAGATCTCCAGCTTTGCTCAATTTCTTCCCACTTGAACAGAAATCTCCAGGAGATACGCCCTATGAACTCAAACTCTTGGACCTCCTGGCTGAGATGAAGCATCTGCCATTTCCTTCTCAGACACTCTGGATATTGGCACATGGATTCATCACTCTCCAGGTTCAGTGGTGATGTCAGCACTCAACGAGCCTCAAAGAAGGGAAAACTTGCTGTGTGATGAAGCAGTTAAGAGTATCTCCTAGACGAGATGGCCCTTGGCTTAGAGCAGGGATGGGCACTTGTGTCTCCACTCCCCACTTCATGCAATCCATCATGGCACACATCTACACTGAGCTCAGGATCCTATTCAAACCCAGAGCCATTACCAACAGATCAGATTGGCAAATAAGAGGATGCCTCCTTGCCACTCTTGACCCAGTCACTGATTTGGGGTAAGATTTGGAAAGCAGCATGATCCAATGACAAAAAGTACAACATCTAAAGTCAGACACAACTGAGTGTGACTTCTAACTTTTCCACTAACATGCTATGTGGCATTAGCTGTGTTGATCTAGTCAGGAAATCTTCCCTCTCTGAACCTTAATTGTTTACTTATTTAAAAAACATTATTATTAACTACTTACTGTACGTCAGGCACTCTTCTAAGCACTTTATAAATTTTAACTCATTTGTTCACTGCCACCCTGTAAGGTGGATAGCATCATTATCCCCTTTTTATGAATGAGCAAATTAAGACACAGAAAGGCTAAGCAGCTTTCCCAAGGTCAAACAGCTAATAAGCAGTGGAGAAATTATTCAAATCCTGCCATTAATGGATACACCGTCATGTGTCACTTAATGGTGGGGATACATTCTGGGAAATTTGTTGTTGGGCAATTTCATCTTTAGGGGCTGGCCCCTAAAGAAACATTTTTAAGTAACCCTTGTGTCAAAGAAGAAATAACATTGGAAATTAGAAAATATTTTTAACTGAATGATAATGAAAATTCTACATTTCAAAACTTATGGGATGCAGCTAAAACTGTACACAGAGGAAAACTATAGCCTTAACTGCATATATTAGACAAGAAAAAAGGTTGAAAATCAATGATCTAAGCTTCCATCTCAAGAAGCTAGAAGATGACAGGAAAACAAAACCAAAAGTAGAAGAAAGGAAATAAAGAGCAGATATTAATGAAAGAGAATACAATTGGTTAACAAAGCCAAAAGTTGATTCTTTGAAGACTAATAATATTGACAAACCCCTAGTAAAACTGATGAAGAAAGAAGAGAGAGACTGAGAGAGCACTATACCGAATATCTAATATCAGTAATGACAGGGGAACATCCCTGCAGGATCCTATAGAAATTCAAAATATGATAAGAGGATATTATGAACAACTTTTGCCAGTAAGTTTGGAAATATAATTAAGTTGACAAATCCCTGGAAAAACACAATCTACTAAAATTGACACAAGAGGACAAATAATCTGACTACCGTCTCTTATCTGGAATTCATAATGGAAACCTTCCCACAAAGAAAATTCCAGGGCCACCCGAGCGGCTTCACTAATGAATTGCACCCAATACTTAAGGAGTAACACTTTACACCAAAGCTTCCCGAGATTATGAACTCTATGCAACTCGCTTTATTGTATAAGTGTGGCATCATCTTGATACCAAAACCTGAAAAATAAATTATAAGAAAATTACAGGCTAATTTCTGTCATGAACCCAGATGCAGAAATCCTCAGCCGAACATTAATGAACAGAATTTAGTGAGTTGATCCACTTCCTTCGTTCAAGGCAGCTTAGCCCAGTAAAGTTGCTCATGGAATCCTAAACTTAGAAATAGGAATAAACTAGGACCAGCCCAGTGGTGCATTGGTTAAGTTTGCACGTTCCACTTTGGCGGGCTGGGGTTCGCTGGTTCAGATCCCAGGTGCGGACCTACGCACCACTTGTCAAGCCATGCTGTGGCAGGTGTCCCACATACAAAGGAGTAGAAGATGGGCACGAATGTTAGCTCAGGGCCAGTCTTCCTCAGCAAAAAGAGGAGGATTGGCTGCAGATGTTAGCTCAGGGCTAATCTTCCTCAAAAAAATAAAAATAAATAAATAAATAAAAAGAAAGAAATAGGAATTAACTGAGGTCCCTTTTTTCTACCAGGAAGCTGGATGTCCTAGAGCATCAGAGATGCCATAATTAATATTTTTGAGTGAATAAAGACAGAAAGAAATAGAATGAATGAACAGAGGAACACACTGATTTTTATGGGGAAAGGGAAATGGAGGCGTTGTAGGCAGAATCATGGGCTTTAGGTCTAATTCAGCCTTAGAGAGGAGACCAGCAAGACAGGAAAGGCCAGCCTGCAACTGATCGAGGGGCTTGAAGGAGCCTTGACATCTTCTTGGTTTGAAAAGGTGGGGAGTCGGGGGAAGGGAGTCAGTCGCAAAAGAGACTTCGGGATTCAGCATTTCCACATCTGATAATGGACTTTAAGAGCCTTGGTTTATAATTGAATCTAATACTCTGTGCTCCCTTCCACCTTGTTCTCTCCACCGAACAAGTAAAAATGCCTCTTAGCACAGCAGACTGACAGGCACGGCTTCCTTTGCAATGACGGCACATCGGTGACGGCACATCGGTGACGGCAATCGGTGCTCCTGATTGGAATGAAATGATCTCGTCCCCTCTGAGCTGAGTCAACAACCTAGATGATCAGGGCCCTGCTGGAAAGAAGAGAGCGTCACAGGCTGATCCATTCCCCATCCCTCTGCTCTGAGTTCTCGGGGAGACCAAGTGGTCAGACACAGCAGAATGAAACAGAAACTAGGACATCCTCCTGGAGCCTCCCTTTTCCTCACCCCTCCAGCCAATCCAACAGGCAACCTGCTGAACCTCCCTCCTAAGCATCTCTGAAACCCATCTGCTTCTCGCCTTCACCATGGCCTCCCTGCTGCCTCAGACCCCCATCCTCTCAGCCAGAGAGATCTGTCCTTATCACGCCCTTGTGTAAAATTCTTCGTGGCTCCCCACTGTCCCAGGACAAACTGCAGCCTCCTCTCCATGGCCTTCAAGATCCTCCCAGATCTGGCCCTTGCCAACTTCTGCAGGCTCACCTCCTGCCTCACCCCGTCTCACCCCCATTCCCGCCCAGCCAGACTGGACAACTGCTTTTTCCCTTGGACTTACTGCATCCTCTCTTGCCTCTAGATTTCACGCATATTGTCCCCCTGCACCTGGAATCCCTTTCTGTCTCTCCTAACCCTCACCCCACAGGCCATGTGTTGCCCATGTTCTGGACTGGCTGGGTAGGCAGGGCTGTGCCCATTGAGGGAGGAAGGAGGGGCTCTCAGGAGGGGTGGGAAAGACTCCTGGACCCCTGGTTCCCTCTAGGCCCTCCTGAGGTTGATGCAGTCTGCATATGCAAGCATGTGGGGCCACAGGAGTAGGTGAGGAGCCCAGCCTGGAAGGGGGGCCGAGCAGTAAGGAGAGTGTGGTAGCATCAGGTGCGAGTACAAAGCTACACATGGGAACTGCAGCCAGGGTGAGCCAAGCGGCACCTAACTCTGCCTTGGGGGTCTCCAACTGTGCTCGGGGGGCAGGAGGCGCTCAGTGCATTCTAAGCACAGGGAGGAAGCCAGTGTGGCTGGGTGAAAAAAGACGGGAGGAACTTTCAAGATCAGAGGCCAGGTGCCAGACGCCAGATGCCGGGTCCCATGGGGCTCCCACTCTGCAGGGACTTAGATGTGACCCTGAGATGGAGGATTTGGAGCAGAAGAATGTGATGATCTGATTACATCTTAAGAGGACGAGTGGCTGCTGTGGAGAAAAGAGACCATGGGGGTATGTGGGGGTCCTGGAAGCATGTATGCTCGGGAAACACATCTGGGTTCAAATTTCTGCTTCAGATCAGCAAAATCGACACTGCGGGAAATTGACAGGACTAATTACCTGGTTTCATCAACAAAATCTTGCAAAGAAAGAAAACAGAGATGGAGAAGGAACCTATAAGATTAAAATAAAGTTAAACAGTGTATCAACCTATAGCAATGCATGGTCCCAAGTCGAACCCCAAACTAGAAACAAATGGGGAGATGTGGACCCAGGGCATGTCTGCTATATTAAGGAATTACTGTTAATTTCACTTAGGTGGGATAATTGTTTTTGTTTTTTAAAAGTCCTTATCTTTTTTGGGGCTGGCCCCGTGGCCGAGTGGTTAAGTCTGTGCGCTCCACTGCAGGCGGCCCAGTGTTTCATTGGTTCGAATCCTGGGCACGGACATGGCACTGCTCATCAAACCACGCTGAGGCAGCGTCCCACATGCTACAGCTAGAAGGACCCACAACAAAGAATATGCAACTATGTACTGGGGGGCTTTGGGAAGAAAAAGGAAAAAATAAAATCTTTAAAAAAAAAAAAGTCCTTATCTTTTTGAAATATCATCTGAAATGTTTAGAGGTGAAATTATTTTTTTAACATACAGCTTCACGATTTACAGCTGGCAAGCCACTTTGCCTCTCTGAGTCTCAGTTTCCTCATCTTTAAAAACGGTGTTACAGGGGCCGGCCCTGTGGCATAGTGGTTAAGTTTGCACACTCCACTTCAGGTTCGGGGTTTGCAGGTTCAGATCCCAGGCACAGACCTACATGCCGCTCATCAGCCATGCTGTGACAGCATCCCATATACAAAGTAGAGGAAGATTGGCACAGATATTAGCTCAGGGACAATCTTCCTCAAGCAAAAAGAGAAAGATTGGCAATAGATGATAGCTCAGGGCCAATCTTCCTCACCAAAAAAAAAATGGGAGTTACAACATTCAGTGGGAAAGTGCCTGGCATGTGGTAGGCTCTGTCAATGGCAGTGGTTATTGAGCCCATTGCCTGCCCGGAGGAGGTCTTCCACTGGAACCCGAATCTTCTCACTGACCAGGCAGCCCTGGAATAGCTCCTCTGGTGCGGTCTCAGAAGATGAAGGAATCTGACTTTCCAAGGCGACCCCACTGGGACCTCAGACTGAGGGTCTCTCCAGGTCAGGGTTCCAGCCAGGCCCAGGCCATGTCTGCACATAAACCTCTCCCGAGCTCAGCCTCACTCTCAGAAGGTCCAGGCAGGGAGATGGGGTCAGCAGATGAAACCTCCCAGAGAACAACTCCTCCTGGCTCCCCAGGGCCCAGGGCAAAGCCACAGGACCCAGTGCCATGTCCCCAAGCTGGGCAGGGCATGGATATTCCTGAGCAGCTGCCAGCCTGCTGGGGGGGTTATAATTAAGCTGGTTTCCTGTGTCCTCTGGGGCCCGCTCTGCCCTCTCTTTTTGGTCTCCAGATGGTCCCCCCAGGGTCGTAGCCACTTTTCAGAATGGCTTTTGATTAAAATCCAGTGAAGCCGAAAACCAAACCAGATTCCTAGGAGACAGAAATCTCAGCCACTCCCTCAGGGAGCTCAGCTTAATTCACTCTGCACCAGGGAAAAGCTGGACCCAGAAGTGGGCCTTTGACCATGGGGACTAGCGTCTTTGAGTACCTCCCATGCGCCAGGCCTTTGAATCACCTTCTCTCGCCTGCTTTAGCACAGTGGGTGGTCTTTCTACGTGCCTCCCTCTCCTTGGAGCCCGTGAAGTCAGAACGGAAGCCACAGGCATCTGCTCCCTGTGACTGGATGTCCTTCTACCGCTTCCCTGCTCTGAAGAGCATCTTCCCACGGCAGTCAGATGTGACCCTCCAAAGCCAGCGGAATTAACCGTTCCTCCTCTCTTCTCCCACGACTCTCGTCCTTTACAGTACTTACCACACAGCACGACGGTAAGTCATGCACACGCCCACCTGCCCCAAACTCAAATTCCTTGAAGGTATTTTTAAAACTGGAAAATGTCAAAAAGAGGCCTGGAATGGTGGTGGCCACGAGGAACAGTTGGAGGAGCTGGGGAGGAGAAAATGAAAAATAAGAATAATAACGTGTTGTATGCCTCCTACATCCTGGGCACTGAGCCAGGTCCTTGACCTTTGGAAGGATCCCTAAAGCCACCCTCGTGCTACCCATGGGGACACTGAGGCTGGGAATTGAAGGCATGTCTCCTCCCGCACAAATGCTCCTAATACAGATGGAATCCAGAGCCAGAGTTCCGTCAGGGGACACAATCGACTACAGCGCCCCCTTCGCTGATTCCATCTCAGGACAAACTAGCAAGTTGGAAGGAAGCCTGGGGTCACTAGTTTCACCTGTTCTTTTGCCTAAGATGGTGGCTGTCATTTATTCTGATGGTTAGAAACGCATCAATTTTGATCTGATACAATGTGTTATTTAGATTTAGTTTTATCGGGGGTAATCAACAAAGGGTGATTTGGAGGTGCCGAGACAAATCATCTGGAGAGCTAGTTCTAAAAACTCCCTCATTATTTAAATTCCTACAAGAAAATAACTAATGGTCAGTTTAAAATGCATTAGTCCTACTCCCTTTTTTCCCCTCATTGAAAAAAAAAATTGTTTCTAAACTACGAGTTGGGAGTATCTGAGGTTTCCTAGGAAGGCAGCCACCAAGTTATAGGCGATCAGGACGTGATAGTCCCATTGAACAGATGAAGAAAACATGCGACAGGCTAAACGGCTCTGTTGTAGTCAGCACTGAGTTGCACGCAAAATAAAATCATATCAGTATCTACCTGGAAATAGAACTGCCCGGTGAATTAGGTGTCGCCAAATCCCGCCCCTGAACTAGGGTACCATATCCTACCATCAATATTTGAGCTTGCCAGCCTCCCCATGCCTTTTTAATATCTACCAGCCTGTAATCAATGAAAAGCAAATTCACTTTTATTTTAGATTTCATTTCTTTAGTTATGAGTAAGGTTGAGCATCTTTTCAGACATTTATTCCTTTTTTTTTCTGGAAAGGGCCCTTTTATACCCTTTGCTTATTTTTCTCCTTTGCTCTTCCGTTAGAATTTCTAAGAATTTTGTTAAGAAGGAAATGTCCTCTCTGCCACTTGTTGCAAATATTGTTATCAGTTCCATGTTTGCCTTTTAGCTTATTTACAGCATTCCCGCCATACAGAAATGCTTTACATTATATGTAATGCATTTGTCTGTCTTCTTTTTCGGCTTCATGATTTTATGCGATGTTTAGAAGAACCCTTGCCACTTCAATCGTCTTTGAATTTCACCCACATCTATTTCTAGTACTCTATGGTTTAATAATTTACATTTAAATCTTCCTGGAGTTGGAATTTGTTTTGGTGAAATGAGTGAAGCAGGACTGTAGCTTGCCCCATCCCCCACCACAAATGACCAGCTGGGAGACCCAACACCATTTATCCATCTTTCCCACACTGATTGAAACACCGTCTTGTTAAACACTATATCCTCTCACATTCTTGGATCTGTTTCTGGGCTCTCCATCCCTGTCCAATATCATATTATTTTAATCATTATCATTTTACAATGCGTTCTAATATCTCATAGGGTTAGTCTCCACTCCCCATTTTCAGGTTTTTTCCTGTCTTTTCTCATATGTTTGTATTTTTATATGAACCCTAGAAGAATTTTGTCATTATCTGTTATTTTTTTATTGGGGTCACATTGAATTGATAAATAAATTTAAAGAGAATTGCCAACTTTACAGTATTGACACTTCCTATTCCAAACAAAGGCTACCTTTCCATTTAAAGTTCTTTTTAGTTGATAGTTGTTTGGGACTGAATTGTACCCTCCCAAAAACTCATATGTTGAAGTCCTAACCTCCCGTATGTCAGAACATGACCACATTTGGAGATAGGCCAGTGATGGCAGAATTTGAACCCATGGTGCTGAGTGAGAGGCAGCCCCGAAGTCAAACCTTCCACTTAGGACTGTTGTGAGAATTAAGCGAGATGCCTGAAGCACACAGCATACAGTGAGTCCTGGGTAAACTTTAGTTCCCTGTTGTGTCTCTAAAGGGTTGGGGTTGAGTGTCTACAGTACATTCCCCCGCTCCACAGACAGTGGAAAGCCTCTCTCGACCTGAGGAAATCTAGAATTTAATCTTGAAGGTATAAGGAATGCTCACCGGCTTAGAATCAGAGAGATCTAAGGGACTTCCATTCATCCTGCAAGTTTTGACGTCAGTGAACTTCCATGGGGACAATTATCCTTGCCTCCAATGGTTAAAGGAGATAAGGCATGAAAAGCACCTATCTCGATGTCTGGCACAGAGTAGGTACTTACAACTGAAATTTGAATCCATTTGAGGAGATGGTAGAAAGAACTTTGAAAGCTCTGCGGCAGAAGGTGTGAAGAGCAGGAACACAGCCCCCAAAGAGAATACACAATATGAAACCAGGTTGCTTTTTTTCAATATACCTAAATTTTCCAAGTCACGTCTCCTAAAAGAAATCAGCCCAGTTCATTAAATCGGGCCAATTCCACGTGGGCCAAGGACAGTTCACAACGGTTTGGTTTGGCCTTGAATGTTGACTTCCCTTCTTAGAGTTATAGAGAGTTTGGACATTTACTGCTTCCGTTAAATAAAATGGGGAGAACTTAAGAAGCGGGGGGAGCCAGAAAGATTTTTCCAACAGAAAAGAAATGTCACTTACGGAGCCGTATCAGGCATCAGCATTGCAGGGAACAATTCAGATGGGGCAAATTAAGCGAATGTTCCCGTGATGAACTGTGTCTGCGCCATCAGTCATGTGACGGTAAATCTGGCTTGAGTGGCAGCCGTGTTAACAAACTGGAGGGAAAATTGATGCCCATCCATGGCCAGGGAACGCACAAAGTAAAAAGCTCTTCCAAGCCTGCACCAGTCAGAGTATAAATATGTATCACTGGCTTCTCAAGTGAGTTATGATTTCATTCTCCTGCTGCTACCTGAAATCTAGAGAGAGCATTTGTCCAGTCTTCATATTGGGGGTGACAGCTATAGCAACGTGGTCACAGGGGGAAATACCTGCTTGGCAGATAAATCAGGGGCCTGAAGGAACCTGTTGTTATCAATTTGATCTGGGGGAACCTCCCTGTTACATGGGCAGTATTGTCAGTACGCTGAGCGGGTCTTCCCTTTACTGACGCGTTTGCCCGTGCTGTTTTCGCCAGCCTGTCGTGTCTCTGGACGGGCTGGTGTGCAGCCATCTGTCCCCACACTTCACACAAGGTACTGTCTGGCTTGCCCACTACAGCATGAGCTCTTTGAGGGCAGATCTGTAACTGATGCCTCTGTGTCCGTGTCTTGAGCACAGGGGCTACCATCGTCTGTTCTTCTGAAATGAACCGAAAGGCCAAGCCTGAACTCTAACCTCCACCAGCAGTGGAGGAGACACTGTCAGGACCTTTCCGAACACAAGGGACTGCTCCTTCTCGGGCTCTTTCATGAGGTCCGGGCATCTTCAATGCCCAGGTCTCGCCTCTCCTTATTCTATTCAGTCATCAGGCAAGTCCGCCCCCTACTGGGCTTCCCATGGAACCACTGGAGTCACAGATGCCAAATCTCTACCCACCGCCCAGACCATCCCCCTGAGTTCGGTGCTCATATATCCAACCTTGCTGAGGACATCTCCATCTGCATGTTGAACTCAGCCTGTGCACGGTGGAGCTCAGCATCCGCCCCTCTTCTTCCCACATCCCTTGTCTCAGCCAGTGACATTATCACCGCCTCAACTGCTCAACCAGAAATCCAGCAGACATCCTTGACTCCCTCATCCCATAACGTGACATCCATGGTGAACGGATTCTAGCAAGAAGTTAGATTTTTGTTTGGGTGGAATGAGTCCTGATCAGAAATTCCTCAGCGCTCACATCCATGAGATTTCATTTTCCCCTTAGGTTGACAGAGCGGGCTTGGCAAGGATGCACCAACAGATCTGGCTCCATCAGTCTCATACAAGGGAGGGGTTGAGCTAGCTGAATGTGTGTAAGCTAGCTCCAGAGATCTCTGCCTGCAGACGGGGAACCCCGGACTAGATGCCCTGTGACTTGGAGAAGGGCTATGGAGCTTCCCTCTACTTCCCAAGGCAGACTCCCAGGAGGGCATTCCCTGGAGTGTCACCGGCTCCCTGCCTCCCGAGTACAGGAATCCAAAAGGTAACCTTGAGAAGGAACCCAAGGGAGGAAGGGAGGGGCGTCCCCATGACATCATGTAGATAATTTCAGCCCCAGCACATTGCGGTCAGGGGCAAGAGGGCATCAGAGAGATCACTGTCTCCTCAACGCCTTCCTTTTCTCACAAGGGAAGCTCAGAGCTGGCTGCTCACCTGGGCAGGGCTAAGAGCTGCTTAGCATGGATGTTAAGAGCACACACAAGCTCTGGAGTCAGATAGACTTGGGTCAAACCCCAGTTCCACCGCCTACTCGCTGTGTGAGCTTGGGCAAGTCATTTCATCTCTCTGAACTTCATTTTCCTCATAAGCAAAATGGGACACATGTCCCTACCTCATATGGCTGTTGTGAGAATTAGTGCAATTATTTATATACATGCTTAGCTCAATGGCGGACACATAGCTGGTATTGGGTAAGTCATAACTATGGTTTCTACTCACGATCAAAATCGTTCTTTGTGCTTTGAATTCTAAGTCCTTCCAGTCCCTGAAGGAATGTCTCAAGTCCCCCTCCTCCCTGAAGCCTTCTTGGATCATCTGACATGCAAATGGCACCTTCACGGAGCCATATGTCCAGCCAGGAGCCGGGGAGACAAAGACGATCCAGACACGACTCCTGCCTTCAAGTGGGTTAGGGTCGTCAGCAGAGTTCACACTCCCCGTCCTCCATTTTCCCAGTACGTGTGGAGTCAGCAAGAAATCCCACTTCTCCGAGCCTCAGCTTTCTCACCTATAGAACGAAGATGATAGTCCCTATCTCCATCGAGGGTGTTCAGTATGGAAAAAGGCAGAGAGGAAGGAAAGAGGAAGGAAGAAAGGGAGGAAGGGGGGATAAGAAATGAGAGAGGGAAGAAGTGACTAGAGAGGAAGAAAGGAAGGCAGTGAGAAGACCAGCCTGCCCTGAAATGAATGCGTGAATGAATGAATGATCTATATTTTCTCTGCTATCTCCAGGTCCCACAAGCCATCCTCCTTCTGGCCGTGTGTCCCATGCCTACCGCCACCTCTTTATCATTCTACCTGCAGAGAGATTTCATTTTCCCCCCTTTTTACAGCCCAATTTTCAATAAGTGAAACTTGTCGGAAGGCCCTTTGCCCTAAGAAATGACAGCTTCGGACAGAGAGCCATTTATGGATATTAATAATACATGGCCAAAAGCCACAGCTTTATTTTATTTTGTCCTCTAAGTCAAGCTCTTTAAATCAAATATTTAGGGAGGGAAAATTTACCCGCATATCCTAGAGGAGGTGTTTCTGCTCTTAAAGGCAAACGTACACCCCAGGGAGAGAGCTGATGAGCACAACACCAAGTGTAATTGCTTTTAATGCTCACAACCTGTAAGGTACCCCTATTAGCATTACCATTTTATAGATAAGCAAACTGAGGCTCAGAGAGGTGAAACAAGCTTTTGCAAGGTGAGGCAGCCCGTAAGCAGCAGGCAGGGACCCAAGCCCAAGCAGTGTGACGGGGGGCTCGCTGCTCACGGTGCTGCCCCGCCCCCAGCCTAGAGGTGGGCGAAGGAGGCTGAGGCCGAGGAGGCAAAGCCAGCTCCTGCTGGGTCCCAGCCTTGCTGGAGGCAGAGCAGGACAAAGAGGGTGATTCCAGAAGAGGAAACAAAACAAGCCAAATCTCTGAGTTAAGGGTGCGAGGAACCCATTTGCAGAACTGAAAATTCTGTGGCCAGAGGTTGGGAAGCCAGAGGGAGGCGTGGGAGCTGAGGAGTGGGCCTCACGGGCCCACTGGGTGCTTGCATTTATCTGAGGGTCCTGGAGGGCCTGCAGAGCCAGGGAGCCCTGGAGTGACCAGCATCGCTTTTAGGACAATCACTCATGAGGAGAGGACACACCCTGAGCGGGTCCTCGATGCCTGATGCCCAGCAGTGAGCCAGGAGCAAGGGATGCAGAAAAGAGGATGCTACGGGCCTTTTCTCAAGAAGAGGCGGCAAACCCACATGGACTGGGCGCTTACTCTCTGTTGGGCACTGAGCTATGCTCTGAGTGGTTATGTCCTTAAAGGACAGCTATTAAGCTCCCACTGTATGCAGGAGCGAACTGAGGCCTAAGGAGGCCAAAGAAGTCCCGGCCTAACAATGAAGGCAAACACAAAAAACGGCCAACCATCAGGCACTGTAGCAATAATAACAGCAATTAGCATACTTTATTAAGCACTTTATTAGGTTCCAGTTAGTAGGCCATGCACTTTCCCAAAGCATAAAATCCTCTCAACAGCCCTGTGGAGATCAACAGCCCTGTGGCGAAGAGATCACTATCCTCAATTTACAGATGAGGAAATGGAGGCTCAGAGAGGTTAAGTAACTTGCCCAAAGTCACACAGCTAGCAAGGGGCAGAGGACACTCATTCTTAGCCATCATGTTTCACTGCCTCCTCTGCTCACTGCCCCGCACAACTGCGTGTGGCCAAGCAGCATCAAGAGTACACGGGGAGGCGCTTAACCAAGTCGATGAGGTTCCAGCTGGGCTTTGAGGAGGAAGAGGTGTTTCCATCAGAGAAGGAGGGAAAGGGGGTTCCAGGCATGGAACAGCATCCAGGGATGATCAAGTGCACAGAGGGCTCAGGCTGTCCGCAGGGCAGGGGCTGTGGTAGGAAGTTAGATCGAGAGGAGCCGGGTTAGAGCCTGAAGGACGTCGAATGCCAAGCTAAGGAGTGTGGCTTATCCTGCAGCCGTGGGCGGCCGTCAGGGGCCCGATGGGTTCCCAGGGGCTTTAAGGGAGCGTCTGGGAGGGTTCGCGGAGGGTGGAGGGGAGGAGAGGAAGACCGGCAGCCGGGATGTCGCCTGTTATGGTGGTAATTTTGATGAACCCGCAAATCCTGAGCGCAACCCTCCTCTCTAGTCTTTACTAGACTAGTAAAGGCAGGCGTGATTGTCCCCCTTGTACAGATGGAGGAGGCTGCAGGACGACATGCCCCTTCCATGAGAGCAATTTAAAGCTGCCTCCCTCCCCTATCCCGGATCAGCCTCCCCGGTGACCCACGCCCATGCCCACCCCTGTTTCGAGAGACTGAGAACTGACGGGATCGCTGTACTTCACACCCGCCCTCCCTGGGTCCTTGCGCGACGCCGACTCCGCCAGCCCCGCGCTGGGCTCTGGGACAGAGTCCTGGACCAGACACAAGGTGTCTTCTTACTGCTGAGTTAATCGAAAGGAAACAAATCACTCTGCAGCCCAGGCTCGCAGCCCCGGTGCCGTCCCCACGCCCTCTCCTGTCCTGGGCTCTCTCAACAATTACTTCCAGGCACATTAGCGGCCTCGAGCTAAATGCTGAAGCAAGTGTTTCCTGCTCCAAGGATCGGTTATCGCTGACTCCGCAGGGGTTACTCAAAGCGCTCGGGAGCCCAGGAAGGGGCCTGACTGAGAGGGGCCCAGCCCGAGGGTGGGGGCAGTGCTCCCCACACGCAGCCCAGGGCCACCGAGTCTAGAGAGCAGGAGCTGAGCGATGGGCGGCGGGGGTCGTTCTTAAATGCATTTCTAAAAGGCACACCACCAGTCAATCTCTGGAACCACAAATGGAGAGTGGGGCGGCCAGGGGAGGGGAGGGAAGGGAAGGGAGGGAAGGGGGTCTCCTGGACGGAAGGAGTAGAAATTGGAGTAGGAGTAGAATGGAGATGGTGGAAGAAAGCCAAAGCTCTTGGTTTTTTGTTTTTTGGGTTTTTTTTGCCTGGGATTTGCGTGTTGGAGGGCTCCCACATCTAAGGGGCCACTCAAGTTACCTTCAGGTCCAGAAACATCAGCTGAGAATCTGCCTTGATGTCAAGGTCACAGGATCACCTTGCAGCCTTGAGAGTCAAATAACATCCAGTCTGACCCCCACCTCACCTTGCAGATGAGACCCCAGATCACCTCCATCCTCCCTCTGGGCTGCCTGGATGTGGAAGTTAGGGTTCTCCCAATCCTCTCTGGCTCCCAGTGTGTGTTTCTGCTGCAATGACTCTGCTTATGGCCTCAAACTCTGTCCCTCTTCCATGCTGTGTCACCCACACTGGACACGTCCTGACCTCTGCTCCCTCCCCCACCAGCACCCAAGACTGCCTGAGAGGCAGATTTTGCTGAAGGTGTCTTGGCAACTGGCAGAATTCCCAGCATCCCCTGCACGCAGATCTCCATCCAAGGCACCGTTCTGTCTTCCTGTGTGGTCTGCTCCCTGGCTCTCTCTCCAGCCTAGTCTCACCCCACCCACCCTCTTGCACCCTGAGATCTAGCCACTTTCATATTCTTCATTTTATAGCACATGCCACACTCCTTCCTGCCTCAGGGCCTTTGCACAAGCTGTTTGCTCTGTCTGCAATACTTTTTCTCTGTTCTTCCCCCCGGGAAAGGAGGAGAGGACTCCTACTCGGGTCTCAGCACAAATGTCACTTCCTCAGTGAGGGGTCTCATGACTCTCCACACTAACCAACCCCCAGTGTGTTCTGTTCTTCATTATTCTTTTGCTTTATTGCACATATCACAATTTATAGGAGAGTGTGTGTGTGTGTGTGTGTTGTGTGTGTTAAATGTCAAACTCTCCCACCAGACTGCAAGCTCCAGGAGGGCTGAGATCGAACATCTAGCAAATGATCAACAAATATTTGTCAGAAAAAGACAAATATCAGTTGAATGAATAAATCAACAATGTGTATATGATACAGAAGTAGTTTAAGAGGAGTGGCGGGTCTCTCTCGAATTGAGAGAAGCTTCAGAGAGAAGAAGGCAACATCAAAATAGGTCCTGAGGGACAAAAAGGTGCTCCCCAGAGGGCTCAGATCAGATGGCAGGGGCTGACATTTTTCGGAGACAGAACAGTCTGGGACGTGGAACAGAATGGGTATTTGGGGGAATCACACATGGTTCCATCTAACTGGGGAGTTAAATGCAAGAGAAACGGGGGTTGAGGATGAGGCTGGAAAGATGAGCGAGAGATGGAGTTAGAACCTAATGATAAGGTAATGGGGAGCCATTGAAGGATTGAGAGCAAGGGAGAGATGTGGTCAGAGCTGATTTCGGAATCAGGACGATGGTGCCAGTGGGGAGGGAAGTGACCAGGGAGGGTTGGGGCAGGGAGAGTCAGTAGATGGCTGCCACAGTGACAGTGGGTGGTTTGGTGACAGGGGTGTGCACCAAAGTGAGGGGTCACCCAAGAGGACAGGCTTGTTGGGGGAGACGGTTGATCGGGGTTGGGACATATTGATTGGGAGGTGCCTGCAGTCACCCACATGGAGGGGTCCATGAGGCTACGGGATCTGTAATGGGAGCATCAGGGAGGCACCTAGGCCAGAGATGCCAGTCTGGGAGGCCAGCATGGAGGTGGTGCCTGAAGCCAAGGGCACAGATGAGAGGGCCCAGGAGGAATGGCTGGAGGGATAAGAGCTCCCTAGCTCCTTCCAGAGGATTTCCTGAGAGCTGGAAGCTTTCCTCGTGAGCGGAAGGGGAGGAGCCGAGTTCATGCCCTCAGCTCCGGATGCAGGAGCCGGGGAGATGGAAAGGGCCGGTTATCCTCCATCTCCTGGCGTCAGGCGCCACTGAGGTTGGCATCTGACTGCTGGCACTAATGAAAGGGCGCAGCTGCCCCCCGCAGCCTGTAATCAGGGTCTCGTGAGGCAGGGCCGGGCTGCCAAAGGCCGCTGCTTCCGGGCTCCCGCAACCTGGTGGGTGGGAACCCGATGTGTCTTCAGGGACGTGTGGCTGGTCTTCTGCAGCATGGATTTTTGTCCCGGATCCTGGCCTTTCAGAGGGATGTGGCCCAGCAGAATGCTCACGAGCAAAGGTCAGAATTTGTGTTTCATGAGGGACAAGCAGAGAAATGAAGTGCTCAACCTGGAGAAGAGAAAGCCTGGGCCAGGGAGCAGATATGATCTGGAGTGACGGTAGTGAGCTCCCCGTCACTGAGAGGGAAGTCGGAACACCCCTGCGGGAATAATGTGATAGGGAGAATCCAAAGCTTGAAGAAGGGCTCCGACAAGGGGACTCTGGAGGCCCCTTCTGACCCTTAGAGTCTAAGACGTCACAATTCACGTGCAGAGTTTTCTCTGGGTATCCATTCTCACAAAGCACATTCCCAAAATCTGGAAAGTTCTACCTGGCATCTCACCTCAAACCCTCTGGCTACAGTCTCAGCCACCTTTTCCCATACGAAGTGACTAAAAGCATCATGGAGCCATACATTCTCTCTAATCAAATCCTCCAGCCCCTCCCTCTCCGCCCCAAGGACCACCCCCGTCCCCACCCCGCCCAGTCAGGTGGTCCTGTGTGCTTGACACCAGGAAGATGGAGGAGGAGAGCCCAGATGACAACGTTATGCAAATGGCAATCTGTCACCACCAGGCCCAGCTCAGGCGCCTCCCCGATGCCTCTGGCCACGTTTTCTGCTTCTGTCATCGGGAGCCTCTGGGGAGATCGCTCAGCCCTGACTGCACTCCTTCAGGCCACAGAGAAGAGCTGGGGATCCTTATTGGAGGGCGTTTCCTGGCGCTTCATCTCCACCTTCATGATGGATGTCCCCCATCCCGGCGTTCCACCTGCGGGGCTGGAGGAGCCGCTGTGGCAGCTGCTTCCGCCCTCTTCTGTGGCTTGTGGGTTTGACCTGACAGCACCTCTCACCTCCTGTCCCTTCCCTGCGGCCACCGAGGTGCTGGTGGGATGTGCTCAGGGACCACACAGGAGCACCGGTCCACCCAATTGGGACCCGCGGCTGCAGGATGTAGCAAACAGGTGCGTGTGCTGCTGGCTCACGGCCACTCACCCGTCATCTGAGGATCTAGCGCCCCCAGCGGCGGCTGCGGGGGTGAAGTTGTGCAACCTGGCTGTGCAGGGGGAGCTGATATCCCATAAGAGCCGTTTGACCAGTAAGAGAAAGGAGCCAGTAGCCAATTTCCTCTGCCTGCCTGCCTTGGCCAGACGGAGATCCAGGACCTTCCTGCGGCCCCTGTGAAGAGGGTTACGAAGCTGTGCTGGGAGTCGCACGAAACTGGTCCACTCGACGGTGTTCTCCCCTGGAGCTGCAGACTCCTTCTTTGCTTCGCTGCCCTTCACTCCCATTCTTGCTTCCTCGGGACACCTTCTCCAGGAAGATAATACGTGAGCTTTTGCCTAAGGTGCTATTTTCCAGGGAACTTGAGGCCGTCAGTTCTTAGAAGGATTCAATTCCAGGCCCGCCAGGACCTGAGGTTCATCTCATCCACTCTCCCTTGCAAGGCCCACCAGAGGGGCTCTTCTTAGGTCCAACTTTTCTGATTCACAGGACTATCCCAAGACATCCCTGGCCCCAGTCTGCTTCCTCAGAAAGACATAGGACAGGGATACTGCTGTTTTTTTTGGTTTTTTTTTTTTTTTTTGGTGAGGAAGATTGGCCCAGAGCTAACATCTATTGCCAACCTTCCTCTTTTCGTTTTTTTCTTCCCCAAAGCCCCAGTACATAGTTGTATATTCTAGTTGTAAGTCCTAATTCTTCCATGTGGGACGCCACCTCAGCATAGCTTGATGAGCGGTGTGGATCCAAACCATGAATCCCAGGGCACCAAAGTGGAATGCGCAAACTTAACCACTGGGCCATGGGGCCGGCCCCAACAGTGCTTTCACCAGTAGGGCAGCATCAGGGATTTCTCGACGGCAGGAGTCCTTGAAGTGGGCCTCGAAGCAGTGCAGCTTGGAAGCAGGGAGACAAGACCCACACCAGGCAGGCACAAGACCCTCCCTGCCCCACGGGAGCCAATATCTCTTATAATAACTTCTAGAGAGCCCTGAAGGAGACGTGCTCCATCGTGGGTGTCTCAGAGGCAGCTGTAACAGAAGTTCCCAGAGCCCGGGAGATTCACAGCTGTCAAAAAGCAGGGCGAGAGCATCGGTTCTGCCAGTTTGGGTCATGGAGAGGTGACAAGGCTCCAGCCTGCAGCGATGGTGGGGGCTTCTCCATCTGTCGGCGCCTTCCTCATTCTACAGCTTCCTAATCGTAGCGGTGGCAGCAGCTTCCTCAGCAGCCCAGTTCTGCATGTGGTTTGGGGAGATGCTCCTGAAATTTTAACCAAGAATCTGTTTCTTCGGTGCTCCCAGTGATTCTGTGAGCAGCGTGATGCTCTGCAGGTAGACCCTTTCTCATGTTGCACCTGAAGCCAAATCAATGCAAATGCAAGCATCTCTTCCACTTCCCGTATTCTGACGTGGAAAGCTGAGGCCCAGAGAAAGCGAGGGACTTAGCCAAGGTCGCCTGAAGGTGGGTGTGTCTCAGGCCTCCCCACCTGTGCCCTTCCACCCGGCTCCACTAACAGAGAGAAGGTGAACACCAGGAATGCTGTGCCAAAACTCAGGGCTTACCTGGGAAACAATTCTGTTGGTCTGGAGGCAACTTTTCTTAATTGGGAAGAAGTTGTGTAAGTTGGTGCTGAGGGCTCCAAGGAAGGCGTGAGGCCTGAAGCCAAGTGCTCCTCACAGGGATCCCCACAGCCACCAGGTCACCTGCCTGAAAAGCCCCAGAGCTGGCTGGACCGAAAATAGGGCATTATCAGAAAAAACAAGCAAAGCTTCACATACTGTTTAAATACAATAAATGTAGGTTCTGAACTTGCACGCTCCCAGAACTAACCAGATTTGTCAATATTAAAAACCGTCTCAGGGGGCTGGCCCACTGGCCTAGTGGTTAAGTTCACACACTCTGCGTCGGTGGCCCAGGGTTCTCCAGTTTGGATCCTGGGCGTGGACCTACCCGCCACTCAACAAGCCATGCTGTGGCTTACAAAATACAAAATACATACAAAATAGAGGAAGACTGGCACAGAGGTTAGCTCAGGGCCAATCTTCCTCACAAAAAAAAAAAAAGAAGAAGAAAGTCATCTCAGTAAGGATGAACGTGGTTGCTTCTGGTGAGCACAATGGTGGGGACCCTACTGCTTTTCTTTCTCAATCATATCATTTCATTTTTAAAGCACATACGTGTATTTTTATTAAACAATATTTAATTATTAAAATTGCAACTAATATATGTAAATGACTATATACTTATGTATTAAATGTACATTTGGCTACATAATATATACTATATATTGTTAAATATATATTATAGATATAAAATATATATTTGAAAAGTTCTAATTTCGTAACAAAAGGTAGTTGTATAAGTTGAATAAAGCCGGCTTTATGAAAAATTGATTTTTAAAAAATACCTGTTATGGCAGGTAACTTTACTACTGAGTTTCTTCTCCAGGATTCAAAAACCATCTGCTCTCATGCCAACTCTATCCCTTTTTAAGTTTGCAGGCCAGCGCTGGTTTACAAAGTGACGTCTTTTTTTTGCATTCTTTTGTTTTTTTGCAAGACTTGGCAAAGTGCTAGTGTCATGGCCTTTCCACAGATTATCATGCTGTTAAAGTCACATTTTTCTGGGTCCGTTCTGAGGGACTCTGCATTAAACAGATCTCTTCTGTCCCACAGATTTTGAAAGTTTTCAGTGTAACCGTCAAGGTCCAACCTCAGGAAATACGGCGGAGCGGAGCTGCGGCGGCTGAGGGATCCTCGTGCGTCCACGCTGGACAGTGCAGTCTACCCGCTCCCGTTCCACAGATCTCGGTCACATCTGCCCCTTTGCTCCCAAACTTCCAGGACCCAGCGAGACTGAGGTGGGCACTCAAGGCCCCGCCAAGAGCAGACTGCCTCAAGGCCTCTGGAGTGTAGCCCCACGTACTTTTGAAAGCTTATCTCTTGCTTACGCCCTAGCACACGCCTCTCTCCAGCCAAACACACCTTCTCTGTGCGCTCCTACGCCACACCTTGACTCAACCCATGCTCTCCTCTAGAATGCCCTCTCCCAGCATCGTCCTGTGTCCGAATCCTTCAAAGGGAGCTGCCATCACTAAAACTAGCCAATAGGTTGAACAGTTAGCATGTGCCTGATGGGACCTTCTGGGGCTTTCAAGTAGCACACGTGTGCTGAACGACTCACACAGGTGAAGTCCCTTGCATCCATTTTCATTTAAACTGAGCAATCCTTCCACAAGGCCCATCTCAGGAAAATGAGTACCAGAGTGAAGTGACTTGCCCGAGGTCCCCTGGCTAGCGAAGAATGAAGGCAGGATACGAACCAGGCGGTTCCTCATCAGAGCTACATTCCTCCCTACACCACACCGATTCTGGGGAGGCGACAGACACACCGGAAATAATTGTCATCACGGAAAAAGATGATAAATGCTTCAACAAGTTAAACATAGGGTCACCGTGTCACTCAGCAATTCCACTCATAGGTGTCTATCCGAGAGAAATGAAAACATAGGTCCCCACAGAAACTTGTATGTGAATGTTCCTAGCAGCACTATTCACAATAGCCAAAAGGTGGAAACAACCCAAACATCCATCAACAGATGAATGGATAAACAAATGGCGGCATATCCATACAGTGGAATATTATTCGGCCATGAAAAAGGAATGAAGTTATGGCGCAAGCTCCAACATGGATGAACCTCGAAAACACTGTGTTAAGTGGAAGAAGCCAGACACAGAAGCCCACTGCAGGATGTTGATGGTGAGAGAGGCTCTGCGTGTGTGTGTCCATGGGGTCAGGGGTGGATGGGACATCTCTGTACCTTCTGCTCAGCTGTGCTATGAACCTAACACTGCTCTAAAAAATAAAGTCTACTAAAAAAAAAAAGTCGTCATATGAGTTTGTTAGGCCTGCTGTAATGAAGAACCACAGGCTGGGTACTTAGAAATTCATTTTTGCAGAGTTTTGGAGACTAGAAGTCCAAGATGGAAGTGTCACATGGTTGGTTTCCCCTGGGTCCTCTCTCTTTGGTTTGTAGATGGCTGCCCTCTCCCCGTGTCTGCACATGGTCTTCCCTCTGGATGCGTCTGTGTCCTACTCTCCTCTTCCTATAAGGACACGAGTCCTATTAGGTTAGGAACCACTTTAACGATCTCAATTAAACTCAATTTACTCTTTAAAGACCCCATCTCCGAATACATACTAGAGGTTAGGACTTCAACATAGGAATTTTGAGGGACACAGTTCAGCCCATGACAGTTACATATTGCATGATTCCTTTTATATGCAACGTCCAGAAAGGACAAACCCATAGAGACGGGAAGAGATTAGGGGTTCCCAGGGAACAGAGGGAGGGGGAAATGGGGAACGATTCCTTAATGGGTACAGGGTTTCCTTTTGGAGTGATGAAAATGTTTTGAAACAGAGAGGGGTGGTGGTCGCACAGCATTGTGAATGCACTCAATGCCATTGAGTCATACACCTTAAACGGTTAATTGTACGTCCGGTGAATCATATCTAAATTTTTTTTAAGCTAATAAAAGGCTCTAAACATGGGCCTCTCTGGAGATTCCTGTTCCTGCTCTCCCTCCCAGCCAAGCTTCGAGGTCTCCACATCGCTTTACCCAGGGGAAGATAGGGCTCTGGGGGCTGGCGGGGCCCTGAGTTTTCCTAAGTATGACATTAGATTGAGTCATTTTGCCAAGGAGAGAAGGAAGAAAGTGGCCCCAATTTCAGGAGAATGTAAATGAAACTGATGCTCCAAGCAGAATATCCGTCTAAAGAACCGACTGCTGCGTGTCTGAAACAGGCCAGGTGTGAAGTGTACTCCCTTGTTCTGGGCCCTGTGCCAGCGCTTGCTGCAGGGGGCTCCGCAAACACCATTGACTGAGAGCTATTTCCCAGGCTCGGCCTGAGGGTGGGGAGTCGGGAAAAGAGGGCAGCTAAATTGGGCAACACTGATGGCTGTATGGATGCCTCCCTGGGGCCGAAACCTCTGTACCTCCCCAGCTCCATCTAGCCTCAATGGGCTCCATGTGGGCCTGGGTTTCCTCAACCCCAGTACTTCCCGCGGTGCGTTGTGTCTGCTTCTTTACCTGCCCCCCACCTCAGGAACAGTGTCTCATTCTGTCTTGGACCCCCAGTAGCCAGCATGTGCCTGAAACAAAAGAGATGCTCAGCCAAAGTCAGTGAAAGGAAGAGAGGGAGGAATGGCGGAGAGAAGGAAGGTATTTAATGGAAGCTGATGCGTGGTTAGAAACAATCGTTTGATCTTGAGACCCAATCATCCCCAGCCTCAGCTTCCCCAGAGAGACCTGTTTCCAGAAGACCAAAGAAAGAATGTTCTGGAAATGATACAGACTCAAATAAGCACAAGTTTTGAAGACCAGGCATCATACAAGACTCTGTCCTTACTCCTTGTCAAAACCAAACTGGAGGCATTGACAGCACGAAGAGCATCACCTGCCATCTTGGAAACGGAAGAGCCTTCCTCTAAACCCTTGGGCATGACTCCAGTGTTTCTTCATCCTGTGCTCCTGGACAGCACCCATCACTCAAGGCTTGGGAGAACTGATGTTTACAAAACATCTACTGCTGACAGACAACGTGTCAACCATCTTGTGAGGAAATCAAGAATCAGGGAAGCTAAGTAGCTTGTCTAGAATCAGCCAGCCAGCGGTGACAGAGCCAGAATTAGACCCCAGGTCCATCTGAGTCCTCACACTTGTCACCTCCGCCATGAGCTCCTAGAAGGATTTAAATCTCCAACACAAAGTCCTGTGTTTCTGACTCAGCACATCTTAATCCTTGTTTGACCACGGGGTCTGTATCTCTGGCCAGTCTCTGATTACATCTCAGGCTGCCTTTTGGCATCAGCACTCACCACGGCGTATTGCGTAGGTAAGTACTGAATAAACATCCATGGTTGGCCTGATGATAGAGGTAAGGGGCCCAGTACAACAGACGGAGCCCAGGACCGGGGGCTGGGAGACCAAAGTCATGTCCATTCTCAGCCACTAGCTAGTTTTGAGTCTTAGCCGAATACATCGTCTCTGTTCCAGTCTCCAAATCTGTGTTTCGGTTCAGTCTTAAATGACACACCAAGATGGCCTTATTAACTGCCGTATACTGTGCACTTACCCTGCGCCTGCACGGACACGTGCCTCCCACACACTGACGTACTGAATATTCCGCCCAACTGGAAGAAAGAGAAATCTCTTTGAGATCAATTGTTTTCTGTTTGTCTTGTGTGAGTCTGAATTCTTTTCAAAGGTGACTCTGTGTCTTCTCTCTGTGTGCAAGTGCTTTAGAATGTAAAACTGTGGGGGCAGGCCTATCATGTGTCAGTTCATGCTAAACTTTGGTCTATTCGCACTAAAATTTTCTATGACTCTTATTTGTTGAATCTTTGTGCATTTATGGTGGAATAAAAAAATCTGGGAGTAGGCCAAAAATATCTAGAAATTACTTGGTCTTTGGGGATATCTAAACGTAATGGGAAAATGGAATTGGACCTGAAATGTGCCACAGTCTGGCTGTACTTTGAGCTTTTATGGCTGGTTCATGTGGAGCCCAGCTCAGTCAATGGCGTGGGAGCTCCACGGCGTCATGGCCGTTGTTCTTTCTGGGTGGGAGTGTGTATGCTTTCCTGTCTTGGGCCAATCTTTGTGAATAATTTCGGTAAAAATGAGAACATAGAACCCTGACTTTAGAAGTCCATTCCTGAGAGCCTCTAAGAAATTGGAGGGCAAAGAATATAGAGATAACAATGGATTGAGTCAAAGGAAAAATATTCAGGGAAAGGAAATAGGTTGAAGACTAGAGTCCGCCTTGTACATTGCTGCTGGGAATGCAAATGGTGCGGCCACTGGGGAAAACCGTTTGGTGGTTCCTCAAAAAGTTAAACATAGAATGACCACGTTACCCAGTAGTTCCACTCCTTGATGCACAGCCAAAAGAATTGAAAATAGAGACGCAACCAGACACTTGTAAGCCACTGTTAATTGCAGCATTATTACAATAACCAAAAGATGGGAACAACCCAAGTGTCCAGCAACAGATCAATGAATAACAAAATGCGGTACATCTATACAATGGAATAGTATTCAGCCATGAAAAGTACAAATAGTGTACAATTCCACTTACGTGAAATACCTAACAGGCAAATTAGTAGAGACAGAAAGTAGATTAGAGGTTACCAGGGGAGAGGGAAGAGGGAGTTATTGTTTAATGGTACAGAGGTTCTGCTGGGATGATACAAGTGTATTGGAAATAGATAGAGTGGTGATGGTTACACAACATTGTGAATGTAATTAATACCACTGACCCACACATTGAAAAACAGTTTAAATGGCATTTTCTATGTTGTACATATCTCACCAAAATTTTTTTTAAAACTTGGGAACAGAGAGCAGTAGGAGAATTAAAGGAACCCAGGAAGTGTCTGTGGGGCCGAGCTGACTGGACGATGTTCAGTGTTCCTGATTTATTTCGCTGTTAAACTGCTCCCACATATGCAATATGTTCGTAGTATATAAATAATATCAGTGGTTATAGAGTATCAATTTCTGCCCCAATAAACCATTAAAGACTTTTTTCCCAACATTCTAACAAAAATTTTTAAGTGGGATTCCAGTGGGAACCCTCCAGTTCCTGGAGCAGGATTTTAAACAAAATCTTCAACATCAGTATTTGCTTATGGTCAGCCTTCGATGGTCCTCTTCATTAGGCACTCAGGGATTCTATCTGTGATGTTGAAAGGATATATGCCACATCTGAACTTCAACCTGAGGGCAAATCGTAATAGCCCTCCCCACCCCCGACCCCCTCTGGAATGTAGCGTCTGTGAGGCCGCAGTGTAAGGATGCTTCGTACAGGAAGAGCTGAAATGAGCACTAAGGGATCCAGTGTGGTTGTTTTTCCTCCCTCCCAGAATACAGACCCGTTTTCATTGTTTTAGTCAGAGCTTTATTCTTGGTCCTCCAAAGGGCATTGAAATGAAACGGGAACAAAGGAGTTTGTCAGCCTCCAGGCAGCCAAGCAGTGAGAAAGTTTAAATGCGGAGGAGGTGACACAATAGTCAAAAATACTCTGAGGGATGACAACACCTAGAACAGCGAGATAACTGAGTAGGTCAGGGCCACTCCCAGTGGTCAGAGGATGCTGCTTCTGGGCCTGGTGAAGAAGGAGTGGGGTGGGGATTGGGAGAGTTGATACTCTCCGTTGCTTGGTATAAGAATTATAATACTCCAGAGTATCATTATTCATCCAAAATGGTAGCAAAGTAATAAGAAGGAGGGAAGGAAGAGAGAAGAGGAGGGTAGGAAGGGGGAGAGAAGGAAGGAAGAGAAAGGGAAGAATAGGGAAAGACAAAAATCTCCATCAGGGGCCGGCCCTGTGGCCGAGTGTCTGGGTTCACACGCTCCGCGTTGGCGGCCCAAGGTGTCACTGGTTCGAATCCTGGGCGCAGACAGGGCACCACTCATCAAGCCATGCTGAGGTAGCGTCCCACATGCCACAACTAGAAGGACCCACAACTAAAATATACAACTATGTACCAGGGGGGCTTTGGGGAGAAGAAGGAAAAAGAAAATCTTAAAAAAAAAATCTCCTTCAAAGGCACCCAGTAATATTCCATTCCATGGGGCCCTGAAAATAGAAAAGCCACTTTGTGCTGATGACATTATAATAGAGGAAAGGCACAGAAATGAAGAAATAGTCAATGTTGGGTATATTTGTTTCCTTGTGCCTCTGTGACCAATTACCGCAAACTTACTGACTTAAAACAATGCAAATTTATTTATTGTCTTACAGCTCTGGAGGTCAGACGTCCGCAGTGCATCTCACTGGGCGAAAATCAAAGCATTTGCAGGGCAGCTTTCCTTCTAGGAGGTCTCGGGGAGAATCCCTTTTCTTGCCTTTTCGAGCTCCTGCATCCCTTGGCTCGTGGTCCCTCCTCCATCTTCAAAGCGAGCAGCAGAGCATCTTCCAGTCTCTCTGACTGCTCTAACGCCTCCTTCTCCCACTTTTAAGGACCCTGTGGTTATATTGGGCCCATCTGGCCAATCTCCCTTTTTTAAGGTCAGCTGAGTAACAACATTAATTCCGTCTGCAACCTTAGCTCCTCTTTGCCGTGTAACATGACACGTTCGCGGGTTCTGGGGACTAGGATGTGCATGCCTTTGGGGGGAACCATTATTCTGCTTCCCACAAGGGGGACGCACATGTGATATAGTTAGCACCAGCCTAGGAAAAGGTCTGAAGAGAAGTTGGAAGGGCCTGTAACAGAGACCAAGATAATATATGGGACAGACTCTGACTTGTGGCCGACCTGAGCCTCCAGCCTAGGAAAAGATTTACCTTCCGAGTCTTGTCCACCTGTCGTTTCTCCCCCTGGCTCTAGCGAGAGTCTGTGCTGAGTAATAAATCGTATAGCTGTATATCCAAGTTGCCTAACCAGGTTGATTCATCAGCATCCCTGCCTGAAGTGGATCCCAAATTCTCCTCAGTGGAGGCTGGAGCAAGACAGATGCTCACCCTGCCGGGGCTCCACGTGGGGAGGACGTGGGGGAGCCCACTGCTTAGACTATCCTCTGTCCTCAGCATCACCCTGGACAGTTAACCCCATCCAGACTGCGGGAGTGGGCCAGGATTCTACCATAGGCTTTATTATTAGACCCATTCTAAAGGTGAAAAAACTAAGGGCTAGAGAGGTTAAGTAACCTGTCCATGATCACCCAGCTAGTAGGCAGTGGAACTGGATTTGGATCCGAATCTTTCTGACCCGTAAAGCTTAGCTGTTCATTCAAGAAGTATGCGTATGCCATTACATTAGATTATAGGTACACAGATATAAGCCCCAGGATCTGTTTTCAATGGATTCAGTTTAAAGGAGACACTGGCATTTATTCAGTTAGACACAGCAGCCTAGGTGTTTGCAGATCAGAAAGCCTGGAAGCTGTGTGTGTGAAAAGGACGACTCACCCTGCCTTGTTGGCCGGGGAATGCTTTCCACAGACGGGACAGCTAAGCTGAGTCATTAGAATTAGATAGGAGTTATCCACGCGAAGAGGTCAATAATAGACGGAACAGTCAGCTGCGTCTCTGCTGCACGTCGTCTTACGCCAGGTCCCAGGCTGACGGAGCAGCGTGGGTCTACATGGGACATTGTCACTCAAAATGGCCGAGGACCAAGGAAGACGATCACGGCAAACTATGTGCTGATTCCTGAAGTTTCTTTCTTGGAGGGACACACATCACTTCTCCCCCGTCTATCGGCCAGAGGAAGTCACGTGGCCAACCCCGATGAAAACGGAGGGGAAGAGAAAGAGGCAGCATGGCTAAGGGAGTAAGGATGTAATCTGTCACACAGTGAGCCAGAATCGGGGGACAAGCTCAAAGCCTGCGTTTCCCACAACCACCAAAGCTCACGCAGGACTGGATCCTTCTTTCCCAGAGGCATGAACTCATCGAAGGGAGGGAAAACTTAAGTCCGTGACCCAGCGCCCGATGGACCGATTCCTGGCTGTGGGAACAGGATCCCTCCCAAGGTCTCTTCATAATAAACGGATAATAAACATTCCACCGAAATCTTTAAACGGATAGAGGAGTTTAATTATGAGAATTTAATTTTCAGAAGCAAAAGCTGCTTTTATACAATTACAGTGAGGCAACTTTTAATTAACTTTGAAAACTTTCTTTTGCTTGGAAAATCTCATTAAAAATACTTAAGGAACGATTAACATAACACAAGCTTCAGGAAGGGGGGGTAGAAATAATGTTGGGGAGGTGTGGAAAAGAGACATGGAACAGGTCATGGAGGAGTTCACGTCCCCTAAGTCACCCAAGGATTCAACAGCTCGTGTCCCTCTCTGAGCTCTTGGGGCATCAAGGAGAGAGGTCCGGTAGGTCTGTGGGAGTCCCCTGAGCAGTGGGGTCTGGGGAGAGTTCTGCTTTTACTTTCTTCTGCTTTTGGGGCTTCCCCTTCTTTTTTTTTTTTTTTTTTTTTTTGAGGAAGATTAGCCCTGAGCTAACATCTGCTGCTAATCCTCCTGTTTTTTTTTTGCTGAGGAAGACTGGCCCTGAGCTAACATCCATGCCCATCTTCCTCTACTGTATATGTGGGACGCCTGCAACAGCATGGCTTGATGAGCGGTGCATAGGTCCGCACCCAGGATCCGAATTGGCAAACCCCAGGCCGCCGAAGCAGAATGTAAGAACTTAACCACTGTGCCACCAGGCCAGCCCTGGGGCTTCCCCTTCTTAAATGTGGGGAATATAGAGGAGGGGGTGAGTGCTTAGATTTGAGGGTCAGAGGAAATTCCCAGAAAGTGACATGATGCCATAAAACATTAGCCTCTCCTGGGAGGGGACAGCAGAGTGTATGTCTGTTGGCTTTGTCCTGTGTTTACCTGGTGTGTGTCCAGCGGATGAGAGAATGGTCTGCACCACAGTGGTTCTCAGACTGTGGTCCATGATCCCGCGGCAGCAGCATCATTGGGAAGCCTGTTAGATGTACGATACAGATTCTTGGCCTCCCCTCGGATCTACGGAACCTGAACGGGGATTGGAATGCAATGCTCAGGTGGTCTGTATGCACGTTAAAATCTGAGAAGCACCAAACTTGGCCAGAGGGATCCCCACGTGGGAGCTGCCAACAACCTGCTTCAGAATTCCTGGGGGGTTCGGTTAGAAAGTGGATCCCCAGGACCCACCCCAAACCTAGTGGGTCAGGATCCTGGGGTGGGGCTCAGGAACTGGCACTTCCGAGAAGCTCCCAGGAGTTTCTGACGTACAGTAGAGTTGGGGGACACTGGCACATTCTAAAGAACCCCAAGCTTGAGATCAGGAGCCCTGACCTCTGCTCACCGGCTGAGCAGCCCCTCCAGCTCTCTGGGCCTCAGTTTCCTCATCGGTGAAATGAAAAGAGCAGGCCCCCTGCCTTGCAAGTTTGGCGAGTGCTGTGTCAGTGACAACTGGCTGTGTAAATCGGAGGGTTCTTTGCAGATGACTTCATCATCCAAGGCTTGCTCCGCTGAAATCAGAGAGCCCGCGGGGGGCTCGGAGACCAAGATTCTAACCCGGCTCTGTCACGAGCTCTCTACAAGAGCTTGGGCGAATCAGGTCACCCTCTCTGATCTCAGTTTCTCAATAATCGAGCAGAAAGCTGTAAAATGTGCGGGATCGTTGGGGATCCAGGTACTCTCCGAGACTGCCAGGGCTCTGGGACCTGTCGTTTGCTTAGAAGTGTGCTCTAGGTGGACCTCACCTCCCCAGGTAGAAGCAGACAGAGGCAGAGAGGGTCCTGACAGGGGTGGCTGTGCACTCATCAGGGTTTCGAGGGAAGGCATTGGTCCTCTCCACGCTCCAGAAATGTGGATTTCTCAGGACCTTCCTTCTGAATCTCTCAAATCAAAACAAAAAAGAAAACAAACAATTGATTCTCAAGTGGCTCTGCATCCTCCAGCCCACCTGGCCTAGCGCCTGCCCACCAGGGTTCCCAATATAACTAGCTGGCCCAGATTCCCGAACCCCAGGGCCTCCGTCAGGCTGTGCGGGGCAGAGCAGTCAGGAGGAACTTTAATGTCACACTGACCCCCTGTGGAAGTCAGAGGTGGCAGCCACTGCTCCCACCTGGAGCATCCACCCCCCCCCCGGCCCCCCCCCCCCCCCCCAACAAGACCCTCGCACAGCAGCCCCGGATGCTCTCGGCGAGGGCCATCCACCCGCTGCCACCTCTGCCGCAGAGACCACTGGACAAACCTGACTGCAACCCGGGGAACCCCTGCCAAGGTCGGACAGAGGACAAAGGCAGGGGACATGCCCTCTGCTCCAGTCTGATGTCACCCGCTGGCGTACCACCATCATCTCTTGCCTGGATGTTGTGCAGACTTCTCGGTGGCCTCCCAGCCCCCAGATTCACCCTCTCTGGAGTGCACCCCTCTCCTGCTCAGAAGCTTCAGCAGCTCCTTGTAGCCTAGGATTCAGTCTAATCCTCGATCTGGGCTTCAGGGTCCCCGGGATCCAGTCCCAACCTCCTAGCCTCCTCCTCCAGGCTCAGCGAGGCCAGGAGCACAGACCTGCTCCTGTCTCCCGTTCTCCCAGGCTGTCCCTTGCTCAGGCTTGTTTCCTCCACCGGAAGATGGAGTCTCCTCAATGTGGCCGGGTCTTACCAAGGTTTCGAAGCAGAAAGGAAATGCTCCCTCCTCACCACACCTCCCCCAATCCCTCCAGCTCCTCAGAGTAGGGGGAGCCCGCAGACCTGGGTGTGCACCTGCTCCTGCCGCTTCCCAGGTGTGTGGCTAGTCCCCTCCCCTCTGAGCCTCAGCTTCCTCAGAGGTGGAATGGAGGTGACGACCCCAGGCCGGTGGGGCTCTCAGGAGAGGCGCTGAGACATAGCAAGATGACTGAGCTTTACAAACTGTCAAGTACAAGTACATGACCAGGTGGCTTCCCATTGTGGTGGTCTGTGCCACACTGCGTCTTGCATCACAGACACTAACCTTGAATGACTGAGAGTGGCCATCGAAGCCAGTGAGTGGCCAGGTCGGGCCCGGAACCCTGAGGTCCAACTCTGTGTTGGATGCTGGAGACACAGAGATGCCCTCAAAGAGCCCTTGGCTAGTGAAGGGGACAGAACCGTGAGGATTACAGTTCAGGTTGATGAGGGCTGGGACAGAGGTGGGCACATAGTAGGGCCCCTGATCAGTCCTGGAGGTCAGGAAAGGCTTCCTGGAGGAGGTGACATCTGAATTGAGACCTGAAGAACCAATGTGAGTTGCCCAGAAGGATCAGGAGAGTTGGCAGGCAAGGCCTACAGGTGTGGGCAGTGACCCCGGGGTGGGAGAGACCTTAAGAGTCCAGTGCGGCTGGGGCAGAGACTGGAGGGGAAGGCAGCGAGGTGGGAGGGGGCCGAATCATGCAGGAGACTCCCAGTGCGAGCCCTGCGGGAGGCCTCTGCCAAGCTCTAAGCAAGAAAGCGACAGGGTCAGATTGCTATCTGAGATAACGTTCCTCTGACTTCAGGGGGTAGAACAAACACGGGTCCAGGGAGATTGGAGACAGGAGGAGGCAGAGGGGGGCATCAGGCAGTCACTCCAGCTGACAAATGCCCTGTCTTTGGACTCTGCCCGTCTGCAAGCTGCAAACACAAATGTCTGTGACAATGAGGGAACCGCAGATACACTCAGACTCAGAGCCCATGAGAACCTTCGACGGATATCCTCCCTTCCAAATGGGACCCCCAGTGCATACTCTTCTCTCCATCTTCCAGCCTCTGCTTGCTCTCTTCCAGTGTCAGGGAGGCCAGGGCAAACCATTTCCCAAAGAGAAATGGAAATCTTGCGATACCAATGGCCAGGTCTCCACGAGCCTGCCTGGTACCCTGAAATGCCAGGAGGGCATCTTCCGGGCCACAGTCCTGGAAAGGTCAGAGTTATTGGAGCCCAGAGCTCAGGATGGTGAGCACGCCCTTCTTGCGCAGCCTCTGCCCCATTTGGCCGGGTTCCGTTACATCCTGGAGAGACTTGCTGGCATGACATTTCAACAGAATGGAAGAAAACCCACCAGCATGTGGACTCAGGCCAGTGGTCATGGCGCCCTCCAGGGGGCAAACCCCGATTTGATAGGCAACTTGGGGGCAGTAATGGGACATCCCAGAGGCAACTTCCCTGCTTCCTTCAGCCCCCTCATGGGCCCTTTAAACGTCACTCCTGAGGGTTTTCCTTCCATTTGCAAATTTCTGGGATGTGTGTGTGTGTGTGTGTGTGTGCGTGCGCACGTGCCCACGCGTGTTGGACACACATTCTTTGCATGACTCATGACTCTATGCATGTCAGTGTTGGAGGATACTGTGTGTGTGCCTTTAAGAGCTTTGGGGGCGATTTTGTATGTTTTCTTTTGTCTATTTCTACACGGTCTCAGCATTCGAATGTGCGGAGTGACATCTGCCCGTTTGGGGCTGTTTCTGAAGGAATCTACGCATGCGTGCAGTCAGGCGCGTGAGGTGGGAATTCAGTTATGGGTCTGCTACCCACTCCACGGGCACCCAGGTGAGCTTTCTAAACTGCCAGGCTGACCCCAACATCCTCCGCTCCCCTCGATGTCTGGGACGGCCCGTCAGTCTCTCCACGTGCAGCCCGGTAGCAGGGAGGGCACAGCGGCTGGTGCCCGTGATCTGGAGTCCAACACCCTGGATGTGAGTTCGAGCAGATGACTCAACTGCTCTGTACCTCAGTTTACTCAACTATCAAGGGGAGGCGATTGTCAGGCCCATGACATGGACTAAACAGGGTGGGTGCTGCGCCAGCTTGTGGATGCACAGCACTGTCAGCTCTTACTCTGAGCCCTGAACATGCCAGGTATTTGCTCGCTCATTCATGTGGGTCCAGCAGCTTAGTGTAGCCCTCTCCCATCAAGGCCTAGTCCTTCTCCAACCATCTATCAAATATTCAACCAGCCCCTGTGTGGCAAATACTCCACGAGCCCCGAACAGGCTGAGGGTACCTGCCCTCCACAGGCCAGGCCGGCAGGCGAGGCTGAAGGGGAGCAGACACACAGTGCCATGTGGTAGGGCCGTGGGAGTAAAGGGCTGTCTCTCCAGCCTGGGGTGGGGGACCAGGGAAGTCTTCCTGGAGGAGGTGGTATCTAAGCCATAACCTGAAAGACAAGGAGGCTTCGGCTGGGTGAAGAGAGGAGGGAGAGAGAGCGGAGCAGAGTCACAGCCTCGGGAGGTGAGAAAGAGGAGCTTAGCGGTAGAACCTGACAGAGGGGGTCTGGCTGGAGCAGAGAAGGCGAGGGAAGGGGTGAGGAGAGAGGGCACGGAAATGCTAATGGGAGTGGACTCGGGCTGAAGGAAAAAGGGAGTGCCATCCTCAGAGGAGCATTGTAGGAAAATCCCTTCAATGCAGAGAGGAGGCTGGGTGGGGGGACTAAACTGGATGGAGGAAGACCAGCGAGTGTGCGTGGACGAGGCACACCTCCTTACACGTTTATTAACTCATCTCCTCCTCACCTGAAGCCGGAGAAGGAGGGACTGCTCTTATCCCCCTTTCCAGAGGAGGAAGCTGAGGCCCAGAGTGTTTAAGTCACTTGTCCAAGGTCACAGAGCAGTAAGGGTGCAGAGTGAGGGGAGAAGAGCCAGGCCGGCCTCAAGGAAGAGAGGCAGGGCACACCAGGGCCTCAGGCCCGGGGCTCCTCCTCACGAGGCTGGCTGGGGGTCTCCGAGCCCTGGCTTTGGGACAGCAGGAGCTGGAAGGCGCCCTGCTCTGCTCATTCAGCTAGATGAGTCAGACAACTGTCTCCTCTCGGGTCCTTTGGCTGCAGAAAGGATGTGATGAGACTCATCAGGCAGATTTCTCACGAGGATGAGCAAGAGAAGGAGCAGGCACCCATGGGGCTCCTTCCCTCCCCGCCCCTGCAGGGCAGGCTGCCGAGCCCCCGTGGGCACACACCCAAACATTGGGAGCTGGCAGTGGAGAGCAACTCCCCTGCCCTGCCTCGTTTCACCCCATGTGGGACACCATGGCCAGGATTTAGGAATCTCACTCCCGTGCCCACCAAGAGGATGTTGTGGACGGTGTTGTTCGCCACAGCAGGGAAGAGCCTCTCCTCGAGACCCAGGAGGAGTGGCTCTCTCAGCCTCTCTGAGGAATTGCTACAGCTCCTCTGGGCAACAGCAAACAAGATGTAGATGCTTCTTTCCCTCTTTGCTTTGGCTGCTAGGGAGCTCAGAGCCAAATATAAATTTGATTATCCAGCTCTATCAGTTTCCTAGTGCTCACTGAGAGGAGATAACGTGGAGACACTTTCCACAAATGCAAATGACTCCCCGGAGTACATTTAGGGCAACGAATGCTCCCTCCAGTATATCTTACGTTGCTACACTTGTTTACTCCTAGCTCCAATTTCCTTACTCTTTTTCTCCCAAAATAAAAATACACAATTACTATTGCAATTCCACCCCTCAGAGATAATGTTGACATGAACATCTTGGTGGACGTTCTTCCAGACAGGCATGAAATGAAAGTGTAATTTTATAAATATGGGATCGTGTAGTTGACTCGACTGTGTGTCATGGATGTCTTTCATGTCAATGAGTATCAATCCACATGACTGGACAGCATTTCATGATATTTGTTTATTTAGCCAGATGCCTATTGCTGTGCATTTAGGTTGGTTCTCATTTTGGTAATCGTAAAAGAACCTGCCATGGAAATTCTGGTGCAATTATTTCTCCCATTTGTGTAAGGTTCTTCTGATGAAAAATTCTTAGAAACCGTCTCTTCTGTTTTCAGTCTGGCAGTATTCTTTGCAATTTTTTTGGTAAATCCTTTGGGAAACAAGAAGAAAAAAATATATGATAAAACAGATGATGGTATATTTATCAAAACAGTGGAATATTATTCAGCCATGAAAAGGAATGTATTACTGACACGTGCTACCTTGAAAATGAACCTTGAAAACATTATGGTAAGTGAAATAAGCCAGATGCAACAGACACGGATTGTACAATTCCATTTATATGCAATGTCCAGAACAGGACCATCTATAAAGATAGAAAGTGGATTAGTGGTTGCCTAGGGCTGGGAGTATGGGGGTGACAGCTAAAAGGTAACAGATTTTTTTTTTTGAGATGAAAATGTTCGAAAATTGATGAGGTAGTGGTTGCCCAGCTCTGTGAATACCATTCAATTGTGCCATTGAACTGTACGCTTTAAATGGGCGAATTGTGTGGCGTATAGCTCAATACAGCTGCTACAAAAAGTAAAATAAAGTAAATTAAAATAGAATAACTATGAACAGATCCTTAAGAGCCCGAGAGGAGGCAAGAGGATGGGGGGAAAGGAGTGGACATCACGGGGCTCCTCATCCTGGGGAAGAAACCAGGAGTCAGCATCTTAGTCCCTCATCCCAGGCAGGGGCAATGGGGGCAGAAGACCCCCTCTGAGGTTTGGAGGCACGCAGGTGACATTCTCAGACCTGCAGGGCCTCCCGTCAGTCCAGCCAGTGTCCCCAGCCCCAAGTCCCCAAGCAGCTGGCTCCCACCAGCTCTGAAGGTCAGTAACACAGGCGGAGCCTTCTCGGGCGCTCACGTCGTCAACTATAGGTGGTTTGAAGCTCTTCGACTGTGACTGCCTTTTGTCATATCCCAATCAAACCTGCTTCCCGGAAATTTGCTAGTGAAAGCCAAGAAGCAACAAATTGAAAAGAGGAAGAGAGAAAGGGCTCTCAGTCCCAGCGGCTGGGAAGGGCAGGAGGAAGAAGGGCCCAGTTGGGGCCCATTTCTCACCCCCAATTTATTGGGCTGGATGGTTGAGATCATCCCTGGGACCCCCAAAGTCCACACAGCATCAGCCTCCAAGTGCCTGGCGGAGAAAGGGGCCACAGAGATCCTGCCATCTGTTCTCCAACAGCTGGGGGCACAGGGAGGAGGGCAGGTGACCGCCACAAGCCACCAGGTGGCCCTCAACATCCAGCAATCTCTTTCCTTTCCTGTCACCCTCCGAAAGGCCTTCCGCATGGACCAGCCAGTCCACTGGAGTGGTGCGTAGGCTTAGAGTCAGGCCAGGGCTCCATCCCATTTCCCAGCTCCAGGACCCTGAGCAAGTACGTCTTCTCCCTGAGCCTCGGTTTCCTCATCAGTGCAAGGCGGGGATGGCCACAATCTACATTTTGTTGATTTCCCCAGGTGTTGTGAAGATCAAGTGAGCGCTGGACAAGTTAAGGGAACGAGGGCAGCAGATCCTGCAGGCCAGACTGACTGCCCCAGAATCCTGGTGGACACATTTTAAAATACAGATTCCCGGGTCCCCTCTCAAGGAAGGAATGGGTCACCAGATATGAGGTGGAGCCCAGGAATCTGCATTTGGTAAAAGCCCCTCAGCACTTCTGGTGGGCGGCCAGGCATGGGGGTCTTCTTTCCAAGCCAATGTGGGGCAGCCTCTCCGTGAGGGGCGGGTGTCGGACAGTCAGAAAGAGGTAGTGCTGGCCAACCCAGGGCAGCAGCTCTCAACTGGGCCAGCTGCTTTCCTGCTCTGAGCCTCAGTTTCCTCACCTGGAAAATGGGGGGTCCGCCTATCTTTCAGGCTTGGTAGGTGAAGGATGTGAAGTACTCAGCACAGGAGTCCTCACTAAATGGTAGCTATTATCATTTTTATATTAGTTTATCATTTTTATTATTATTAGAGACTATTAGCAAGTTATTCAGATAACCTAGAACCTAAAAGCCATCAATTTTGATGTTCTTTGCCTAAATTTTTCTCTATTCTTTCTTTTCCCATTCCAAAAGTAATGCATGTTCATTGTAAAAATTTAAACAACCAAGAAGTATTGGATCCACTACTTATAGTCTGGGGCATAGGTTTCCAGACAGTTCTCTATAAACAGGAGTAAACATATAGCTGCTATTTCACACACACAAAAGCATCATACATTGTAAGTGATGCTGAAAGTTGCTTTTTTCTGCACTCAACAATCTATCACGGACATCCTTCCATGCCACTACATTGATCTATTGCCCCAGGGGCTGAAAAACATTCCATTAAGTGGGCGTACCATGATTTATTTAACTAGAGCCCTCCTGATGGGCATTTAGATAGTTCCTGGTTTTCCGCTCTTGTAACAAACCTGCAATGCCCATCTTTGGGCATTTATCCTTGAACGTTTGGGTAAGCAACCCTGGGCAGCCACCATGTACCTGGTGCCAAATAGTAAAATGCATTTATCTCATTTAAAGCTCACCACATCTCTGCTAGATTTGACAGATGAAGAATTGAGACTTAGAGTCTCAAGTCTCATGCCTCTGTTCACATAGTTAGTGGGTGGCAGGGTCAAGATGAAGCCTCTGGTACATTGATCGCATTGCTGGCCCCAAGTTCTGTGGCCTCTCTGCATCTCTCCCCAGTGGTAGGCTTCTCCCACTCTGACTGTGGGCGTGGCAATATAACTTACTTTAGCCAATGAGACAGTAGCAAACCAGATGCAAGCAGAAGCCTGATAAACATTTGCATGTTTCTGCTTCCTCCCTCACACCCCTGTTCCGCCATGAGAACAAGCCCAGGCTAGTCGACCAGGGAGGAGCAAACACAGGAAGCATGCCATCCACGGCCGTCCTACACCCGCCAGCCCCCAGCCCACCTGCCAGCTGACCTAAGATACATGAACAAGTCCAGCCAGGACTGGCCGATGCAGCCCAGATCAGCCGAATAACATAGGGGAGCTGCCGAGTCTTGACAAATAATAAATAGTTCTTATTTTAAGCTACGAAGTTTGGGTATGTTTTGTTATGCAGCAACAACTAACTGATACAAAGCCAAATTCTGACTCACAACCTCTATCTCTAAGATCACACTGCCTTTGTTAGAGGTCAAAGCCATACACCCAGCCCATGTATAACAGAAAATGTGCTGACAGATCTGGAGGTTCAAGACTAAGCAGGGTATGGCCATGCCACTGAGGAGCTGACAGTCCAGTGAAAAAGAACCTAGCAAGTGATTATTGTTCAGATAGGAACTGGGGGCGCTCAGAAGGGGTCTTTGACTGATCACGATCACACAGCACTTTAGTGACAAAGAGAAACCCCAAGGCCTCCTGACCCTAAATCCAGACTTCCTGGGGCCCCTCAAACCTCAAGCATCCTTGAGACCCTGGGTCCCAGCCCTGACTACACCAGGCCTAGCACCACTGGGGAAAGCTTGTTCCCTAAATTTTTAGTGATTGAAGTCAAAGAACTCCAGTTTCTGTCTGAGGGCATTAACTGCAAATTTATATTTGAGGCCCGTGTGTGGTTTTTTATGCATCCTTAAATACCAAAACATAATTACCAATGTCAATACATAATGTTTATTTCTTTCAGAACCGACATTTTAATTTTCCTGAGCAGGCCGGAAAAATGATATGCATAAAAATAATGACAAATATTAAAAGTCTCCCAAATAAGGGACCGGGATCACCCGCATAATCCTAAATTTAAATGCATTCACGATCACAGCCATATTAAAGGTCTGATAAGCCAAATTAGGTTCCATGTAAGCATAATTAATCTTCTTTTTCAATGAAGATATTACAAGAGCGTTAATTTGAATCCCAAAGGCCTTTGGGAAATTGAATTATATAGATAAAGCAAATATTTGACCTTTTGCAGATAATTACTATTTTAAAAAAAAATCACAATGGAAACAAACAGCAAGTAAACCCTGGGTGTTTCCGGGCCCTGCCGAAATAAAAATCTTCATAAATATTCAGGGAAGAAGAGACAGGTAGCTATTCCATTCAGCCTCCCCGCTTTTCATTTCAAATTTGGAAGCATAAAACTGCAGCCAGGGGGTCCTGGTGTTTATTAACAAATAATTGAATGGAATTGGCCAGCGCTAATTATGTCAAATTTGCAAATTATTCAGTCTCATTCATAGGTCATTAAATTTCAAAAGACACAGAGCAAAGGAGCCACAGCAATGATCCCGGGGCCAGCGTTAAATGGGGCTAATGCTTGTCCAGGTAGTGACTCACCATGGGGACCGCGCTTCTGTCCTCTGAGTCAGATTCCCAGGTCCCCAGGCAGGGTGGGAAGGAGGAACCACCATCAGCGCCACAGCCCTTGCCTTTAAGCCACCTGGTGGCATCGCAGAAAGGACAGGGACGCAGGGCCGAGTCCTCATGCTGTGGCTCACGGGCTAGAGACCATCTCCAGCCTCGGTTTCCTCAACAGTAAATGAGTAGAATCACACCTGCGGTCATGACCCTTGAGAACAGGATTTTGAATGCTAACACCTGGGGCACATTGGAGCTGGACAGACCTGCCTTGGCATCCTGGTCCCCAGCTGACGATCAGGCCTCCTGAGTTACTCAATCTGCAAATGGGTCTCCAGCCCTATGGCAATACCCTGAGGTTCTTGTGTGGATTGAATAAGAACAGGCTTACGAGAGGCTGTGCCGAGAGGAGGCACTGCCTGGGGTTAGCTGTGTTTCAGCATGCTAAGCCGCTTCCCCATACTCCCAGAGCAGCCACAGTGTCTTGGTGTCTGACCCACCCATCCTTGATTCCAGAGCATGCTGTATCTCAGGCCCAAAGCAACACTGCTGGGGCCCAGAATTTCCCACAATCCTCCTGGAGACAGTTCCTGCACCTTCTGGTACTGATCGCTCTCCAGAAAGAGAGGCCACAACCACTGCTGCTAACGGCCAGCATCACTGAGTCTAACCTGTGCACCGTTCTAAGGGTTTTACATGGATATTCCATTTAATCTGCCAACAATCCTAGAAGGAAGGGCTAGAAACGTCCCCATCTTACAGAGGAGGAAACTGAGACCTGGAGAGTAAGGAAGTCCCTGAAGGGGCAGCAGTAGCGCTCACACCCACGGTCTGGCTCCACGGCTTGTGCCCTTTATCCCTATTGGGGCTTCACCCACATTATAGGACAGGCTAGGCTGGGACCCAGCCACACGCCATAACCACCCTGGGCTGGTCTTTCCCAGCGGCCTGAAAGCAAATATAGGCGCCCGCTCTTCCCCAAAAGCAAAGGCCTTTCTGTCCATCAGCCCGCTCTAGCAGATACCCTAGGGTCCCCACCTGGCCAGGCCTGCAGCCAGAGGGGACCATGACCATGTGACACAATGGAGCTGGTCTGAGGGTCTCCCTAGTCCCCTGCACAGCCACCATGGTAGAATGGTGCCTGCCTCTGTGTTCTTTTAAGACTGGGCTTGGCCCCAGCGACAAGGGACAGAAATATTCAGGTCTAAGATCAGATCTAACCACGGCTTCCACGACAAAAGCAGATGCACGGAGAAAAGAGCCCGAAGAGAAGAAGGATGCTGGGCAATGATGGGACATGGCAGAGAGGCCTGCCTGCCCCGGGGTGGGGGGGGTGGGGGAGGGGGTTGATAGCTAGGCTTTCAGAGCAGATGTTTCCAGCTGGCCTTGAAGGATGCGGAGGTGGTACCAGGTTGGGCAGGGGACAAAGGGCGTTCCTGGTGGAGGAAACAGCAAGAGCAAAGAGAGGAGGTGCGTGGAGCATGTGCGGGGGTCAAGGCATTCTCCCGATGCCTTGGTTGTCACTCCTTGTGTGATGGTTCTGGTCCCTTCAGCCTAGAGTGCTGTCACCAGGTGCTCAGCCTCAGCCCTGAATCCACAGGAGCTGGCAGGATCCAAGGCTGGCCCAGTTCAGAGCCGGGCAGAGGGCAGAGTGCTTCCTACAACAGTATTCGCCATCATGCCCCAAGCTCTGGCCGAGGCATCATTCAAAGGCCTCGCACAGGCTCTGCAGAAAAAGAGGATATTGACGTATGGAGATGAGATAACAAAGTCCCACCAAACGCTTGCCCTTCCCACGGCCCCAGCAAGTCCAGAGGCCTCAGCCCAGGGAAGTGTTTGTAGCAGGAGACATTTAAATAGCCAGAAACAAAGTCATTTTCCTCGTCGTTATTACACTGGAGTTTTCTATCTCTCTGATTAGAGCAGAATTGAATCTGGCCAGGCGAAATTGAATTTGTACATTTCTCTAATCATACCATCTTCAAACACCGAATGCTCTAGTCCTGATTAGTCTGCCCTGATCTGGAAGGAGGGAGAGACATCCTTATTGACAAGAGGGAAGTGCAAACTCGGAGGCTAGAGTTATCGGTGATTGATCAGCTGGGTCCCGAATAAAAGTCAGGGCCTTGCCAGGTACCAGGAGGGGAGCCGCCCCTCCCGGGCAGGGGGTGGGCCTGCGGGGAGGTCCACGTGCAGTAGGCAATTTCGTGCCTCCATAATTTGGAGCAGTTCCTGGCCTTTCCAGCTGGCACAGGTACTTCCACAAGGACACACATGTTGTGGGTCAAGTAACTACTTGATTGCCAGGTGGGTTCCACAGCCAAGAACAGAACCCACGTGAAACCTTAGGTTGGGCTCGGACCCTCCCCAGATCTCTCTCTGCCCATCTCCCAGTGGGGGTCCTCCTGCAGCCTTTTCTCACACTGAACACACTCTCCTGGTGGTTTGATCTCCTCCTCTGCTTTGGTTGCCACCAGATAACTCTCTCCTGAGTTCCACACCCAGGGATCCAGTGGCCCTCTGGGCATCTCCACTCGGATGTCCAGGATACCTGTAACTCCACACGGCCCAGGTGAAGCTGGCATCTTCATTTACTGAGAGCACCAAAGCCAGTCAGAATGAATGAAACTCCCTGCCCCGCACAGTTCTAAACATCTAAATACGTGTGTATTTCATTCAGGTCTCTAACGATCCTGTGAGGAAGGACTCTTTTTAGCCCTATCTTATAGATGCGGAAACAGTTTCCTTTTCTATATGTAAGATTCTTTGGAAGGACAGAAAAATCACTGGGGCACAACTCTAGACGCCGGTCTGTTGCTTCAAAGGAAGTCTGAAGCCAGCCCGACTTGTTCCTTGCTGGGTCCCCTCTTAGATGTTTTGCTTGTTCCTGCCTGGATCCTTACAAGTTCTTTGCTTTGATCTTTTCCCTTGTCATTCAACACATTAGCCAGGATGTATCCACGTGTCCATCTTCCATTGGCCGGGTCAGGAAGGAAGGGGCCTTGTTGACCCGCACAGTAGCTTTCATTTCTGCCTGGGTACCAATTGTCCTCCTTCCTCAAGAACCACCATAACATCTACTACTGCCCCATCCTTTCCTTCTGCCTTCTAAAGGAGCTTTTTAAGATTGTCCGCCACATGGCTGATTTGATTTTCCATGGTCAGTTCCATCGTCCATGCTTCCAGGGACGCTGTAATCATTCTATTTCCTTCTGGGCCCCTGGAAATCTCCCTCATTTTGTTCATCTCTCTTTATATTTCATCGAGGTCCCTGTTCATCTCGGCTTTTTCTCCTTAGTGCTTTCTACTTTAATTTTATAAAAGCGACCGTCACCTTGAATCCACATGAGGGTCCACACAAGACTCTAAAATTTCCTTCTGGATCCAGAGAACACACTTTTCAGAGGTCTAATCATCCTCTGAGTTCGGAACAATATTCTCATTCAATTATTCAGCAATATTTTTTCAGAGGTCCCCAACCATTTCTTGAAGAAGAGCATAAAACCACACTGATTTACTCACCAAATATTTACTGAGCATCATGATGTCCCACACACTGCGATGAACACCGCAGAGGCCACCAGGAGCTCCTGGCTACCCACTGGTCCAGAGAGATTTGAAATTCGTTTCTTCTTGGTCCAGGTGGAAGCTCTGCAAGGCGGGGAACAGGGCTGTCTTCTGCATCTGCCACCGGCCTGGGAGAGGCTGCGATGGGCCAGGGAATCCTGAACAGGGCCTGACTGAATGTGCTAATCCTGCAGGGGAGGGAAAGGGTGACACTTGCTGTCCCTTCTCAGGTCCGGATTTGCACAGCCAGTTCCCGGGAGATGGTTCCGTCTTCTTCGTGTTGGAGACATCTATCTTCCTGACCACAGAGTGGGGAGCTGGGACCCTACAGTGTGGAGGGGAAACTGAGAGTGCTGGCTCCAAAGTTGAGCACGTGAGAGACCAGAGCAATAGCAGCAGCTAAGGGAAGTGGCTCCCAGGGCTGGCCCCGTGGCCGAGTGGTTAAAGTTCCATGAGCTCCACTTTGACAGCCTGGGGTTCACAGGTTCGGATCCCAGGTGCAGACCTACTCCACTCATCAGCCACGCTGTGGAGGCATTCCACATACAAAGTAGAGGAGGACTGACACAGGTGTTAGCTCAGGGCGAATCTTCCCCACCAAAAAAAAAAGTGGAAGTGGCTCCCGACAGCCATGCCCAGGCCCGGCCGTCTAAACCGTGCTCCCTCCACCACACTGAGACACGGTGATTGAGATCTTCTGCAGAAAGAACAAGCAGTGGCTCGGGCAAGGCAATCTTTAGAAAGAGAGAGGTTTTGTTGTCAGCAAGAGAAATAGTTCTCTCTTTTTTAAACAGCTGCATTCAGGTATAATTGATACACAAAAAAACTGCACTTATTTAATGTGTATAATCTGATGGGTTTGGAGGTATGCGTACACCCAGATAACATCACCATCAGCAAGGTAATAAACAGATCCATCACCTCCAAAAGTTCTCCATGTCCCTTTGGGTTTTTTGTTTGTTTCAGCTTTTGCGTTTTTTTGTGGTAAGAACACTTAACATGCCATCTAACCTCTCAAATTTTTAAGTGCACAATACAGTACTGTTACCTGCAGGCACTGCATCACACAGCAGGTTTCTAGAACTCATTCATCCTGCATAGCTGACGCTTTATACCAGTTGAACAACAATTCCCCAGTTCACCGTCCCCCAGCCCTTGGGAACCACCATTCTATTCTCTGCTTCCATGAGTTTGACTATTGTAGATTCCACATATAAGTGGAATCATACAGTATTTGTCCTTCTGTGACTGGTTTATTTCTGGGTTAGCACAATGTCCTCCACATGCATCCATGTCGCAAATGGCAAGATTTCCTTCTTTTTTCAGGCTGAATACTATCCCTTTTGTCTACCACGTTTTCTTTATCCATGCATCTGTCCATGGCCATCTGGGTTGTTTCCACACCTTGCCATCGTGAATATGCACACGCAGTGAACATGGGACTGCAGATAAAGAGAAGTCCTTCTCAATCTTCTCAGGTCAATGGGAAGGCCCTACGGTAGCAAAGACAGAGGAGGAAACTCCGTACAAGAAGGCTGTGGGTCACAGGAAAGAGCTGGCACTGTCCCTGCCTTTAAGGAAGTGGTATAACTTAGTAGAAGAAAAAGGACAGAATAACATGCAAACCAAGAAAATACCTGTGTAGGGGGCCGGCCCCGGGGCCGACTGGTTGAGTTCACTCGCTCCACTTTGGTGGCCCAGGGTTTCACCGGTTCGGATCCTGGGCGCCGACATGGCACCGCTCGTCAGGCCATGCTGAGGGGGCGTCCCACATGCCACAACTAGAAGGACCACAACTACAATATACAACTATGTACTGGGGGGCCTCAGGGAGAAGAAGGAAAAAAAAAGGATTGGCAACAGATGTTAGCTCAGGTGCCAATCTTTAAAAAAAAAAAAGAAAATACTGTGTATATATTTAATTATTTTAGAGGTGCACCAATTCTGCACATTTAACAGTGTATACTGTATGAAATCAATGATGTCTGGGATTCATCACTCAAGTGCAGCCCCAGGGGACCAGCTGCCTGGTTTCACCTGGGAACTTAGAAATGCAAATTCTCAGGCCCCATTGCAGACCTATTAAATCAGAATCTGGAATTTAACAAGGTCCCAAGTGATTTCTTTCTCTTTTTTTGGTGAGGAAGTCTGGCCCTGAACTAACATCTGTGCCAATCTTCCTCTATTTTGTATGTGGAATGTGACCACAGCATGGCCTGATGAGCAGTGTGTAGGTCCATGCCCGGGATCCGAAACTACAAACCCCAAGCCACCAAAGCAGAGCATGTGAACTTAACCACTATGCCACTGGGCCAGCCCACAAGGTCCCCAAGTGATTTCTTAGCACATCACATATTGAGAAGCACTGATTTAGAAGGGAAATAGCACTAATTTAACAAAGAGGGGCTAAAAAAGAGGAAAGGAAGAGTGAAACAAATTGAGAAAAACATTAATACCTGTTGAATCCAGATCACAGGCATATGGGAGTTCCTCGTACCCTTCTCTGCTTTTGCGTCTATTTGAAAGTGTTTGAAGTAAATAAAACCATGCACTGAAGGATGGACAGAGGAAACATGGTCCAGGACAGCAGAGGTCATGGTCACTGCAGACTTCCATGGAGGCTGAGGGAAGCTCCAGGCTCCACATCACAAATGCAGACAGCCACCCTGGCCCCAGGGACAGGAATGTCATCGGGCAATTGGTCAAGGGCTGCATTTAGGATGCTGGGGGCATCTGTGGCCTCAAACAACAGAGAGCACCAAGGCCACAGAGGATGAGTAGAAAAGACCCCACGGGACGCCTCCTGGTGAGACTTCAGCCCCCCAGAGATACGGAGAACATTTTAAAGGCTTCAGAGCAAAAACACAGACCCCCACTGAGGGTAGCCACCCCACTGGATGCTGCAGGCAGGGAGCCAGGAGTCTGTAGTAGCTTCTTAGGGCTGCTGTAACAAATCACCACAAATTCGATGGCTCAAAACAACACAGATGTGTTCTCTGACAGTTCTGGAAGTCTGAAGTCAGTTTCACCAGGTGGACATCAGTGGGTCTGACTGTGCTCCCTCCAGAGGCCCCAGGGGAGAACATGTCTCCTTTCCTCACCTCTCCCAGCTTCTGGAGCTGCATGCCTTGCATTCCTTGGCTCAAGCTCCCTTCCTTCATCTTCAAAGCCAGCGGGGTAGCATCTTGCATCGGTGGCCACATTGCCTCCTCCCTCTGTGAACAAAGCTCCCTCTACCTTCTTCTTACAAGGACGCGTGTGATTATTTTGAGGGCCCACGTGATAATCCAGGATAACCTCCCCATCTCAACATCCGTAATCGCATCTGCAAAGTCCCCTTTGCCGTCCTAGGTAACGTTCATGGGTCCAGGGTTTAGGACTTGGATATTTTGGGGCCATTATTCAGTCCACCCCAGCTTTCAAGTTCTGAGCAAAAGTGGTTTTTATTCCAGGGTTCTATATAAAGCCAAACTGTCAAAGAAGGAGGAGGACAAAATAAAAATATTTTATGGTTCCCAAGAACTCAGAATTTTACCACTCTGCACCCAAATTCAAAAACCCGTATATGGAGATACTTCCACTACAAAATAATAATAATAATAATAATTTTTTAAATATTTTCAACAATAAAAAGACAAACAACTTAATTTAAAAGTGGGAAAAGAACTAGAATAGAAATTTCTCCCAAGAAAATACACAATGGCCAATAAGCACATGAAAGATGCTCAGTGTTATTAATCATCAGGGAAATGCAAATCAAAACCAGAGCTACCCCTTCACACTGAATAGGATGACTACCATCAAAAAATGGAAAATAGCAAGTGTGGTGGGGATAGAGGATGTGGAGAAATTGGAGCCTTCATACATTGCTGGCGGGAATGTAAACTGGTGCAGCCTCAGTGAAAAGCAGTCTGACAGTTCCTCAGTAAGATAAACAAAATTACTATGTGATTCAGCAATTCCACTCCTGGGTGTATACCCAAAAGAATTGAAAGCAGGGATTCAAACAGATATTTGTACACAAATGTCCATAACAGCACTGTTTGCAATAGCCAAAAAGTGGAAATAACCCAAACATCCACCAACTGATGAGTAGATAAACAAAATGTGGTATATCCATACAGTGGAATATCATTCAGCCACAAACAAGGAATGAAGTACTGACAGATGCTGCAACATAGATGAACCTCAAAAACATTATGCTAAGTGAGAAAAGCCAGACACAAAAAGCCACACACTGTATGATTCCATTTATATTAAGTATCCACAATAGGCAAATCCACAAAGAGAAAGAGGATGAGTAGTTGCCAGGGGCTGGTGGGATGGAGGAACGATGAGTGCTTAACCAGTCAGGGTTTCCTTTCAGAGTGATGGAAGAATTCTGGAACTAGATGGTGGTGATGGATGCATAACATTGTGAATGTGCTTAATACCACCAAATCGCACACTTTAAAATCACTAAAATAGTACATTTTCTGTTGAAGGAACTTAGGGAAGAGAAGGTGAGTAGACATGGAGAACAGTGGCAGCTAAGGATAAGTTAGGATTGAAGAAAGCACAAACCAAATTACCAGGAATCCGCTGGCCCTGGTGTTTAGAGCATTCCCTCTGAGCGGTAAGAGTTTCAAGGCACAGGATCACATTCTCTTCTCTACAGGTCTAATCACATCAATTGGTTCTGCAGTGAATATTTCCATAATCTAAACTGCATAAATGGTATTTTATTGAGTTTAAAATTTTAGGACCAACCTATAGAGAAATCATGAAAGACCATTATGGAAACAGAGAGAATTTAAATGTTATGAACCTTGACAATGTAAGAATAATTATTCAGTGAGAACTGGGGGGCAGGCAGGAGACACAGAAGAAAGTGTAAATACACTGATTTCTTTATTTTTCACAGCAGAGATCAATACTTACAGTCCAAAAGGAATAAATCAATAAATAAGGACTGAGTATGGTATTAAAAGTTACAAATGCAATCAGTAGAAGAACTCAGAATAATACAATAACTACAAAATTCAGTAAGAGGAAGGAGAGGTGGGAGGCAGTGAAGGATGCTCAGTTCCTCATCCTTCTTGGCAAGAGGAAAGAGACACTGTCTCAAGGAGGTAAGTCAAGAAATAGAAGGATAATATTTATAACTTCAATTGTCGGTAGACCTCTGTTTTTGTCTGGTGACGGAGCCCCTCCTTCCTTGGGGATTAGCCACTTGTGCGATTAAGCTGGGGCTATGGGGATGGTCACGTGACCCAGCCTGGCCAATCAGAGCCTTCCCTGGGACTTTTTGGCCAGCACTCTTGGGGAAGATACTGACTTCCAGGCCAGCTTGTCGAGTTGGGAGAATTTGAATCTGGCCCTTTCTGTGTTCATCTTCTTGCTGCTGGGCACGCGTCTGTGTACAGGCAGAAGCAAATCAGAGCTGACGACATTACTGAGTCCCTAGGTGTGCCTAAAGCTTATATCACTCTCTAGATTTCTGTATCTTATCCACTGAATTCTTCTTTTGCTTAAAAAAAAAGAGAGAGAGGAGTTAGAAACAACAGATCATGTGATAACCCTGAGGCTTCAGGATTGAGCTGCAGGTGGTTGTTCAGCGGCTAAAATATCACCCCATGGAGCAATGGTCGTGACAGGTGTGGCAAGAACCTGGCATTTGGATGGCCAGACGAAAGTCTGAACCCTGCCATCTGGGAGCTGTGCGACTTGGACGCAATTCTCAACTACCCTGACCTTAGCTTTCACGTTACGCAAAGAGAGATAATAACGTCTATCCCACAGGATGGTTGGGATGGTGAAATAATGGATGAGAAGGTACTTCATAAACCATCCTGGGTTTTCTTTTTTTGTGAGTAGCTCAGGCCCCAGGTTGGTCAGTTAAACTGGTTCTAGCCTCTCACATGCTGCGTGTCGTCAGGCAAGTACCTTCCCCTCTCTGGGCTGTGAGGAAGACACAGGGCAGGGGCGGGGGTGACCAGATGATCTTCAAAGGCCCTCCAGGGTCTGATGATTGGGTCTGAGCGCCACAAACACTACTGCATCCGCAGGACACAGCAGGAAGGGGAGCCAGCCAGCTCCCCAGAGCCTCATGTTGTAGGCGCCAAGCTGGGGCACTCCCAGCTCCTCTGCCTCAGACCTTTCCATCGAGGGCGCTGGGAATGAGCTTCAGCAAGCACCCGGGCAACGGGGTAGGCCTGAGGCCAAAAGGAGAGGGAGAGAAAAGAATCCTCGCCTCCTGAGGTGAACAATGGGCGTCATGAGTCACAGGGCTGCTGAGGGCTGTGAGACGGTGGGAGAGAAATTGTTCCAAAGAGCAAAGTGTCCTTGTCAAGAGGACAAGAGCCAGCTTGAAGGGGCTCCAGCCGGCCAAGCTTGGACAGTGTGAGCATCGATGTAAGTCATGATGGTGACAGATGGTAATCCACTGAATAAAATGGGAAATCGTGTGGTCTATACAGATATACATAAGAAAGTGAAAGCGATATAAATAAATAAGTGAAAGTGTGATGAGGAATGAGATATTTACATAGTTTCAAAGTGCCTCCCCCTAAAATCATTGCTAATTACAAAGGTAAAAGAAATAACGTGCAGACACCACCTTGACCAAGCGATCAAGATGAACGTTGTCAGCAATGGAACATATTGATAGGATGTGCTGAGAAAACGCAGCATTGCTTCTGGGATATTCTTCTAAAATGCATAACCTGGGTCTAATCATTAAGAAACATCAGACAAACCCAAACGGAGGAACATTCTAGAAAACAACTTTAAAAATGTCAAGGTCATGAAAGTTGAGGAGAGACTGAGAAACTGTCCCAGGCTGAAGGAAATTACACAGGCCTCTCTTTAAGGTGAACTTCCTGATTGCAGCTTCTAAGAGGGTCCCCAATGATACTGCCTCCTGCATTGATGCCTTTGTGTAATCCCCGCCCCTTGCGTGAGAACTGGTAGTAGAGTTGGGATGTCACTTCCAAAATTAGGTCTTCAAAAGGCTGTGGCTTCTCTCCGTCTCTCTCTCGTAACCCACTGCTGGAAGCAGGCTGCCGTAGTGTGAGCAGCTCCATGGAGAGGCTCTCCTGTCATGGTGATAAACCGAGGCCCCCAGTCCAACAGCCGGTGTGGACCTGAAGCCTCTACCATCCAGTGAGTCAACTTAGAAGTGGCTCCTTTAGACAGGTCTGAAGATGAATGCAGCCCTGGGCAACACCTTGACTATATCTCGTGAGTGAGAAGCACCCAGAATGCTTGAGCCAGAAGTATCCAGCTAAGTTATGCCTATGAAACAATAAATGTGTGTTGTTTTAAGCTGCTAACTTTGAGGGTAATTGTTACGCAGCAGGGGAAGACTAATACAGCTGCGTTGTGGTTATGTAGCAGAACGTCCGTGTCTTAGGAAATACACACTGAAGTATTCAGGTGTCGGGGGACATCAGATGGGGCATTATTCTCAAATGGTTCAGGAATAAAAGTTCTTTGTACCGTATTTGAAACTTTTCTGTAAAGTTTAAGATTGTTTCAAATATATGACATTTATTTTAAAAAGACGTAACATGCCCTATGGACATAAGGGGAGCTCCAGAAGGTCAGTACTCAGGATACAAAGAAGTAAGCATGATGGTGGTACTTCAGACACTGTGGTCTCTCTTTAAAATGCAAACCAAATCAAGCGTCCCCTGCCTTAGACCCTTCAGTGACTTCCCGTTGGGTCTGTCCTCAGGATGAAGTCCATGCTCCTGGGCCTGGCATTCAAGGCCGCCTCTCCATGCACACTCTTAACTCGGCATCCTGTTCTCCCTTTAACACCCTCCCTCCAGTCAGTGCACTTTCTAGCAGCTCCCAGAGGCCATGCTGTTTCTCCCACTCTGTGCCTTCTCTGCCTGGAATGCCCCACTCCCCTTCTTTCCTTCTTTCCCACAGCCCCTCCTAATCCTCTAAGACTCATTTCAGGAGTCACCTCCTCGTTCCTCTGTGTTCTCCAGGTTTCTCCTCCTTCCACAATCACAGTGCCACATGTGGCACATGATATAAGGAGCGTCTGTCCCCTCCATGTGACTGTGAGCTCAGCGAGGGCAGTCGCTCTGTGCAGTTCCCTGGGGCACTCAGCGCCCGACCCCAGACCCGGCCCCCCGCACAGTGGGGCTCAATTCTAAGGGCCCATGAGCCTGACCGAGGCATGATTAGGGGCGGGACACCCTGTGCCACACCCCACAGGGACCACTCACTCCAACAGTCGGCGCAGTACATTCAGGGTTCAGTCTTGGGGTCCTGATACTGGTCCCTAGAAGTGGCCCCCTGGGATGGGCCCTCTGACCCCGGCGGCGCCTTGAGAAAGCCCCCTGGGAACTTCAGGCCTTGTGAAGAGCAATTTGTACTTCAGGCCCTTCGTGAATCCCTGAACGGAGGAATTAATTACCGTCTGTCAAAATTAGACTTCTCTCTTCCTTTGAGATGCATCTTCTTTTTATTCTTAATTAATTTTTAAAATTACGACGTCAGTGCGAAGTCTGATTTATTTTACTTTTAGCATTATTTCTCTGATAAGCAATTTCATTTTATGCCAGGCCCCACCTCGGCGCCCATTTGTCACCTCGGCTCTCCCTTCGAGGGGCTGCATCAGACCTCAGAGAGCAGGCACCAGGGGGCCTCCGATGAACTACTCACTTTCCTGGGCGTCGGTCTCCCTGCTGAGAAATGGACGCATCCCACTAACCCACTTCTCAGGGCCCTTCCAGGCCACGCCGTCTGCTGTTCCATGAGCTTGTCCCTCTCTCTGTCCCAGGATGGATGGAGGGGGCGACGCTGAGGCGGTGGCCTTGCAAATGCACAGCCCTATAGGGTTTATAAAGTGCTTCTGCATGCATCGCTGACCCTACAAAAACTGTTTGAAGCAGAGCCTGTCATCCCCATTTTACAGATGAGGAAACTGAGGCTCACAGAAGAGAAATTACTAGGGCTTGTTGGAAGAAAGGATCCCAGTCCAGGCTCAGACTCCAAATATGACAACTCTTCCACTTGGTCCTGGAACCTAGACGTGGCTTGTTATGAGTTTTGGCTTGAAGACCTTTGATTGGGACCCAGATGCTGACAGGACAGGCCCTGCGTGATTCCAGTTTGAGTCTGCCCAGTAACCCTCCTCCCTTCTCCTGGTAAATTCCCCCCTTGTATGGGGATCTGCTCCCCTGTCCCACCTCCCCACCCCACGCTCTAGCCAGGAGTCCAAATGAGAGGTGACTGCTTCAGTTGAGACCTTCCTCTCAGCCACGGGGATTGCTCACAGGGTGGGCTCGTGACTCACTTAGAGCCAATCAGTGTCTTCCCTGGGATTTTTCTCACTGCAGCTGCAGGAGGGAGCACTTTCCTCTCTGGTGATTGAGGATGAGAAGATGTGAGCATGGGAGCTGCTGCAGCTCTGTGGCCGCCTCCCAGCCCACCGAGGAGGGAGGGAAGTCGTCCCACAGCGACCAGGAGAGACCAGGGGTGAGTCCCTGGTGCCAGCTCTTTTCAAGGCCTGCTCCACTCTCACCCCTGCCAGCTGGGTACACAAGACAGAAAATCCCTTTTGTGGTCTAACTTGGTCTGATGGGGTTTCTGCCACCTGCTGCTCTAGGGGTTCTGCCTGGCACAGATGGCCTTGTAGACCTGGAAGAAAATAGGGTTTCAGCCCGATGTGCCCAGGATCCACCTCATGTCACGTGACGTGAGCATCAACGGCTGGGGGCTAAAAGCAGACATTCTGACCCCCAGAAATGACTTGTCCCCGGCTGCCCAGGAGCCTTCCTGCTTCCCCAGATGAGCCACCTGTGGGGGGCTGATACCCAAGGCCCTCCAGGCTCCAGCCTCGCCATCCCCCCGGGCTTACCTGCCCCGCAGCGTCTTTCATGCACAGCCTCACGTCACTCACACACAGCAGCATGGGGCCAAGATCCCACCATGCTTTTCCCTGCCTCCACGCTTTTGCACCTGGTTCCCTCAGCCAGGCCCTTCTCCCACCACCTGCCTTCTCATTTCAGACAACACCTCCTCTGGAACGCCCTGTGGACACCCCAGAAAGAGGGACTCACCCACTCCTCTCCCTGTTGCATCAGTCAACTGATTGTTGCATGTTAACTCCTGAGCTGGAACTGTCAGCTTCTGACGGTCCCCTGCGAGGTTGTGAGTGATTTAAGGTCCATGTATCAGTCTCCCCAGTGGCCACTTGTGGGCCCAGCACAGGGCAGCATCATTCACCAACAAATAGTTATTGCACACCAGGCCCCTCCCATTCTAGATGAGCCAAACAGACAAGGTCCCCGTTCTCGTGGAGTCTAAGAAGGAAAAACAAACCATCAACAAACAATGAATAAGTATAACACATATGAAAGTCACACGGCACCGAGCCTGCTAAGTGGGATCAGAAGCGAGGGCCAGGTTGTGATTGTACACAGCAGGGTCAGCACAGGCCTCACTGAGAAGACGACAACCGAGCAAAGTCTCCAGGGAGACGAGGGTGTGAGCCACATGGGTGTCTGGGGGAAGGGCATTCAGGCAGATGAGCATTCGCACTGGGAGGCAGGAGCACGCAGAGCATGTTCAGGGAGAAAGTGAGGGGGCTGGGTGGGATGGAGGGAGAGATGGGAAAGAGGAAGGAAGGGAGGGCAGAGGGTGGGAGGGGCATGCGTATTTGATGGAGAAGCTTGAGAAGTGCTTGCTGAACAAACTGAATTGTAATTTCAGAAGGTTCTTATGGTCTAGGTAGCAAGAACTATGTACATAGTTAAAGTCGAGGGATGTAGATGACATCTCATGGCCTGTGGTGCTTAGGGGATAACCAGGAGGCATATGTCAGGGGAATTCTCAGAGGCAGCGCCTTGAGCCAGACTGGGGCCACATGTCCACTTCAGGCTGGCCAGGCGGGGAGCATGGACAGGCACCAGAGGCTGTATTTGCTCTCTCTGGCTGCTGTAACAAGAACCCCAACTGGGGGGCTTACAACCACAGAATCGTAGCCCCTCTCAGTTCTGGAGGCCAGAAGCCCAAAAGCAAGGTGCCAGCAGGGCCGAGCTCCCTCTGAGACTCTGGGTAGACTCCTGCCTCGCCTCTTCTTACCTCCCGGTGGTGGCCGGCAATCCTTGACATTCCTTGGCTCCCAGCTGCATCCTTCCACTCTCTGTCTCTGTTGTCACATGGCCTTCTCCCTGTGTGTCACCTCGTCTTCATTGGTGTACTCCCTCGTGTCTTCTCTCCTCTTCTTATAAGGACACGAGTTACACTGAATGGTTCAGGGTCCACCCTACCCCAGCATGACCTCGTCTTAACTAGCTCATCTACAACAACCCTATGTCCAGTAAGGTCCCATTCTGAGACAACTAGGGGTTGGGACTCCAACATCTTTTGTGGAGGGTACATTTCAACCCATACCAGAGGTCTAACCTCCGAAGGCCCCGCGTGTGACCTGGGGTGTGCCACGCTCCCTCTCTGGGGCTCAGTCCGTCCTCCTGTAAGCCGAACGCACTGGCACGTCATCCTTCTGGCAGCTCCTGGTACCTCTCCGCGTCCTTTTGAAGAAATTACTCTCCTCTCCTCGCCGTGCCGCCTCTGATCTCCAGCGCAGCGGCGTGGGGACAGGAGCTCAGATGATTCCGAACTGCATCTTCACCCTAAAACAAATATTTTGAAAAGCCTTTTGATGTCACTTTAACGGAGTGAGGAAAACACCGTTCAACCCCCCGCATTTTTAATTTCCTCCTCTTCGCCGTTTTTTTCCTCCTTGAAAGCTTGTGTTTGCTTTCATGTTACACCTTATTTATTTAGTTGCTTGTCAATTAGTGTCTGTTCTCCAAGTAACAAGCACATTAGCAGCTGCGGGGACTGGAATTAAAATGTGCAGCCCAGTTGGTGCCGCCAAAGCCGCGCCTATCCAACTGAGAACACAGCGCCTCTTTGTCATTTCAAAAGATGACCTTCCTCTCCTTCCTTCCTGTTCCTGGCTCCTGATTTAATTCCAACTGACTCCTCCACGGTCACTGCAGGGACGTGATGGTTTTGAGATGGAACTTTTTCAAAGGCACAAAGGAAGATGTGGCTCCCGTTAACAGTGGCCTTTGATGACAGTTAGTGTAAAACAGGAGTTGGCTGGATTTGAATAACATGCTCTAAATTGCCAGTCGGGGGATTCTACCTCAGCCAGCCTAACACCCCACACCTCCTTCCAGCGGTTCAGCACATTTGACGAGGCAATACGACATGGTGGAAACAAACGGACCCAGCGCCGGTGTGTGACCCTGCGCAAGTGAGTCAACCCCGCAGGTTCATTCCCTCATCTGCAAAATGGGAGAATTAAAACAACTACATAGAGATGTTGTAAGAACTGAGATTGTGTCTGGGGATTTGCAAACTACGCTTCAGCGTCTGACTCTTCCTGTGAACTTCCCAAGGGGAAAGGAGATTCAGGATGGGAGCCCCAAGGGCAGAGACAGGGGCCTGTCCCCAGCCCAACCCAGACCAGGATCTGACCACTGTGCACCCCAAGGCCAGAGAGAGAAGGTGGAGGGACTAGGAGACCCCAGCCCAAGCAGGGTGGGTGGCTTCAGAGCCCAATGACAAGGCAGATAACCAAGGAACTGGGAGGGCAGCATTTTCACTTTTCCTGTTCCCAACGTGCTACTGCACAGATCTGAGCAGTGGAGGAATTGGGGAGACTTCTGCTCCTTCATTGTGAGCTCAGCAAACACCTGCTACCACCATGTGCCCCTTTGAAAGGGGCCTTTCTCTGCCCCAGACTCCTGGAAGTGGGGGAGATCCTCTTGGCAGCTCCAATGGGAAGACAAGAGCCCCCAGGGGACAACATGACTGAGTGTGATTCTGCTCAGATCACACTATAAAACAGTGCCTGCTTGGGACTTATATTCCCTCACTGCCAGAATCCACGTGACCTGAAGATGGGCCTCCCAAGGATCCCCCTTCAGTGAGAAGCAAGGACAAGAAGCCAGCTTGAGTCCTGGCTCACACTGACCGGCTGTGTGACCTCAGGCAGCTCTCTTCACCTCCCTGAACAGTTTCTTCAAGTACAAAATAAAAAGAGATGAAGCTTATTTCACAGGACTGTTGCTGGGAGATTTAACAGTGGGAGAAGATACTTAAAACATCTTAACAATGGGGGCTTAGGCCACAAGGATGATGTTGACCATGATGATGATGATGATAATGATGACGACATACCAAAGAAAGGACAAATTTTGTTATCCAACATGCTGCAGGCAAGACAGCAGGGCGTCCTCTCTTTTTTCCAACATTGTCCCTGGGGGGGCCACACCCTGGCCATGTGGGAAAACCAGAGGGTCAGACTGGAGGCGAGGAGACAGGGGGGCAGACATTCCTCCCCTGCGTAGATGTGCCCCAGCCTCCTGGCCTGGGAGCCAGAGGGATGCTGTACAAACGGTCAGACCACACCCCTCTCTGCTCCAGACCCTCCAGTGTGCCCACCTCACAGTCACGGCCAACCCCTTCTGAGGGCCTTCCAGGCCTTCACGGGCCCTGTTATCCCCTGAGCTCATCTCCTGCCTCTTGTGCCCCATTTGAGCAGCCTGGCTCCCTCCTGCCTCCGGTGTTGCTCCAGCAGCTGTCCCCTCAGCCTGGGACACTGTCGGCCGAAGCACGTCCACCCTCCCACAGAGGAGATTCTTGGCCCTCTATTAGGTTCTCTCACTGGTAGAACCTGAGTGGGGTCTTTGTTTGGTTCACTGATGTGTCCCGAGGGGCCAGAAGTAGGAGCTCCAAATACCTGTGGAAGGATGACAACCATGCGGATGATGAGGTCTGAATCAGAGCAGGCCAGTGAGGTGCCGAGAGGAGCATGGTCAGGAGGCAGCCGTTCTCAACTCACTCTGTGCAGCAGGGTCCCCAGGGACTCCCGCGCCTCCACAGACCCCCGAACACCTTGGCCTCTGGGGCTGGCTCCATCTGGATAAGAAGTCCCTGTGGTTCTGATGCAGCCAGGGTTGAGAAGGGCACATTCGATGTCACAGGGGGTTCATGGGGGGACGTGAGTGCTGATCCCAGCTCTGCCTCCAACTTGGGGTATGATCTCGGGCAAGCACTTTCCCATCTGGACAAAGAAAGTGTTGGGCCGCTGGTTTTCAAAAGGGGTCCCTAGGAGCCCCAGTGTTTCGTGGAGGGGCCTCAGAGTGTGGGTAGAGGTTTAGCAGACTCCCTAGGGGTCAGGACTCTGGGTAGCCCGTCTCAGCTTCCCACAGAGTTGACCCCTTCTGTCTGCCTTGTATTTGTGCTTCCACAGGAGATTCTTTCTGAAGAAAGGGTTCCAATTCCCCTACAGTGTTTGGGGACCCGGACAGGACAATGGCTGGGACTCAGGAGATGCTGGTCTTAGCAGTTCAGGACCTTGGACAGAGCACCCCCTCCCTCAAGGCTTCACAGGGCCCATCTGTCTAACCTGGGGTTGGACCGAATGACCCCAAAAGGCCCTCCCAGTTCGGCTCAGGGAGTCTGGTTTCACACCAGCAGAAACGTAACAAGGAAGCGTAGCAAGTGGGTGAAGACACGGAGACGGTGTCTGCAGACGGACAGTTATCATCACACAATATAACACTCTAATGGTGGAATCTTTTATATTAAAATAGACATTATGGAGCACAGTTCCATCAAAGGAATATAATAGACTTGTTTTATATTACAATGCACCCTGTAATTACACATTTCAATAATTGCTTCAATGCATTACATAGAAGCGTCCTGAAGCGATGGAGTCCTGGAACCATATATAATAACCCCCCTAAGGGGAGGACCCTGCGGATGGCTGCAGAGTGACAGAGAGCCCTTCAGAATCATAATCTCCTCAGCCCAGGGCCACGTGGCTTCTGACTCTGCTCTCCGGAGGCTCTTCAGAGGCGAGCCTTTGTCTAAGGCTCTGCCCACGTAGGCAGGAAAACCCTCTACGACATCTCCAGCCGCACTTCTGTAACCACACCTCCAGAGACAGGACGCTCTCTACCTCCAACGCTCCCTATTCGATGGGTTCTATCATTGAGAAATTACTCTACGATCTACTAGCACATGCATGTGATCTCTAAATTCATACAGTCATATCTATACTTAAGGCATTGTAGTCGATTTCTATTGCTGCCATCGGAAATGACCACAAACTTAGTGGCTGAAGACAACACAAGTTTCTTATCTTACTGCTCTCTAGGTCAGAAGTCTGGCATGAGTCTCACTGGGTTAAAATCAAGGAGCTGGCAGGACTGTGTTCTTTCCTGGAGGCTCCAGGGGAGAATCTGTCTCCTTGCCTTTTCCAGCTCCTCCAGGTCGCCTGCAGCCTCGACCCGCGGTCCCTTCTCCATCTTCAAACCCAGCCGCTCTCTGGCCTTCTTCTGCTGGCACGGCTCTCTCCGACCACAGCTGGGAACCGTTCTCTTCTTTTAAGGACTCACGTAATTAGTGTCCCACCTGGATGGTCCAGGGTACTCTCTCCATCTCCAGGCTTTACCATCAAGCACATCTGTAAACCCCCTTTTGCCATGTCATGTAAATATTTACGGGTGCTGGGAATTGGAGAATGGATGTCTCCTGGGGACACTGTGCAGCCTACCATGGGCATTATTTCATTATTACAATACTAAACAGACTGTGAGTTCCCCTTCACCTATAAAAACGACGTCATAGTTTATAGGGTTAAATGTGACAATGGATGTGCAGTGACTGGCAATACATGTATGATGAGTAGAAAACAAATTCGATGAACCAGGGTGAAACTATCAATGATATAATCCACTCTGTCAATATCCCTCCTAAAGCAAGGTGCAGGAAATGATCACAAGGCTCTCAGTGCAGTATGGCAAGTCAGGGACAGTGCACGACTATTCACCTCCCTTGTTTGGACTCTATACCTCTATTAATGCAGCCAAGGTGCCATTAGCATTTGAGGTCCCTGCTTCTCTGGTCTCAGTTAACTTAGCTGCTTGCAGTCAAATAAAACCCTAAGGCTGTCTCCAGTTACAAGGAGGCAAATGGGATCATGCCCATTTTATAGAGGGATAAACTGAGACTTAAAGGATGGCAGCCCAGAGGTGATACCTGAGAGGAGTCTTTAAGGATGAGTGGAGTGAATCAGGCTGAAGGTGTGGGAGATGGGCATTCTAGAACAGGAGACACATGTGCAAATCCTGGAGCCACAGGAGAACAGGAGGTGCCTAAGGGGCTATGAGGAGTGATGCAACACTGACACCTCCTGGGTGGGGGCGGGGAGACCACCGATGAGGACCCCGGAGAGATGAGAATTGAAGGCCGGGCTCTGGCAGGGGAGGGCTTGTGCGCCAAGGAGGAAGGGGGCTTGGTCTTGGGAGGGTGTGTGCACGCAGGTAAGTGCAATGATGGGGCTTGTGACTGACAAGCTCACCCTGGCGGTGCACAGAGACCAGATGGCACAGGCAGGGGTGGGAGGCAGGGAGCCCTGAGGGGACCCTGCTGTAGGGAGGAGGTGGATGGAGAGGAGAGCTCGGAGTGGAGACGGGTTAAGGAAGGAAGCAGGGTTGGCAGGGCTGGTAAGAGGCAGGGAGAAGACGACCTCCTGGGGAGACAGGAAGCCGCTGGGGGAACAATGAGGGAGCTGATCTCAAAGACAGGGAGCCCCCAAGGGAGGGAGGGGTTTGGGGAGGAAAACAGATATGTTATTACCCCCATCTTAAAGATGAGAAACAGAGGCTGGGAGAGTTCAGATCCCCGAGGTCAGGTGGCAGGAAGCCACGGGGCCAAAACACAGGCCTTCTGTGCACCTGCTCGGACCATTGTCCTGTCTCTGTCCGGAAAAGCTGCCCGCAGCCAGGTCAACAGCTCACTCCAGGGCGGGACCCAGAGTCAGCAGATGAAACGGGAGTCCCAGCGGGTCCCCAGGAGGCCACCTCCAGGCTGGGATCCTCCCCGCTGCCCTGACCATCAGCCTCCTGCAGCAGCAGAGAGAAGGGAGCAGAACTCCATGTCCTCATGGCCACGGGGCTCACCCGCCTTGGAGATGCTCTGAGTCTCCCCATACCCTCACTGGCCTTACTTCCAGCCTTTTCCTTCCTGCCTCATCCCTTCCCTGGGCTTTCTCCTCCATCTTACTAGAACAATCATCGTTGGTTCCCCAACGCCAAAAAAGGCCCGAATACTGAGCACCTTGCTTCCAACCTCATGGTTGACACGCTGGCCCCACTTCACTACCACAGTCCCTCGGTAGCCTCCGTGCCTTCGCACACACTGTTCCCTCTGCATGGAGTGCCTTCCCCACTCCCGACCTGTAACACTCCGTCTGCTCTGAAGGACACGACCGGCACGCACGCCCTTCCCTGCTGTCCTGTCTCCACGGATGAGGCCACGCCTTTGCTGGCGCCAGACCCAGCGGCCCTGACCCTCTCTTCTCCCTCAGCCTCATCCCCATCATACATGCACACAGTCCCACACGTCCACACACACACACACAGGCCCCCGAGTCCCCCTAAGAGTCTCAAATCCACCCCACCTCCCTGTGCCCAGCCCTGCCCAGGCGAGGACACTCTGGCCTGGACCCTCAGGGGCTTCCACCCCGTCCCCCTCCCAGCCCAGGCTGTCCCTCTCCACAGCTGGCTCCACTTTTCCCAAACGCAGGTCCCCATGTTTCCTCCCTGCCTGCCACCCTCTCGTGGCTCCTCAGTGCTCCCAGTGAAGCCCCACTTCATGCTGGCCCCTGAGGCCCCGCCGACCTCTCCAGCCCGTCTCCTTCCTGCGGGCTGGATTTGGGTCCGGCCAGGCCCGTGGACCAAATGCACGGCTTTGTCCTGCTGTTTGCTCTGCCTAGAACCTCTCCTCCTCACTTCTCCACCTTCACCGCTCACCTGCTACACGGCAGGGCCCTTCCCCGCCCACCTCTTTTGGGGGCACCTTTGTGGTTATCATTTATCATGATGTAACATAGTTAATCATGTGCTTGCCCCTGCCCCACCGGGTCTGGCAGGGCTGGGCAGAGGTAGGTACTAGAAGATGCTGAATTTGCTGAAACCGACTATCTCTGAATCCCTTTCTATGCTGAGTGTCCACCCCACCACTTGGCTTCCACCGCCAATAGCCTTGTAACCTGGTCACCCCGTGTCTGTGACCCCTGACCCTGCTGTCATTTTGGAGAAGCCAGGGCGGCCCTGTTTTCTTTCTTCCCTGTGTCTGCCGTCACCAGCCATGCAGGGCCACAAATGAGCTGGGACCACACGTTGTTCTGTTTGGAAGAAGAAAGTAGCATTAATACAAATAGAGGATCTTTTGAACCTGAACACCTGTAATTAAGCTCTCATGTGAAAGCCTGTTAACAACGTGATCCCGGCCTTGGAGAAAGGAACGTGTGGGAAGGTGGTTGGTACCCACTATGTGGTTTTAGCAACATCATGATCAAGTAGGAGAGGGGCTCACCAGGCCCGGTGCTGCCCTCTGGGGTCAGGCGGGGGCAGCGGCTTCGCCAACTACGGGGTCAAAACGGACAGAGCCGAAAGGGTCCTGAGAAACCGTGAGGACAGAGGCCGAAGACGGGTGAGCTAGAGGTGGCTCCAACCCTCTGTCTCTTGTTGAAGATGGAGAGACAGGGGCCCACAGACTGGCCACGCCAGGGACAGGGCTGGGCTTTGGATCTGGGGGCAGGAACCTCTGGGCCGGCCACAGTAGAAGGAGACACTCTGTCAGCGTGGATTGCACCCCAGCCCACCCCGAGCCGTCATGGCACTTCCCAATCTGAACTATGCTGGCATGCAGCGCAGCGGTGTGGGGCCTGGACTCTGCAGCCTGCCGGCCTCCCTTTGAATCCAGCTCAGCAGCCTACTGGCCGTGTGATCTTGGGCAGGTCGCTCTGTGCCCCAGTCCTTCATCTGAAAAAAGCAGCATCTCCCCAACGGGGCTGTCACGTGATTGCAGGTGATAATGGTACAGAGACGACCCGGCTCGCAGGACTCCCTGAGCAAGTGTCCCCTGTGAGCAGTCTTACTCCTGTTCTCCCACAGTCTGAGTTCTTCCAGGAGGTGGGAGAAGCTCTGGGGATGTTTGGAAAGTGAATGTATTGGCTGGCACCCGGTCTGTGCCCTCACGGACCTTCCAGATAGTGATGGGGAAGACAGAACCCCCCAAATCACACTCGCACAATCCAAAGTCCCAACAGTGGCCAAGTGCTATTGAGGGGGAGTCACTACGCTGTGACAGTGTATAACAGGGCACCCTGATCTGAAAGACTTCTCTGGGCTCTGAGGCATGAGTGGGAGCCAACTAGCAAGAAAAGCAAGACAGGCCAGGGAGGTGGATGGGAGTATGCCAAGCAGGGGGCAGCATGTACAAGGGCCCTGTGGCCAGATAGGAATGCCCTATGAGGTTGGAGCATGGGGAGCTGAGAGGGCAGGCAGCTGTAGGGGAATGAGGAATGGGCAGGACTCAGCCCACTGAGGGCCTACAGGTCAAGCTAAGTACGATGGGAAGCATTCAACATTTTAAACCAAGGACATAATATGATCAGCTTCACATTTTAAAGAATCCGCTCCAGCTGTGGTATGGGGACATTTGAAGAGGGTAGAGGTGGATGTGTGGAGGCCAGCTGGGAAGCCATTGCAGCAACTGGTAAGATAAAGGAGGTCTGAAGGAGGTGAGAGACGACGGCAACCTGGACCACGGTAGTGATGGAGATGAATGAAGCAATGGCCTTGGGAGATAAAGCGGATAGCGTGGCCATGATCGTGGGTGGCATACGGACGGTGAGGGAGGAGGTGTCAAGGATGACCCCAGCACGTGCTGCTGGCCAGAGGCAGAACCTTCACTGAGATGAAAGAGCAAGCAAACCCCAGTGATTTGGGCAATATCCAGGCCTCAGTTAGCCATTATATGTCTCTGTTTTTCCACATCCCATAAGCTTGTAGATGAGGAAACTGAGGCTAGGTTCTCTTAGGAGTCCCCTGAGGGCCAGGGCAAGACCCCTGCCCACCACCCCACCCGGTACCCAGCAGAGCAAGCCGGAAGCCCCTTCTGTGGCAAGAGGTGAACACGCCTGGCCCTTCAGGCCCAGTGCTGGGCTTCTCAGGAGACAGGGTGAGTAATTTTGATAATTGAATTTTTGAGTTAGATTTAAAATATGTTCAAGATTGAAGAGGAAATTTGGCAGGGTCGGGAGCCCCCAGGCATGTTTCTCGGCCTCCACAATTCTGAGAACTTATTAACAAAATCACTCTTTCTCCCATTCACAGCCCCATTTATAAGCGGTTCTGGGGGCAGCCGTGTTGAGGAATTCAATTGTGGGTCTCTGGGTCCCCGTTCTGGCCGCCCAGAGACATTTTGTTGGAAAGGGTAGAAGAAGAATAATTTCGTTTGTAAGGCAGTAATGGCTGCAGCTTTTGGAATAGACAGCATTTCAGGAGACAGGATAATCCAGAGGGGGCTATGTACAGAATGGGGGTTGGCCAACTCAGGTTCAAATCCCGCCTCCAGTACTTACTAAGGTGACTCTCCACCCCTCAGTTTTCTTATTTGTAAAATGGACAGGATGGTGCACATTAGAGATGATGCTATGCAGGTGGGCACCGGCCTGGAGGGGCCAGGATTTTAAGCTCCAGGCTCAGGACAAGGAAGTGGGCAGGATGGGGAGGGTGGAGGTAGCAGGAGGCCCCAGAGAGCGGGAGGCCCTGTGCCTCTCCCAGGCCTTCTCTCTTATATTTAGCCCCTGCAGCTGCTTCTCTCAGGTGCCGCTCCCCAGGCACGTGTGGTGATTAATGTCACTGCCGGGAAATTGACGCATTTTCTGATTACTGCTTCAGAGCCTCCGAACTCAGCTGCTGGTGAAATTAACTCACCAGGGACAATGGAGCTTTTCCCAAGGTCCAAATTGTCCTTATTTGTAGACTTTGTTCTTGGCCCTAATTCAGCCCAAACAAACTGAGCTGCTGCTCCACCTCCCAGAGGAGGGAGGGCCTTCACCAGCCCAAGGTTGGGAATATTTCACACAATTCTAAACTAGGGGATAAAATGGACTTTGCTTTGGATTATCGTGTTCCTGAAAAGCTATGGGACACTGAAGCGAATGGCTGGCTGGTTTCTCAGCGCCCCTCCTGTGCAAGCCTGCTCTCAGGCATGCCGCAGTTTACCACCCAGATGGGCCTAGAATGTGAGAGAATCAAAAGTGGATCTCCCCTCGATACCCTTCCAGCTCATTCCTTTGCCAATGACTAAGCTGGGCTCCCACGGGCTGTGCACTAACCACGTGCCAGGCGATATACTCACAACTACCAGTGACGTAGGTAGCAATTGTTCCCCTGTAGGTACATGTGAACCCTAGCCTGAGCTCTAACCACTGTGCTCCACCCCCCACACACATACACTTAGACGCTGACGTTTGCGCACATCAGCCACAGGAACTTAAAATAGTGCTTCAAACACTTGCTGGACACCAGCCGCTGAGAGCTACTAAAGGAGAGTCCTTGGTTTTCGGAAAGGGTCTTGCTCAGCTGCTTCCAAATGTCGAGGCTCACACGGTGGTGCGGACAGGACAGAAGGGTAATTCCTGCTCTACTATAGAGACAGATGACAGAGGCATGCAACTTGGGACTAGAAGCCAGGCCTCCTGCTCCCTCCACAGAACCGTGCGGAGCCATCTCAGCTGCAGATCCAAGCTTCCATTTAGGAATTTGCTGTGGGACTTCTTGAACAAGGAGCTGCCACATTCCTTTATGCCTCACTCTGACTTTCCCACACTGGAATGTATTGAGGTACACGTGTGCAAACGATTCTCAAGAAGACAGGTGGGATGACAGGAACCCAAAGTCCTCACTGACCGCTTGCCCGCCCCTCACCTGATGGGAAGCAGAGGCAGAGAGGCGGGGCCCCTGATGAGGTCGATTCCTCGACTCCCAGCCTGGGCTTCCGCTCCTCCACTCCCTATGCCTCCAGCCGATGCAGTCACGTCGCCTCCAATCCTCATCGTGTCTGGGGAGCTGTAGGGGCAGCAGCGGAGAGCGCGGTCTGGGGTTTGGAAGGACAGGAGGGATCAAGGCCTGGCTCCACCACTCATAAGCTAAGGGTCTCGGACGAGTCATTCCGCTGTCCTATGAATGCAGGGGTGATCCTGACCACCCAGGATCCCCACCTCCAGTGAGGTCATGGGGGCGGCAAATGTCTGTAAACTGTACCAGATGGAGAAATGGAGCCGTCGCATCGCTCGGCAACCCCAAGGGAGGGAAGATTTCTGAAGGACTGTTCACAGCCAGCTAGCAAAAGAAGGGGTGAGGGAGCATCTCACAGAGCGCGCGCCCTGGGCCGAGGCTGGGAAGGGGACCTCCCACGAGCAGAAGACAGTTCGGTTTGCCTGGACACAGAGTGCAAGGAGGCGAGAGGAGAGAGGAGAGAGGCATGGACGTGCCTGCAGGGGCCAGACCTGGGTCCCTATAAACTTTGTCAGGGGCTAGGGCAAAGCCACTCCAGCGTCTTGGGCGTGGCAGCTTCCTGGTCAGGGGCGCGCTTTCTCTCAACACCTGGGCTGCTGCAGGGCGACGAGGGATTCCGGTGTGGGAAGCAAGACTCAGCAACTTGAGAGAAAAGGAATTGAAAACAAGAAAGGAGCCCATGGAAAGGGAAAGTGGTATAGGGACCAGACACTAGGGTCTCCAAGAGGTCCCAGAAGAGGAGGGGACAAGGAAGCGAGCTGGAAGGACAGCAGGCGGTGGTCAGGGAGAAATGTCAGAAGGAGGGATTGAGAGGGAAAGCAAACGAGGATGAAGTCCCCAGAGTGATGGCAGGAATGGGACAGAGAGGGAGACTGAGTCAGGATCCACAACATTCCCTGCCTATGGGCTGCTCCACGAGGCCCACCTGCCCGGCCAATGCCTGCTCGGTGGCACTGAGGTGGTGGGCACTGGGCAGGGAGGCAGCAATTGCAGGGCTGAGCAGGAAGCGTCACGACAGAGACAGGCTTGGGGTCCCAGTCTGCCACTGCCTCTCAGGGGTCCCCTGGGCCAGGCTTGAGACTCATCTGCCAAAGGAGCCAAGCCCAACCCTGTTTATTCAGGGACATCACAAAGTTCAGGGAAAACGCAGAGGAAAATTAAACATGAGGTCAACAACAGGGCTGTAGCAAACACAGTGGGCAGTGTGGACGGTGGGTGGCAGGATCAGTCACCATGACACCCTGCAACGCCAGGCCTCATGGGATCTTTCCCACGCTGGGAACAACACCACCTCACGGGGCTGCTCTCGGATGTCACTGTGAACGGGCGAGTCCAGGCCAGGCACGGCACCAGTGCCCCAGCCACCCGACAGGGCTCGGCAGGGAGCTTGGGAGATATCTGAGGGCCCCGCCCCTCCTGAGACCCGGCCTGCGCCCCCTGGAGTTGCAGACTGGGCCCTGAGGCGCCACGTGAATCACCAAGACGAAATGAATCATGTGATGAGCATCTTCCAACCGCGGGGCTGGCTGGGGGCCGTGAGGCCGTCCCTGTGTGCGGCTGTGACGCCTCAGCTCCAGGGCCGGCCCCCGAGGGAAACGCCCAGCGCCTGGGAGCTCCAGACCTTTCGAAGAGCTTTTGCAGACCCGAACCTTGTCTGACAGCAACCCTTAAACCAACTTCAGGGTAGAAAACATTGTGGGGAAACATGCATTTCCTCTGGTCAGACAGCCCTTTCCTCAATAAGGGGAACCATGCGTGTAACAGAGAGACAGCGCAAGCTCAGTGGGGAACCACAAGCTTTATTGGCTGGAAGTTCTCCTCAGGAGCCTGGTCGGCTGGGACTGGACGTTCCTGGGTGGATGGCCCCGGGCCTAAGCTAGGAAAAGGGAGGAAAAAAGGAGAATTTTAGGTCCAATGGAGGGTTTCCAAAGTAAGATCCCTGACAGAACTCAAGGTGAGACTGTTATTCTGAAACTACTTTCAAAGACATACTGTTTGATCAGCAAATATTCACAGAACCAAGTGACAACGGGAGCACACTGTACTCATTCATTCAAGAAATATTTATCAAATGCCTACTACGTGCCAGGCACTGTCTGCTGTATTTCTCACTGGTAAACTAGCATACACATATAATAATCAGAACAACCGTTGAAAACATGGCATGATAAAATGAAACTTCTCATGCACTGCTGGCAGAAAAACACGACTGTGCAGGACACGTCCCCTGGTTTTACCCTCAACTTCGCTTTTTAATAGAAGTCATGACCAGCCATGCCCCACCTCCAAATTGCTTTCCATGAGGAAGCTCAAAGGGACATTACCTCCAGGTTTCCTCTGGCCTTCCGAAGGATTTTGTGAGTGACGACCACTGAGGAGAGAGCAAAGTATGGGATGATGAGACACAGATGCCCTGGAAGTCAGTGGAAAGGCCACATGCAGGAAGGAGACCCGGGCCCAAAGGGTTTGGATGTGTGGACAACCCTGAAGCACCCAGACCAGAGAGAGGTGTGAAGGCCCCACCTGCCCATCACACACCCCAGGACCTAATAATCCAGTGGAAAGGGTGGACCAGACACCTCTTCAAGTCCACGCTAAGCCACAACCTCCCAGTGATAGCAGAGGGTAAAGCATGCTACACCATGTCACAGACGACAAAACCGAGGCTCTGCAAGGCCAGCTGGATGCCCAGGTACGCCCAGGGCTCACCTCTGTGGGGGAGGCCTGCACCTGAGCATCGCCCTCTGGAGAAGCAGCTCTGGGAAGGGGTGGGCCCCACGCCAAGCAAACCCACGTGTGAAGCCCCAAGTCAAGGATGCAGGGCAGTTCTGTGAAGTCAGACTTTCACCCAGCGGCTCTTAGCACAGGCTCCGAATGACTGAGGAAAAAGAACTCTGGGCATCTTCCTCTTAAGCTGGGAGAAGCACCCAGTGGGGTTCCCCTCGGCCAGCCGCATTCCACCAGGCCGGGAGGGGGCAGGGTGGGAAGATTTCCAAGTCCCTGGCGATCTGACGCTCCGAGCTATGTGGGGGGCAGATCCGCAGTGTATCAGAACCCACAGAAGGGACGGGCAGCAAAGTAAATCGCTTCTTCCCTCAGTCTTTCTCTTGTCCAACAAACTCTAGTGGCAGCGTGAACGCCACCACGGAAAGATTTCTAAGCCCGATCAAGAGTCTGTTCTGAACAGCATTTGAGGAGGCCAGGCAGTCAGGCTACTTCCTGGGGAACTGGGCTTTTGGCCAACAGCGCCCGAGGCTGAGACAGGCTTATGTCCGCACACACAGCCAGCTCCCCAGGGGCTCATTCAGAAGAGGTGCCATGTGGTGGCCTGGGGAAAATATTTATTTCTTGCCTCACAAAAATTTCCATCTGAAGGTAACAAAGTCTGTTTGCAATCTGTGACACGGGGGGAAGGGACAGATGGTGTGGGCTTCGTTTTTAACTGGGCAAAATGAAATTCAGAGGCGCCCACTGCCTCTCTGACCTTCTCCCAACCCGATGCTGTAGCGCCTGTCCCAGGAGCTCTTAACCTGCATCCAGGGATATGCTGTGGGGTGTCCTAAGTCCCCGGAAACTATGCGCAAGTCTTCGTGCGTCTCAGGATGTATGCGTTTTTCTGGGGAGAGAGATCGTACCTCTGCTGAGATTCACCACGGGGCCTGTGCCCAGAAAAGATTACGTATCACAGCTGTGGAGGTTAGAAATAATGTTGAGATGGTACTGAAAGCAACGAAAGCAGAAGGCTCGGTGGAAGAGCCCAGGCTCAGCTGCCCAGGTGGCACAGGGCCCACACGTCAAACAGTGTTGCCCACCTCCCAGGGTACAGAAGTCCCCACTGTGACAAGAAGCCCAAGGGACAGAGCAGTGAGGAGCTCGTCTCAAACAAGACTTGCCCACTGTAGACGCAGACTCCAACTCAGCTCCGCCCAGCTCAGCACAGGGCTCTCTCCACCTCAGTGGGGGCCGCAAGGGCGACCCTGCCTCAGCGGTGCCTGGCTGGTGACAATGTTTTGCCAGCTGTGACCTCAGTGAACACCCTCAGCCCTGTGCGGCAGGCACTCCTGTCTGAGAGGCTGCAAGTGCAGTGGGTGGCTCCAGGTCACATGGCGAGGGAGTGGCAGGGGTTCCTGAGGCTCACGATGGCATCTTTCCTTCCTTCCCCTGCAGACTGGGAGGAGATGTGGTGTTCAAGTGCCCTGGGCCCTTGCTCCTAGCCGTCACCACACAGGGAAGGGAGAGGAGGGGACGCTACATACACCAACTCTCACTCAGAGCCAGAAGCAGACCTGTGAGGCTGGCAGGGTTCAGGAAATTTCCAAGGACCTGACTCGTTGGGATGGGCTGCAGAGCCTGGCACAGAAGAAGGAGTCACAGGCCCGGGTCAGCCACCAGGTGTGTGATCTTGGGCAAACCCCTCACCTGGCTCAGAGCTGAGCCCCTGTTTCTGCACCAGGCCTTGGAGATACAGAGATGGATGACATCATCTTATCATGGGAAATGCTATGACACACTTGAGGTGTTTCTGACTAATGGTTTGCCACCTCCATACATAGGACACAGTCTGACCTAATGGAAAAAAAGCAGCAGAGGACTAACATTTGTTGAGCATCTACTCTGTCCCAGGAAAGGCACAGCCCAGTTTAGCTTTCACTACCATGCCTATTTTACAGGTCAGAAAACTGAGGCCCTTGTTATAAAGTTGTGATTAGAACCCGGGCCCTCTGGCCAGTCTAAGTCCTTTGGAATTACTGTCTCCAGTCAGAGGTGACGAATCTAAAGCCCAGAGAATTCAAGTCATTTATTCCAGGTCACACAGGAGATCTGGACTGTGCTCATTCAGTGATTCCGTGCTCACCAACCTGGGGCTCTGGGGCTGGCTCCTGTCCTCTGGATCTGCCACGGTAACTCACCCAGCGGAACCTACTACCCACTTCCAAAACTTCCTCCCCTGTGAACAGGGTTACTTCCTGTGCCCGTGACTGTTAGGGAGTCAAGGAGGAGAGATGCCAATGCCGAGTTCTCACTTCCCTGGACTTGGGGGCTGTACAAAGGCGCCAGTTCCCGGCCCCTTGCTGCTCCAGGGGTCTGGCCCAATCGTTCCACAGCCACAGAAGACCCGTCCATGACTGGCCCTTCTCCCCGGATGTCCCCTCCAGTGCTCCTTGGCCCTACAAGTGGCATGAACCCCTAGGCCACAACCCCACAGACATTCACCACTCTGTCAGGGCCACCTCCTGATGACCTTTCAAAACCAGCCCCTGTCCTCCACGGCCCTGCCCCGGTCACGTCAGGCCTCCCCACTGCCCGCTGGGGTCTCCGCCTGCTGGCCCTCCATGCTTAGCCGTGGGGACCTTTGAACACACAGTGGACGCCAGTCCCTGCTGCTTGTTCCTGAGTCCGGCCCACAAGGTCCCCTGTGACCTGGTCCCTACTTATCCCTCCCACTTCAGCTCTCACAGCAAAAGCCTTGGCATGTCCTAAGCATGTTCCTGAATACTTAGCTCTTGCCCGTGAGGCCGCCTGCCAGAATCCTGTTCCCACCACTTCTCTTCTAACTCCTACTCATCCCTCAAGACCCAATCAGTCTAGAGCCTTGAACCACCTCTCAGGCTGCCTGGATGTACTCAGCACACAATCCCACAGCTCATTCATGTGCATCCTCCATTAAGCCAAGGCGCCATGCTGGCAGGAATGGTCCCATTCACCTCTGTCCCCAGCGGCTGGCATGGGGGCTTGGCGCAGAAACTCAGCACTTGCTCAGGGACTCAGCGTCTCTCTTTTGCAGTTCAAACCCTGTCATTCTCACAGAGTCTGTTTTCAGAGTGCTCCAGGGGGGGCTACGGAGAACTCCTACTTGACAATAACCTATGTTCTGTGCTTCTCAGAAATGCCCCAGAAATGCTGGACTTTGGTAAGAGAGCGGCAAAGGCAGGCTGGCACCTCCGGAGGGAACAGCGCTGCAGTCAGCAGTCCTCCTCAGACAGTGGCTGACAGGCGACAGCCCGGGGCTGGCCAGGGCTGCGCTGCCAAGAGGCGCTGGAAGCAGCTGGGTGACCACCTGTGCCTCTCAACATGCAGGGGAATGAGAGCTGAGGCTTTAAACTGGGAAACAGAGCTGCTCCCAACAATCTTGGAAGCCCCCAGATCAGGGCGCGGGCTGACCTTACGAAGGTTATTCAACCCCTCCGACCCTGCATCTCTGCATCGGTCTTCAGAAGCATTTCTCAATTCCGTCCCCTCCTCTGGATCCCCAATGCCCAGCCAAGGCCCTCCTTCCCGCCTGCCTGGACCAATGAATCAGCTCCGCTGGTGGAGCAGCCACCAGCACGCCTTTCTTACACACACAAGTGACAGATCTGTGCTCTGCTCTAAGGGTGAGCCCCCCGATCCTGCCACCTAAGGCCTTTCATGATGCCGTCCTGGTCCCCCTGACCCCTCCTGCCCCAACCGGCTACTTGCAGCTCTCGCTCCAGCAACATGAACTGTTGTTGGTTTCTCACACACAAAACCCCATTTCTCACCTCTCTGCCTTTGCCCACGCTGTCCCCTTTCAATCTGACCAACGCCTCCTCCCCCTTGCAGACCCAGCTCAGGTGTCACTTTGTCTAAGAAGCCCACCTCCCGGGACAGACTGACACCATCCCCACTCCCACCTCAGTGCTCCCTAAGATCCTACACAGGTTCCCATCCCTGCGCATGCCATACGCCTGTCTCCAATGAGATGACAGTCCTGGGCATCGAGTGGCCCCTCTGCAAAGGTCTGCCAAGTGAATTCTTTTGTCTGCGCAGGTCAGGAAGGGTGCAGTATGAAAGAAAACCCATAAATAGGAGGCGTGATGACACATGGTCTGGGTTCCAAAGTGGGTACCCTAGGGCTGGATTTTTGGTCCTCAGAGGCAGGAAGTGGCCGGACATGGCGGCCTCCCCCCGACCGTCACTTACGTTGATCAAAGATGACTTTCTCCTGGTGCTTGCTCAACTGCAAAAGCTTCACAGTGTTTTGCAACTTCTTTTCTTGTTCAAACAATTTTTCGTGTAGTTTGCTGATCTCTGCCTTCATTTCTCCAGTCTAAAGAGAAAAAGAATTACAAAAACGAACAAAGAATATAAAATGTCTTGTCACATAGGAAGAATTAAAAAAACATAAAAAGATACTCAAGCTTACTAACAAAGATGTTTGAATAAAACCTAGAAGCCATTTTCTGCTGGTCAGATGGGCAAACCCAGGCAAAACCCAGGGCTGGAGAGGGCGTGGGGCAAGTGTGCTCTCCTGCTGGTGGAAGTGTGACTGAGGACGGCCCGGGTGGACGCCTGGCAGGACCCACCAGACTGTAAAACGCACTTAGCCCTTGGACCCAGCAGCTCTGCACGTTGGCATTTACCCGAAGGAATAATCACATACGCACAAGGTAAGGCCTATGTTCAAGGACATTCCTCTCAGCATCACTCAGAGTAGGAAAGAAAGAAACAACCTGATTTGTTTCAACAGGAGAAGATATATAAATTATGGTACTTACATACAATGGAATAATTTTGCAGCTATTAAAAGCGATGTTACAGAATCCATTAATTAATTAATTAGTGACATAATGATATTGAATACATATATCTATATCCATAGATGTGTATATCAAGATGTCTGAAAAATTTGATGACAGAGACATCATCAAAATGTTAATAGTGATTATCTCTGAGCGATATGATTTGGAATCTTGTATTTCTCATTTTTTTACATTTATCAGAATTGTCTGAATTTCTTTTCAAAAACTGTAATGCTGATTTTTAAAAAAACGTTAATGCTTAAATCTAAAAAAGAGCACATCACAGTCTCCTTAGGAGAGCACGGTCTATTAGCACAGCCTGTTCTGAGTTTTCAGAGGCGACGCGAGAGCGGCCAGGCAGCCGAAGCAGAGCCGCCGGTCCTCAGAAGTGACACAGCACACCGCAGAGGCTCTCAACTAGTCTCCGCTGAACCAGTTCACAGGGTTAAGGACACTCCCCTTCTCGTAAATTCCCCACTGTAAGGGTCGCTGGCACAGGCACTCCTGCTCCATCGAACACCTCTGCTCCCAGGAGGGGAGGTGTCGGGCTGTCAGTTTACAGTCACTTTCGTTTTTTCCCAAATTTGTTTATAGCAGGTGTACTTGTAATCAGGCACACAATTTAATTTAGCATAAAGTAAGACTATGAAATATGTGTATGAAAAGAGGGAACGCATTGTATGAAAACTAACATATGCTTCAGGAAAGACTTGATAAAGGCAAGTCACTAAAAAACACATTTCTGGCAAATTAGGTATGGGTGAATCAACTATAAAAGAGGTGGGAGGAAGACAGTCTAGAAGAATTCCATATTCGAATTACTTTGCAAGTGTCTGAAGTTTTTTCTTCATCTTAAACAGAAGTTGGAAGTGACAGATACATTACGGATGTAGTTCATGAAAGAAAGCAAATGTGGAACTCAACCAGCAGACCCACATTCAAAGAAAAGGCCCTGGTCCTACACCAAAAGAATGGCGCGTGAACGCACACCTCGCTGCTTTAAGTTAAACTAAAATGTTTAAGGTATGTATCATTTTTTGATTCCCTGCTTTAACCTACTCTTAAGATTAACCAATCGTGCCAGCTACAAGGACTTCAGCTGTTCTTCCGAAAGAGATCCTAAATTAAACATTAGGTTTTCTTCGATTCTCTCCCTCATGCTAGGAGCCCACAAGGATCTGTGTTCTGGCCGTGGCTTCACAGGCCACACAGGCTATGACAAAGTCACTCTACACTCAGAGCCTTGGTTCCTCCACATCTGTCAGACAGGGCTGCTCGCTGCCCCATCTACCCCCTGCAGTCGAGTGAGACTCAGTGAGGGACGCCTGCAGACGAGGAGGAGGATCACTTCACACCCTGCCAGGCTAACTTCTACTCCTCTTTCTAAAGTCAGCTCAGGCGTTGCCTCTTCCAGGAAGCTTTCCTTGAGACTCTTCCCCAGCAGGAGTCTAAGTTGACTACTGCTCCCTTGGGTGGCCATTGCGCCCACTGCGCCCATTTCACATTGGATTATAACTAGTCATTTACTTGTTTGCTTCCCCTCCTGGACTATAAGCTCCCTGAGGGCAGAACTCACTTCTTGCCTCTGACCACGAGCCTGGCACAGAGTAGGTACCGTGAGACCATCCACCCACTGGTGGGTTAATCTTCACCAGCACTCTCAAAACCCCCTGCCCAGATTCTGTCCAGCATGTAAAGTGAGGCGTTCTAACTACTTCTGCGTCTGCTGCTCCTCTGAACTAAAATCTTCATTCTTACTGGATGAGCCCATCATGGTGAAAACAACAGGGCTTCAGAGCCCAGCACGGTCACTTCCGGCCGTTAGGACAATGGAGCCAGGAAGTTTCCGTTCTTACTTCTGGAAAGTGGGAACGATAACTTTAACTCTCGGAGAGCCACGGGGAGTGATAACACGAGATGCTGAGTGTACAGCAGAACGCCCGACCTCCCTGGGGCTCACAGAGCGACTCTTCCTCAGGGCCGCGGGGCTGAGCCCAGAGCCGGAAACCACAGCCCTCCCAGGAAGCCGCCAACTTATCCATGGTGTTTGCCTGATTTGTGGAGCTGGTTTTTTTGGTTGGTTGTTTTCTTTTCTATAATGGAAAATCTCACCCATTTACAAAAGTAGAAAGAATAGGCTAATGAACCAGCAGGTGCCCATCCAGCGTCAGCACTTATCAAATCATGGCCAAACTTGTTTTCTTCTACATCCCTGCCCATCCTCACCCCAGAATTATTTTTAAAATCAATCCTAGAAGTCAATCATATTTCATCCATAAAATATTTTAGTATATAGCTCTAGCAGAAAAAGATTCTTTAAAAAAAATTTCATTATCACATCTAAAACAATGACAATAATTGCTTAGTATCACCAAATTTACATCAGTAGACACATTTCCATGATTGCATCATAATTTAATTGTTTTGAACAATTGGTTTGATTCAGGATCCAAATAAACTCCACGTTTTGCATTTGATTAACATATCTCTTAAGTTTCTCTTAATCCATTGGCTCTCAGGGCTACTGGGAGAACTTGTGGAAACAGACAGCTGGCCCACTCCCAGGCTTTCTGATTTAGTAGGTCTGGGGTGAGACCCGAAAAATTTGCCTTTCCAGCAAGCTTCCAGACGATGCTGATGCTGCTGGTCCAGGGACCATATAATTTGAGAACCACTGTAAATCTGCAAGTTTAACTCCCTCTTTCTTCCTAGGATGAAAAGATGTTCTAAGCTCATATTGTACATTTCCTGCCTCAGACCTAGAATCAAGCCATTTCTCTGAGGAGTCCTAGTTCCTTTTAATAGGAAAAGGTATTTAGAAACCAGAATTTGGCACTAAGGTGCTCACTGGTACTGGAATGGACATTTTTAAAGCCTTTTAAGTAGAGAGAACTAGTAAATATTTTAATAGGAAATACATCATGAGTTCACACCAATATTTCTAATTCAAATTAAGGATTACAGTATTTATTTATTTATTTATTTTTGGTGAGAAAGATTGGCCCTGAGCTAACATCTGTTGCCAATCTTCCTCTTTTTGCTGGAGAAAGACTGTCACTGAGCCAATATCTGTGGCAATCCTCCTGTATTTTGGATGTGGGATGCCACCACAGCAAGGAATGATGAGCAGTGTGTAGGTCTGCACCTGGGATCCGAACCCATGAACCTCGGGCCGCCAAAGCCGTGTGTGTGAACCCAACCACCATGCTACCAGGCCGGCCCCAAGTATTTACTTTTTTGATTTTTTTATTTATATCTCTTCCCTGACAGTAAAATCTCAATATAACTTTTATTCTACAATAGAAATATGTTTCAAAATATCAACGCCAATATTATTACTGTCAATATAATCACTGAAAACACTTTAAAGTTTGGGGGCCGTTTTTTTGTTTGTTTTTGTTTTTTGCCCTGAGTATACTTCCACTAGAAGTAAACAGTCAAATTACTGTGTTTTAGTCATTGAAATGTTTCCTCTGTGTGTGGTTATGCCTCCAATACTATATATAATAAAGCCTGTTTGTTTCATCTTGCTATGAATTTTTAGAAATTGCTTTTTCACCCATTTTGATTTAGTTTTATTTATCATTATGTAAAGCATTTATACAGTTTCAAAGTCCGATTTACAGAACAAGGTCTATTTAGAGAAACCTACCTTCTAACCCTGCCCTTCCCTCCTCTTCCTTCCCACCTACAAGCAAGGCAGCTTCTGCTGTTATTGTTTATCTTTCCATTTAAAACAATTTTTATAGGGGCTGGCCCCGTGGCCGAGTGGTTAAGTTCGTGCGCTCCGCTGCAGGCGGCCCAGAGTTTCGTTGGTTCGAATCCTAGGCACGGACATGGCACTGCTCATCAAACCACGCTGAGGCAGCGTCCACATGCCACAACTAGAAGGACCCACAACGAAGAATATACAACTATGTACTGGGGGGCTTTGGGGAGAAAAAGGAAAAAAATAAAATCTTAAAAAAAAAATTTTTTTATAAACGAATACATGTAGATACTTGTATCTCCCCCTACAACTTTCTTAGATCAACTGATGGATATAATACACACTTTCCAGAGTAATCCTTGGGACTGCAGGGGATGGGGTCTTATGCAAAAGGCAAATTAACGACACTCAGAGAAAACACTAGGTAGTAAAACACCTCTGGGGTTGCTGGCGAAAACTTGGAAATCTGGTTTACACACACTTCACACCAAGAAAAAGGCACTATGTGAAACATAGGCAGGGATAGAAAAGTGGCTAGAGGCAATTTGACACCACACAGGGGTCTGTGTACACCAGCAACCAGATTCAAGCTTCTCTAAGGTCCTTTTCCAGGCTCTAAAATTCTATGATGCTAAAGTGAGCAAAATCAGTTACCTGAGAAACCCTCAAAAGAAGGGGTGAATCGTCACAAGCAGTGACCAGTCCCTGGACTAATTTGCTACTGAGTATAATTTATATTTACACACACACACACACACACATAATAAGAACTGCATTCCATCTATTTCACAGATACTACTCTGCACTGAGGACAAAACAGAGCACTGAGGATGAATTATTTAGTTCAGACATCCTGCGCTTTAAAAATCATATGGGCAAGTACTAGTTTGGGAGTATGAGAGGAAATCATTCATTCATTCAAAAATATGAACAAAATAGACATGGATCCTCATGGAAAATAGAGAGAGAAAGACATTAAGCAAAGAAATATATAATTATAATCTGTGATAAGGGTTATGATGAGGCAGAAGAGGATAGTATGACTGAGTTATCAGGGAGCCCTCTCTGACCCTGAAGTAACCTTTAAGCTGAAAGGTGAGAAGGAGCCAGCCAGCCGGGAGGAAGGTCGGGGGCAGGCAGGCAGAGCATCTTTGTCAGCTAAGCCTAAGCTGGAAAAGAGCTTGATGGGTTAGCAGAAAAGGAAAGGCCAAAGTGGGGCTGGAATCCAGTGGGCCCCCTCTTCATCTCTGACCGCCCCCACCTTCTACTCCATGCCACCACCAGCTAAAAGCGGGCAAAACATGATTTTCCTGAGCAGTCACTGGTTAGGTACTTTCCTGACTTAGTGCACCCAAACCTCCTCCCCAGGATCCCAAGAGGAACTCTCAGGACAGGCTCATTAGCACCTTCCCAGCAGCAGGGCTGTTTCACGCTGCTTCTCTGCCATGGCTGACAGATCTGAGAGCTGTCAGCGGGGGTTTAAGTAGATGAGTAATGACATGGAATGCAAATTTCCCTTCCACCTTCCTGCTGGCCTTTGGCAAGAATTTACAGGTTAGATGAATGAAGGGGGAAATACCTATCATGCCACCAAGCAAAGAGTTCTCATTCTTCCTTGAGCTGCGAGCTCCTTCTTCATAAGGGGAGGTGTCGCTGGTTACCAGAGTGGGGGCTCCCCGTGTCAAAACACTACATGTTTTCCACAGACAAAAACCCAGGAGCGCTTCTGCTCTGCCTGACTCCTGATTCGTGCCATGAAGGATGGGGATGAGGACGGGTGTGGGAGCAACTGTCCTTAATTCAGTCACGTCCCAGTTACTGCAAAGTCGAGCTTTTAAGGGAAATTTCAATGGTTTTATAATAAATGATTTTCATTGGTTAAAAAAAGGTAGTTTCTAAGTAGTTAAAACAGATTTGAAAAAGCCCCACTAAAATATGATGCTGAAAGCTATCAAAAGGAATCAGACAGTTCAGAGAAAGGCATCTAAAATGAAAGAGATTTTGAGTAGAAAGGAATGAGCTAGTCCACAAGGACAAAATGGGACTTGAAGCCTATAAAACGCACGTTCACCCTCTGGATCCAGACACTTGTGCTTTCAAGCCAGCTCTGTAACCCTGAGTCTGCACTGCACTCCCTGAGCCTTAGTTTCCTCACATGTAAGATGAGGACAGGATTTCCCCCAGCAAAGATGTGCTAGAAGTGGGGACATGGTTGGGGCAGGGCCACAGGTTGAGATTGCAGGGGTGCTGGGGGATCAGGTAAGGACACACCTGGAGCAGACAGCACAGTGCCTAGCATGTCACTCTTAACAAACTCAGTTCCTGGCACATCGCTTGTGACAAACACGATGGCTCCCCCGCCCTCTGACACATTCCCCAAACTGAGGCACATCCGCTGTGGGATGGAGGACACTGAGACACAGGCCCCAGTGGCATCCTTGAGCCTCTGAATCCATGTGTCACCCACCTGTTCACAGTGAAGCGTGCACTGGCCATTTGTGGGGAGTGAGACCCTCCAGAGAAGTGTCAGTAACCTCGAGGCCTCATCCAGGATCAGCTTGGCTGTGCTCACGCTGGTGACAAACCTGCTCAGGGGCGCTGACTGTGGACCCTGCACAAGAGGATGAGAAGGTTGTTGCACACTGTCTTGAAAAAGATTATGGACAAGCCAACTTTAATGGGCAGCATAAATCTCTAGACCACAGGGCTTGTGCTCCACATGCTGAGCAAGAGCTTGGTGCCAGATGACACCAATTTATTGTTCTTAAAGACTGGTGAATTATAGATTATGAGAGAATTTCGGTGGTGATTTTAGCCCAATCAAGAACCATAATTAATAACCACCTGAGTTAACTATGTTTGCTACGCCAAGAAGCTGGTCCGTGGTAGGACTGCTCGCACTGCTGCACCGCCCCTGGAGCCTCTCCAGAAGGCAGACGACGCCAACAGCAAGTGATGCAACACGAATGCTTTTGTGCAGCCCCTGCTAAACAGCTCTGCTTACTATCAATCTGACCCCAAGGCCTTGTCAAGTCTCTCCCCCTCTCCACTGGCAGAAGCAACCTCAAAGCGGGGGATGTCAAGGGCATGAGAAGGCAAAGAACACGAGTCGGAGAAGGAAAAACACAAAATAAATTTTACAAAGAGATTAAAAGAGTACTGTCTTCACAAGTAATAAAATAAACACAAAATAAAACTACACACCCCTTTTAGCTATCAAATTGGCAAAAAAATTATTTACGAATAAAAATCCTCAATGAAGACAAAGGTGTAGGGAGATACTCTCACTCATAACCAAAGACCTAGTATTTCTGGAAAGTAATCCAGCCAGAGTTATCAAGAGCCCTGAACAGTTCACAACGTTTGAGCTCGTAATTCCACTTTCAGGAATTCATCCCTAACGAACTAGTCAAAGTTATGATGAAAGATCTATTCGTAGGGATGCTTATTACAGCTTAAATGTCCAACAAACAGGTGAAAGTAAATAAATTGTGGAACATTCATATGTTAGCTTATTTTCAGCCATTAGAAGTCAAGTTCCAGGGGCCAGCCTGGTGGCGCAGCAGTTAAGTTCACACATTCCACTTCAGCAGCCTGGGGTTCGCCGGTTCCGATCCTGGGTGTGGACCTATGCACCACCTGTCAAGCCATGCTGTGGCAGGCATCCCACATATAAAAAGAGGAAGATGGGCATGGATGTTAGCTCAGGGCCAATCTTCCTCAGCAAAAACAGGAGGATTGACAGCAGATGTTAGCTCAGGGCTAATCGTCCTCAAAAAAAAAAAAGGAGTCAAGTTCCAGAAAAACAGTGAATGAGATAGGAAAAATATTAATTTAAGGTCTAACTGAAAGTCAAAATATGGAATTCATATATGTATGAGTCAGTTTTATTAAACTTTATGAATAAGCTAAATTTACATATCAAAATTTTAAATGTTGAGCATTATGTGGTATTTTTATAGATGTGTTGTTCCTATGCTTTTCTTCAGTTTCTAGCTTTTGTACAAAAAAAGACTATAATTAGAAAAGAACAATCTTATTAATATTTATTAATTCATTCAACAAATATTTACCATGCACGTATTCCATGCCAGGCCCTGTGCTAGGTGGTAAATATACCATATTGAGCAAAATAGACACTGCCTCCCTGCTCTCCTGAAGCTCCTTGTCTATTGGAATAGAAAATGCACAACTGACTTTTACAATATAGTAAAACAAAATAAAACAAAAAGGCAAAACCAGTATCAGGAAGCAGGGAGCTTAAGTATCCTCAGTAGGACCTGAGAAGAGGGACCAGAAAATGTGAGCCATTGGAAGCTCGGAGGTTGGGTCCAGTCTGGGGTGGGGAGAAGGAAGTTTGACCCCAAGTCTTGGAGGAAGTGATTGAGTAACTTTATGTCAAGTACCCGGCACATGAGTCCCACAAAAGGTAACTTTAAAATAAGAAGGATTCCAGTAGGATGAGGCAGGAAGGAGGGGATGGCAAAGGGGCTGAGGGGTCCTCCAAGGCAGAGTGCACAGGGCGCCAGGGCTGGAGACGGGATGTGGTTGGCCAACAGGGACAACAGCACAGAGCCCAGCCAGATGGGAGCAGGGCGCATGGGGGGAAATTGGGAGAGGACGGTGGGGAGGTAGGCAGAAGCAGACCTGGAAATCAGAAACCCCTGGGGTCCAACAGTACCCAGGGGGAGCGGAGGTTTCTGCACAGGTGAGCGAGGTGACTAGCAATGGTCTTCAAGAAGCAGTGTCCTGAGGCAGAAAGAGAGCCCTTGGCAGACAAAGAACTGAGTTCAAATCCTGACCGCTCCAAGTCACTTCACCTCAGCATCTGTAAATCACCTGCTTCAAGGGCTGTTCGGTGAGGAACGAAAGTACTAGATTAAAAGCTCCTCTGCAAGGAGAGATGGCAGCCGCCAACAATCTTGAGACGAGTGTCTCACACTGGCACGCTCATCACAAAGCAGTTGAGGAATTACGGTACGGGTGACCCTCTGCTGCATGAGGATCAGGACCTGTAGCTATGCTGTTCGCCACAGCAGCCCCAGAGCCTGAGCACAGAGGCCTGGGTGGGTGACGGATAGGTGACTGCGGAGATGAACAGACGGACTGAAGGACAGAAGGACGGATGAGACTGGAACAACAGTGGCAGTAACGGGGCAGTGCCGCAGATCCCAGTGAGGCGATCAGTTACACAGGGTGCAGACCTCAGCAAGTGTCCCTCCCACAGAAAAACCACGGACAGTCCCCCAGACTGGACCTGACCTCTGAGCTTTTGTGGCTACACTTCCGGTCCCTCCTCTCAGGGCCTTACTAAGGACATGTGTGCCCCCAGCCTCCCAGCACCCTCAGTTGGCCCCGCCCACTTGCTGCTCCCAGTGAGCCTCTCTCCTTCCAGCTTTGTCAGCTGGGTTACCTTTGTTTCCAGCTCTTGACTCGTGGGGCTGGGAGCCTCTTGGATTTGAATGTCCATCTCGGCAAGGAGCTTCTGGCCCTGGCCAATCTGCTTGCACAGGGCATCGTAGTCCTCAGTCAGGCCCAGGATGTGGTGGCCACTCTTGCTGGCCCACAGGCGGTGGCCAGGGACCAGGTGGGACATGCAGGGGGTGCTGATGACTGAGCTGCCACTGTCGCAGGAGAGGGAGTCTGTGTCATTTCCAGAGAGTGGAGGAGTTCCTGAAGCTACAGAATGAGAGGGAAGATGTCAGATCTATTTGGGGAAGCACCCTATGTTCAATGAGCTGCGTTCAACAATGCTGAAGCCAGTTAGGAGGGCTAAGAGCGACTCTGGGGCCCAAATGCCACGTGACCGAGCCCACAGGGGAAAGAGGCCTGGCTCCTCGGCCTCAGTCTGTACAGTACTCCAGGCTGAGCTTATTCATCTTGTGGGAGAAACTCAATTCAATTCGGCAAACACGTGTCAGGCACCCACTCTACAGAAGATCCCCGATTTACACAGATTCATCAAGCCAGGGCCTGCACTCCAGGAGCCCGTGGTCTAACTGGAATACAGACACCGTATGGGAGATGTAACAGCCCAACGACGAGGAGCCGGAGCTCAGAGGAAAAAATAATCAATTCTCTGTGCAGGAAGGGAGATCAGGGAAGGCTTCCTAGAAGAAGCAACAATCGAGCTGGGTTGAACAGGTAGTAAGAATTACACTAAAAAGAGGTAAAAGCTTATCGCTTTTTACCTTTGGATCAACAGAAGCATGGATGAATAATTCTGACTGGGGACATCAGGAAAGGCCTTTCACAGGGAAGTTTGCATTCATAAGGAGTCTTGAGAAGTGGGAGGATTTTCACTGGCAGAGAATGGGACAAAGGCGGCCTGGAAAAGGAGGGAGCCACGCTGCACAGTCCCAGGGAGAGGGAAGTGCAGGCCCGTCGGCAGGACGGTGACCCAACCGGGTAGCGTAAGGGCAGAGGGAACAGGCTGAACGGGCCTTCTGGGGTGGATGCTGGAGGACCTTGAAAGCCACGCTAAGGTGGTCACACTTTAATCCAGGGCAACAGGGACCCAATGACGTCACTGAGGTTGGCGACATCTGGGAACAGATTGACTGGCTTGGAGGAGATCACCAGCTAGAGATGCTGAGAACCTGAAACCCCAAATCCTGTCAAACCCCTAATCCTGTCAAACCCCTCTTGAGTTGGGGCCAGGGACCCCCTTTTCTTCAATTTAAAAAGTCCTACTGCCAAACCCAACCCTGCTGCGGTTACCCTGACTTCAGCTTCGTACCTGATCTTGGTGGCATTGCCAGGGTGGAATCAAACAGCTCGCATGAATTATCAATTGACATGGGACATCTGTCACCATCTACAAAATGCAAAATAAAAGAAGGAAAATAAACTGTCAAAAGTTTTAGTTCCACTGTCATCAGCGTTTGAGAGACAACTGAATGAGAATACAGTAAAGTACCAGACACACACAGGCATTCATTCAGATCTTCACCGGGTACGTCTCCTGCCAGGCCCTGTGCAGGACATGGGGGAGACAGAGTGAGCAGGCCTGGCCCCCTCCCTGGAAGGACTCTCTTGTCTAGACAAGTAAACAGGCAGTTTCCCTTCTGGGTGGTCAGGGCTGAGGGAGGGGAGCACAGGCGTGTGGGAGCTCAGTCGAGGGGTGCTAACCCCGAGGAGGGAAAGAAACACAGGCAGAGGAACAAGCAGATGCAGATGCACAGAGGTGAGCAGTCATGACACATTCAGGGAGAACAAAGCAGTTCATACAGCTGAGCCCAGGGTGCAGGGAAAGGATGGCATGGGATGCAAGGCCAGAGTGTGACGGCTGTGGGGACCACTCAAGGGCGCCAGGCAGGGCAATGTCAAGCTGAGATCTATGTTTTGAACTGGAGGAGTGAGTCTGGAGGCTGCTGGAATAACCCACGTAAGAGAGAAGAGTGACCTGAAATAGGATTCAGGAGGTGATGCATTTGAAACAAGAGAAGGAGACAAAGGCAGTTAGTGCTGCCACTTCTATAATCTAGAAAGCACGTTCACATCAGAACTCTCAGGAGCTCAGAGGGCAGGATGGTGCTGTCATTCAGATTTCAGGGAAGAGGAGACCCAGGGCCAGAGACAGGAAGTGATCTGCCTAGCATGACCTGGAGTGTAGTGGCAGAGCGAGGATTAGGTCCAGGACTCGGGATGCCCCCCGAAGCTCCTCCCCACACAGGAACCTCCCGGGGTGCACTCTGATTCCGGGACCAAGGAGCCAGGGGGTCAGCTCTGGGGAGCTGCCCACTGAGAGGGATGGCTTTCTGCCCAAAACAGCAAGCTCTAGAGCAGAACTTTCAAACAGGCACACTTAAATACAGTCTTAAAAAGTCTTTTGCAAAGGAAGAAATGCTGCTGCCTACGATAAATTCCAATCCTCACTTGAGGAAATGGGAGAACTTTCCCGCCAAGGCACCCCCGTGAATTCTGAACACTCTCCTGGACGCGTGCTGCAAGGCACACCTAGGGCTCACCCTGGACAAATTCCCAAAGCAGGAGAAGGCTGCTCCCCGGCCTCTCCACTTCAGCTGCCCCAACTCTCCCTCCTGGGCACCCCCAGCCCTCACTCGCTCTCCCTGCCCAATCTCCCCCAGCCTCCGCCAGGGTCTCCTTGGTCTCATTTCCTCAAAGCCCTAAGAAGGGCCAGGAACAGACCTACGTTTACAACAGTAACGCCCACTGCTGAGGTACAGCCCACGCAGAAGGCGGCAATGTGGCACCTTTCCGACCCTTTGAGATTCCCCGAGTAGGATTCTATCCTAAGAATACTACTTAACAGCAAAAAACATCTTAACGTCGACATTCATTAAAGCTCCAAATCAGAGAGCAGTTTAACAATCACTAGGGTAATGGTTTGGTGACTGACAATAATCTGAAAACAATAATTAGGAAGGCCGCGTGAAAGCAGGGGAAGCATTTATGATGTGATATTGGGCAAAACCGAAGAAATGACAGAATGGCACAAAAACCAATTTAACACTGTAAATCCATGCCTGCATTTGATACCAAATGAAGAGAAATCTGCAAGTAAAAAACTATCATTTTGTAGAATCATAAAGAATTTTTTTTTACTTTTTTTTCATATTGTCACATTACCTTTTGGTTAAAATTTTAAATCTTTATCAAGGAGAAACCAATGAACTAATCACCACAAGATCTAAAACAAGTTGACTAGGAGCTCTTTAAGAGATTTATAATTGTTTTAATTAGAAGCAATAGACATAATTCCCAATTCAAGGAAAGATAAGTGCAAGTTTTCATCCAATACTTGTTTATAAAGTATACTGACACTCCTGTCCCAACGGATGCGCACGCCCACCCATGGGCAGTAGGACGATCCCCAGACACCTGAGGCCCCAGGAGGTCAGGCAATGCTCCAGGAGCAGCACTGGACCCAGAGCCAAGTGATTTCTAGCTTCAGCTCTGCCATCTACTTGCTGTGTCACTTTGGGCAAGTCCAGTACCCTCTCTGGTCTGAGTTCCTTCATCCCTAGAGCAAAGAAGATGGCCTGGCTGACTGCTTTGCGCCTGACCACTTGCTGCTTTGCTCCAGGCCCCGTGCTTACCAAGTGGCAGAGGAAGGAGGGGAAGCAGCATTGTCCTCCTTCTGCTGCCTCACACAGCCTCTGCAGGACTGGACAATAAACCCACAAGCAAATGCAAAACAGGACTAGTTTTCCAACCCACCAGGATGCTTTTCAGATCCGGAGAGACACTGACGGCCAGAGTAAGAGGTTTAGATTCTTTGAAAGGCAATAAGAGGGACTAAAAAGGATTTCCAGCAGAGGAGTGATGTGGACAGGACTAAATGGATCGGAGGGGGCAAGACTGGAGGCAATGAGGGTGGCTGGAAGCCCAAACTCCACTTCCCTGAGAAGTGGGAGGCCCCAGAGACACACCATTTTGCCAAAGGTGACCACTAATTAGTGGTCAGGCCCTCTGAGTACAGCATGTCTGCTGTCAACGGAAAGACCTCGGCGAGAAAGGGCAGCATTCAGAAGCTCGCACATCCCACACTCAGGCGCAGGGCTGCATTTTCAGAGGAGAGGCATGCGCCGTACCATGTCTGTCTGGCTGAAGAGGCCGCTCAGGGATGGCCAGGGTTTGCAGAGCCAAAGTGAGGGCCACTTCCTCAGCCTTCTTCTGCCCCTTCGCCAGCTGCCCCTCGAGCTTGCTCTGCAGCATGCTGCTGGTTTCGATGCTCCTTTCTAGTTGGGCCCGCAGAGCCCGGATCTCTGTCAGCAGGCCCTGCAGCTCGCGAAAAGGTTCCTGCTCCCTCGAGCCTTCTCCCGACGCCTCTGCTCTGGCCTCTGCGAACATGTGCAAAGGGAAGCCTTGACATCGTCCACCACCAAAGGGTCAGCCCTCAAAGAGCTAGACAGTGTTCTAAACCCACCACCAGCCCCTCCCCTTCCTAAGAAGTAGGCACAATTTAAAATAACAACTTCACTTTAAAAACAAAAATATTGGCAGACTTAATTGCTGCTATTCCACAGGCTAAATAAGAGCTGGAAATTAATTTTCGCTTCTGGCCATAAAGGCCTAGCAAATTGCACACCAAACCCCGAAATTATGTCTAGTCGTAATAAAATCTATTCTGGCTGGAATTATAGAATGAAAAGGGCTGATTTTAAGAACTACAGTATATTAAAAAGGCACAACAGCAAGAATAAGAGAAGCAACTTGAGGAGAAAATGAAAGCTGTGAGGTGACCCTTTTCTAGATAAACTTTCAATAGGGAGAAACCATCTGGAAAATTAGTTTTAAAAAAAATATCACCACGCCTCAAAATTGATTCTAAAACATTAGAATTTAGTGGGCTGGCCTGGTGGCGCAGTTAAGTTCGCATGTTCTGCTTGGCAGTCCAGGGTTCACCAGTTCGGATCCCGGGTGTAGACCTACACATCACTTGGCAAGCCATGCTGTGGCAGACATCACACATATAAAGTAGAGGAAGATGGGCATGGATGTTAGCTCAGGGCCAGTCTTCCTCAGCAAAAAGAGGAGAATTGGCAGCAGACGTTAGCTTAGGGCTAATCTTCCTCAAAAAAAGAAAAATTGAGTTTACAGTTGAGTTGCTCTGATCTGGTATCTCTCACAGGATATGGAGAACCAGGATCAACACCAGCTCTAGAGCAAGGTCCGGCACGGAGTAGGCAGACCATAACTATTTGCTGAATGAAAAGGCAAAAAGAAACACACACTAGCAGGAAAATTGCAATAAAAGTTATTTCTTGAGTATCTATTATGTGCCAGGTATCATGCTAGGATGCTTTTAATAAATGGTCTCATTTAATTTTCATAAAAACTCCATAGAATACATACTGGTCGACATGTTTGATAGAGGAAGAAACAGGCCCGAAGGGGTGAGGTGACCTGCTCAAGGGCTCACGGCCGGGAAGCAAGGCCGTAGGAACCCAGACTTCGCTGGCCTGACTCCTGAGCCCAAGTCCTTCCACGTTTCCTGCTGCTCCTTCAGAAGAACAGTGGGCCCAAAGCTCGCTTACTCCACCCGTGATATGCCTACTCCACCCAGGAGGCAGAAGCGCTGAGCCCCCACTGTCCGGGGGAGTGAGCCCAAGATGCAGCAGCCCCCGCACGAGCAGGGCCTTGGCCCAGAGCGCGCAGTACCTCTCAGCCTCCTGTGCTCCTCATCCAGCTTCTCGTACACCCTCAGCTCCACTCGCAGGGACTGGAGTAGCTTGTCGTTCTGAGCAAGCAGCTGCTGCCTCAACTGCACCACCTCCTGCGCCCTGCAAGGCCCCACCACCGGGAGGACAGGTTAATGCTACCGGGGGTGACTTCCTCAAACCCCTCTGGGCAGGCCCGCTCCGCCCTCAGCCAGAAGAACGTGGCCAAAAGCGACAAGCTGTGGTCAAGAATTCCAGTCACAGCCACTAAATCCTGAGCATCCCTCTGGGCCCAGCACTTTACCTAAGTTATCTCATGTCATCTTCACAGATGCCCTAAAAGGTACGTGCTATCTAAGCCTCAATTCACAGACATGAGCAAGTGAAGCTCAAAAAGGTTCCGCCTTGCCCCGGGGTGCCCGGCTCAGGAGAGGAGCCAGGGCTGCAATGGCAACGACAATGATCTGGCTAAATCACGGCACCACCTGGGTGAGCCAGGGTGACGTCAGTGACTCTAAGTGTGGGGCACTCAGGAGGCTGACAGGAGCAACTGAAACAGGTGGGACAAGATGCTCTAAGTGGGAAACCACACGACCCTTTTAAAATCTAAGTCAGACTCTTCTCTGCGCAGAACCTCCCAACGGCCTCCTGTATCACTCCCAGTAAAATCCAAAGTCCCTCCCACGGCTACAAGGTCCTCCAGGAGGCGGCATCCAGCCCGCTCTCTGCCTCAGCCACTGCCGTGGCCTCCCTGCTCTGCCAGCACAGGCCAGGGACACCCCGCCCCAGGCCCTCATCCTCCCTGCGGAAAGTGGTCCTCCCACAGACATCTGCAGAGCTCAGGCCCTCGCTGCCTTTAGGCGGCTGCTTCTCAGAGGGGCCTCCCCTGACGCCCCCTGGATAAAGAACAGCCATCTGCCCCAGGCCCCACCCTTCTTCCTCGGGTGACTTCGCGCCATGTGTCTTATTCCCACCTGACACACTGGGTGTCTGTGTGCGCCTGGCTGTCCCCATGCACCAGCAGGCCTGGTTCTGTGACTACACCCCAGGGCCTGGACACGTGCGTGGCCCCCAGGGCGGGGTGAACGTGAAGCCTACCTGCTCAGTTCGCTGCGGCTGACGCAGACCTCCTTCCGCAGCCTCTCATTCTCTCCCCTCACGCAGGCCAACTCTCGCTGAAGGTGCTCCAGGTCCGCAGTCTTCCGGGAGAGGGACTCTCGTAATTTCTCATTCTCCTTCTGTTTATCTGCAAACACAGGGAAGCGCCACTGAGAAGAGATACTGTTTGTTTTTTCCAACCTTATTACGCAAATACAGCACTTCAGCTCGAGCACTCCAAGAATACAAAAGAGAATGAGATTTAATCTGGCATTTATGATTTTGGCATTCCAATTATCTTATGCATTTTGGGCAGATAAATCTGTCAACATCAAGGCTGCAGATTAAACGTCACTGGGATGAAATGGGCCTGTTTAATTTTCTATTAAATAATGGGCTGTGCAAACCTAGTTACTTCGCCTTCACAGAGCAAACAGCAGGTAGAAATTACAGACAGAGCCAAGGAACGGGGCCCCAGATTCTGGCAATGTGTGAGGGGAAAGTCGGCAAGCCCCCTCCCCACCACCCGTAAAGGAGGCCAGCAGGGCTGCGCAAACAGCAAGCTGGGGCCCACTGGCTCTCAGGCCCTGAACCACAGCACATGTCCTGTGCCTGGGGCACAGAGACAAGGCCGTCAAGAGGAGGCTGGAGCAGAGTGGCTGTTCAGTGCAGCTCCTGCGCTCACTGCCTCCATAACCTTGATGAGTTTCTTCACTTCCCTGTGCCTCAGTTTCCTCATAGGCATCGTTGTGAGGATTATTGAGTTCCTGTATGGAAAAGGCTTAGGCACAGGCTTCACAAGCACTTTGAAGGCCAGAAGCGCTCCACGACGCGAGCTGCCAGCAGTGCTGGTGGTGGCAACAGCTGACACGGCCGCAGTGTTAACTGCAGGCTTTACACTGACACCTTCACGTGGATCAGCTTATTCACTCCTCGTGGCAAACCTCCCAGGTAGGCACTATTATTCTCCCCATTTTCCAGATAGGACCCTAAGGACAGAAGAGGTTAAGACTTTCCCAAGGTCACACAGCCAGTAAGTGGCAGTGCCAGGATTCAGACCCAGGTTTTCTGACTCCACTCTTAACCACAACATGGTCATTTCTGAGCAAGTTTTCACTTCTTCCCTCAGACTCCAGCCACACTAAGCTTCACAGAATTCCTGACTGGTCTATACTCGGCCCCTCTCGGACCCCTAGGCCCGGTCTCTCTTCCTTCTATTTAAAGGTCCTGGCTCTTCTAAACCACAGGCACCTTGGTTAATCCCTACTCAGCCTTCTAGACTCAGCTTCTGAAGACCCACTTGCCCGGGGTCAGGATGCCTTCTCCAACGTCCTGTGGCCCCTGAGCCTGCCTTTATCATGGCTAATCCTCACGCTGGCCTGCCATGGGTTGCCTGGTTGTTCCTCCCATCAGACCATGAGCCCCTTGAGGGAAGGGATCAGGTCTCACCCATTTTTGGATTAGAGTCTACACAGGCCCCAACACACTACAGGAGCCAGGAATGTTTGCTGAGTGAAGCAATGATCTGCAGAAGCCCCAGTTTCACCTCTTAAACCAAAATCAGCATCCATATTCTCTAGGGAAAGTGAAATAAGCTGGCCTAAGTTCCAGCTCCACCACCTTCTAGCTCTGTGACCATAGGTCAGTCAATTCCCTAGGCCTCAGTTTCTTATCTGTAAAACAGGACTGATAATACATCATTCCAGAAACGCTTTAAGTATTGAGAGATCATGTAGTGAGAATTCTTTGGGGGTTAAGCTCCAAACAGGTGGAGGTAAGAGAAGGGATCTTTACAAGAAATACTGGAAAGCCTTTCCTGATTGAGGAAATCCCTGGTTGAGATTTTGGCAGTAATATATTCCAGCTCCCTCTCTCCCACTGTGAACTAAGACAAGTGAGAGGTGGCTATGCAGAGGGCATGAGTGACAAGAAGAGAAAGTAACATTCACTGAGCCCTATTAGAGACGCCGAGCTGAGGGCTTCACAGCATCTAACTGTCACAGTAGCCCTCTGGGGTGTTCCTATTTTACAGCTAAGAATGCTGAGGTTCAGAGAGGTTAAGTGACCTGCCCAAAGTCACAGAGCCATAGATTTGAACCTAGGTTGGTCACTGGTGCCTGCATTCTTTCCATGCCACAGGAGTCTGGGGGGCTCTGGACTGCAGATGGCCCCTATAATTCTTACCTCTGGATCCTCTAGCGAGCATTGTATGGAGGGCCTGGTTCTGCTTCCTCAGGAAACGAATTTCTGATGTGAGAGAATTATGCAGCTCTGAACCAAAAGCAAAACTGTTTGAAGAACCTATAAAAATACACACAAGTAGTGATTTATAAAGCGTCTCCAGGTCAGTACGGATGGAACTTTCCAGAAAAAGTTTTAAATAATGAGGAAACACAATATACAATGAAAATCACTCCTGTGAACGATATAAGGTATTATGAGAGCCCAAAGGTATATGAGAGTGAGCGTGAAAGAGGGAACGAGAGGGGGCTCCCCCAGATCCTACCTGTCCTGAGGGTGAGACCTGGGCTGGGGGTGAGGTGAGCAGGTGACAGTCTTACCCTCCATGATGTCTCTCCAGAGGTCCAAACCCATATACCAGGGCCTGCTGGACCTCTCCACTGAGACAGCACCTAGTCCACAGAGCCAAAGCAGGTCTCTTGCCCCTTCCCCCAAACCCTTCCAAACCTGCCCTCTCTCCAGTTCCCCACCTCTGTAGATGGTATCGCCACTATCCGTGACCTGAGCGAGAAACCTGGGGGGGGGGGGGGGGGGACATCTGAAACACCTCTCTCTTCCACTGCCAATCAGGCCACCACTGCTGCTGACCCTTCCTCCAGGATGCCTCAGACGCTGGCCCACTCTCTTCTGTCCCTATAGCTCAGGCCTGATCATTTGACCTCCCTGCTACTCTGTCAACGGGGTTATCGGCCTAAACGCAGTCCTAATGCAGCCCTAAATGCAGTCCATGCATGTGAAAGACCAACCATCAACCAAACCAAACATGAGCTCAAACTTCAGAGCTCTGTTCCTTAGCTCCAATCTCATGGCACGCGCCACTCCCTCTCCACCCGAGACCCTAGTGCCCTGGTATGCAGCCAAACTGAGCCACTTCTGTGCCCCAAACATACCATGTGGCCACACACCTCCCTGATTTTGCAGAATGAGGTAGGCCCTTTGCCTAGAATGCCTACCACCTCCTTCACGGGTCACCACCACACTCGTCTTTCAACTCTTAGTTCAATTTCACTGCCTTTAAGCGTCTCTAAAAAGATCAGGGTCTAAAGCTAGACAGACTGGATTGGAGGTCACTTTCAAACTGCGATCAGTTTCCTCACCTATAAATACCTGCCCAGACTGTGGTCTATCTCCCGAAACCCTACCCCTTCCTCTGGCTGGACAGCTCCCTCAACACCCCACCTCAGCACCCTCCAGCCTCTGACCTTCCTAATGTGCACCGTACATAATGCTCATGTCACAGCGACCCTCTGGGAGCACCTATTGTGTGCAAGGCGCTTTCCACATGTGGCAGGCAGATGCTTCCCTCCCTGGCTTCCCTACTGACCGAGTGGATTACACCACAGACCCAAAATGCCAGACACCTGCTTTCCCAGCCCCCGGTGCAGAACACGGTCATGCGCCACTTCTGGTCAATGAGACTTGACAGGAAGCCTGCCGGGAGCTTCTGGGAAAGATTTTCCACCCGGATGAAAAGAGAAGGACAGCGAGAAGCCCCAACCTCTTCTTTCTGGGGCTTTGGAAACTGTCCTGGGAGGAGGTGGTACTTAAAATTACTACAGTCCTCACAGGTACTAACC